>NC_134832.1:42891714-43218644 GCF_004210375.1 Tachypleus tridentatus
GAGAATCCTGAAGAATAGTGCAATAGATGAACCAAGTTCCCTAAATTTTTAAAAGGAAATCAACTCTCATTTATTCAATCTGATGATTGGCAGGGATAGTAGAATCCCCTTTAGTTTTACTTATGACAGCCCACGATAATATGATAATACCATCTAGTAAGCACCTAGAAGGTCTTATGGAGCACTTCATTTCTACAAAGCCTGTTGAAACCACTAGTAAGTACAGTCAAATTGACTGCTAGTGTAGAATTGGATTGATAAAAGCACACCTGTCTTGACAACACTTCCCACAAAGTAGTATCTGATGAAAACCAAATGTAAAGAACCCTGGAAAACAAAGTGAAAAACGTGATGACAAAAGTATCCTCTCCTCTTTATAATCTAGAAGGTGTCATTAAAATGCTTATGAAGGGGTAGTGGAAAATCTCCACAAGAGAGTTGCCAGATCATGTAAAGAAAAGTACTAGGGATAGTTCAAATACCAGCCTATAAAAAAAGTACCACAATGGATACATTAGATGGGCAACAAAAGACACAAATCTACTGAATCTGGTGAGATGTTATTCTTGATGTCCGTCTGGTCTAAGTGTTTGCTATTGAGTGTGCAATGTTTCACATGTGCTTGCAAATATATTTTTATTGTGCAGCTTTCAAGAGTTTAAATATATTTTGTTTTTAATCCCATAATATGGATAAGTAGATAATTCGAAAATAAAGGAATCCAGATGATAGTAAACACTCAGAAAATAAAGACAATTTAAATGATTCAAGCATTACTACTGAAAAAAAAAGGTGTTTGACTGGAAAAACGTGAAATGAAAATTTAATGAAAGTTGGGAGTTAATATTTGCAGTGATGGAAGCATATAATAAGCCAGTGTGTTTTTTGTGTAATACTATTTGTTGGTAAAAGAGTAGTCCAAGAGTTGGTAGTGGGTGGTGATGACTAGCTACCTTCCCTCTAGTTTTACACTGAAAAATTAGGGACAGCTAGCGCAGATAGCATCCATGTAGGTTTGCACAAAATTAAAAAAAAAAAATCAAACAAACAGTAAATTGTGTATTTCATGTTTTTATACTTATTGTTTTTTGGCCCTCTAAGATTAACTTTCAAGGAAAATTTTCATTGGCCCATAATTTTCCTAAGTCCTAGGTACTGTATACAACTTTAAGCAACACTTTAACAATTTTCACAATGAATTTGACGTAAAAGTTCTAGTTGATATCAAAAATTGTATGAATTAAATTAGCCGTCTGAAAGCACAATTTTATGAACAAAAGGGAGGCCTAAAAAGATGTTTGTCATCGATAGAACTAGTTATGTTAGCTAGCTGTAGAGTAGCTTAAATTCTAGCTAAAAAAAAATCATTTTCTGATGCTGAACAAGTAAAAGAAATGTTGATTGTGGTCATTGAAACTTTGTTGGAGGATTATGATTGAAAAATAAAAGATATTCTTCAAAATGTAAATAATTTGCAATTAAGTCAAAGAACAATTGTCTGTAGAATGCTAGAGTTAATGAAAGACATAGAAATTCAGTTGCTTAAACAACTAAAAGACTGTTTGTATTTTTCTTTAGCACCATATGAATCAACAGATATTAGTAACACTGCACAGTTGATATTTTAAGTTTGATACATAATTTCAAACCTTTAAGTGAGGGAAGAAATGCTTGGCCTTTGTCGATTAAGAGATTGAACATGTGAAAAAACATTTTTGAAAACTTTCTTGAAATGTCAAAAAAATTCAATCTGGATTTTAAAAAAACTGTTTTCTCTCACAACAAATGGTGCTCCTGCCATAACTGGGGCAAAAATTAAGATTTGTTTCTCTTTCAAAGCAGCATTTAATTGAAAATAATGTGACGTCCACACTGCCATCTTTACATTGCATTTTGCATCATGAAAATTTATGTGCTCAGATGTCTAAAAGCAATGAATTGAAAAATTTGAGGGATATTGTTGTAAAAATTGTAAATTATATTAGAAGTGGAAGCTCTCTCATCCATTGACAGTTTGTTGAGTCTTTGAATAAAAGCAGTGACTGTACTTTTGATGATCTTACTGATTTTGCAAATGTAAGATGATTAAGTAGAAGAAAAGTCTTGGAATCATTTACTTCCTTATTTCCTCAAATAAAAGAGTATCTTGTTGAAAAAGGTAAGATTGAAAATTTCCATGAAACTGAAACTTTCTGTGCAACATGATGACTCACTTGAATAATTTGAATACAAAGCTTCAGGGAAGAGGTAAAATAATGAGCAAGCAATCACAGTTTATTCATAAATTTCAATTAAAGCTAAACCTTCTTGTGGAACAATTACAAAAGAATGATTTGACACACTTTTGCAAAGCTGAATAGTTTTCTAGAAAATAATAAGGACTATGATTTCTCTGATGCTAAATATGATCTCTATGTAAACTGGATCAAAAATCTATCTAAAAAATTTGAATCACCTTTCTCTGAATTTAAAAATTTGAAATTGAAATTTGAATTTTTGCATGATCCATTTCAATTTGACTAAGGAAATTTCAGTAAGGAAATTATATCTTTTTTCTCTTTGGATAAGTGTAGATTTGAAGATGAGATGCTTACCCTGCAAAGTGTAGAACACATAAAAGGTAAACAAAAATGTTCTATTAGTGAGATGTGGCTCACTATTCTCACAAATGAGAGTCTTCCAAAGTTAAAGATAGCCATTTCAAAATTATTTTCCATGTCTGAATCCACATGGGTGTGTGAGCCAACATTTCCTATGCTAGATTTTCTCAAGTCTAGCTACAGATCTAGGCTTACTAACATAAATTTAGAGGCAGAGCTAAGATGCTATTCAGCATAGATAATAAGCCAAATATCACATCAGTTTTCACATTGAAGGTTAGTTGAAGTGCAATTATTTTGATTAAACTAACATCTTTCATTATGTTTTTTGAATATTGTGGCCAATGTTGTTTTCATTAACCACAGTTGTGGCCACTATGAAAAATGAGTTGTCCACCCCTGGTATATAGTCAAGACTAATACCACAAAAGGAGTGAGAGGGAGCAATGTAATACCTCCAGGCTTGATAGAACAGAGCAAACAATAAGGTTACAACTTCTTGCAAAGATGAGAAACAGATGGCAAAAGAATTGCATAGAATAATGTATCCTCTTTCTTGATTGCCAGAGACTTAGTAATAAAAAAAACCTATCAGGGTATAGCAGAATCTAAGGGGAGAGCTAAAGAGTCCTACAAACATACTAACAACTTCAACTTATCACATTAGCATGCCAACATTAACATAAATACTCATTAAGGGAAAGACAATATATAATATTAAAGGTTTGATTAGTTGTTGAGACAAGGTTTGTAATGCCACCCCAATATCCTGGTTAAGTAATTGAAAAGGCTGTTTGGGAAGAATACTAGATAACACTGGAGAGTTCAAAACCTTTAGATGTTTAGAATAACTAAGAGTAATTGAAAAAGTTGTCTGACCTAAGCAACAGACAAAGCTAGATCCAAATGAAGACCAAACCAAGATAAAGTGGACACATTTGGTAATGTGGGTACAAACTTCTTGTGAGGTACACACTGAGCAACTTGAGATGTGAAACCCCAAAGGGCTTGGAAAATATTGGTGTAGAATGTGGGGGTGAGGATGCCTCAAAAATGACAGCCAAAGAGGAAGGTGCACAGGTGGACTCACTTGAAGATACTGTAGAAGAGGAAATCATGGTTAGGCTAGCAAATCTGAGGCTAAAAACAACTCACAAGTAAAGAATTAAAACAAAGCCAGTAACAGATGAACTGGGGGAAAAACACAGATGTGGAATCCAATCAGGACTAAATGCAACTAACACCAAAGCATGAAGATAAGATACTGGAGACTTAAAAGCTTGTAGTTGGCCAAAAGAAATCATTGGAAGCCCAAATTGAGACCAAATATATTGGAAAACCTTACAATGGAGAATCTATTTGGTCAGAAGAAAGTGAAAGCTGAAACTGATAATCTAAGGAATTCAACACCTCAAGAAAATAGCAAGCCAGAAGACTGATATGAGAGAAATAAACCACATAGATAAAGAGGGAAACTTGAAAAACAGCCCCATGAATGAATGTATTCATGATAGTAAAATTAAAAGTCCACTGTGAAATTAATAAAATGTCTCATGAGGATATGCCCCTGCAAGAGAACTACACCCTGCACTATTGCCTTTTGCACAGCAAGAAAATTTAAATTACTGATGCAGAAAGAAGTTATGTTTTCCATTCATATACCCTGGATTACCTGACCTTTACTATATGCACCTCATCCCACAAAAGAAGTATCAGTGAAGAGACAAACTTGGGACAAAGAAGCAGTGGAGATGTATAGAAACATACACACAGATACAGATATGTACACAAACACATGCATGTGTGCACTAATGATAGAGTTGATCCAAACCAAACACCACTCAAAAAACAAAGATGTTGCTCCTGATGAAAGACAATGGAAAATCCAGTGAAATGAAAGTATAGATTCATTAATTTAATTGGGACTACTGAAGGGATAATGTGTTCTCATCCCAATATTTCAAAGATTCTAGGGAAGCCCACAAACTCAAAAAGATAGAACCATAAGTAAGAGCCGAACTGCTTGTTCCACAGCCTGGAACTAGATGAGATGTGGCTGAGCCAGGCTTAATACATGGTGAAACCTTATACACTCAAGCAGAAGACATTTGGTGCTGATATTGCACCAAAGGCTAGATCCCTGAACTATAGAAGCTGATCCCTGTATATGAAACATAGAGAAAGGCAACTTGAATTCACTATGAAAATGTAAAGAAATGGCTCAGCAGCCTCAAATTTGAACATCCACAAATCTGGTTAAGAATGCCAACAAAAGGTGAGAAAGGATACTATTGTGGATCTGGGAGGATCGAAAAATGTGTTGAGATAAAAACAATGATTGTTCACCAATCTCCCCTTGACCCAGAAACAACAAAATAAATGGGAACAACAACCCCAGACGGACAGGATCAACTGTGACTACTATCCTCACGACCAGTAACTCTGATACTTGTGAAACTAAAATCCACACCACACAGTTCAAGTAGGGGTAGAAATACCATATTGGTAGGATAATGGAGGTTGAGAATTGAATGAAAAATACAATTCAACACCAGAACCTAAAGTACCCATGGATCTGCAGTTGAAAGAATACCAGGTGTCTCTCAATAGTTGTAACCTCCCTCTAATGGATCCACTCAACATAGGCAGATACTGATGCCAATGATGTCAGCTGGCCTGACTGGAGGATCCCAAAAACTAAGATATGAATCAATGATGTAAATTCGTGACAAAAACACCCCTGGTAGATCCATACACATCAAGTGATGATAAAAAGAAGCCACTTGTAATACACAGAGAGGCTACAGCAGATATGCAAACTCCTTCCACCAAGGTATCTCTACAGAAGGAACAAAAGTAGTCAATCTGACCACAAAAGACCCCATTTGTCTGCAACTTGAAGTGGGGGCCATTGACAGGCTGCCAACAACTTGCAGGGGGAAAAAACATTACAGAGCAAAAGTGAGGATCAAACAAATACACGAAAATGTGGTTGGTTTAAAGTGATCATATAAACTGTCCTGGAACCCCACATATCATAAAAAAAATTGTCTGTAGAAGCAAAATATACATCCACTAGGAGTGGAAAGTCAAAGTATACAGACATGTGAGGGTACAAGGTGTATCAACCCCATTATGAAATAAGACATTAAGTCTCCCAGCATGAACCAGAAATATCAAGTAAAGGAAGAAAACCTAAGTAGTCCCCCCCACACATCTTTTCACCAAAAAGGTAGGTGCAGACTCAAAGAGCACAAAGTAAAGCCGTAAATTTTTACAAACACAAGCAACACTGAATAAATGGAGTAGGAGATGTTTGATCCAAATTGGACTCATGAGAAGGCTTCAGAAAAACAGTCTATATTCTCTCAACAAAAAAACAACTTCAGAACCCCTCTAGAAAAAACACCCATATTTATGTATCCATCTACCAACTAATCAAAACACCAGTAGCCTCAACTAAGAGTTACCTCCTCCTCAACCATAGAGAGACACTAAAGGAGGAATAGAGGGGGTTGTATTGGTCACCATACTGATAACGATGATACAGGAATTTAGACTCACAAGTATCATGTTTGTTTTTTAATTTTTTTGTAAAGGAATCTAAATTTATGTGGAAATCACAATCCATAATGGCATGAAGCATAGAACTTTGTCAAAGAAAACCATGGCCAACAATCTGCTGAGAAAAAGTGATTACAGTACTATGACAGAGGGTACACTGACACAGAGATTTGCAAATTAGATGCTGCCAAGGGTGTTTATATGGGTTATAAAAGATTGGAGAAAGCAAGACCAATGCTTAGATAGGCAAAGCCAACACTGAGGAATAGCTATAGTAGCAACTGAAGGTAAGTATGTTTTAGAAGATATGAAATTTTGGGTAGACTATAAACATGACCTACCTCCTTAACTTCTTGTTTTGAAAGAATGAAATGGCATTGCAACACTTGAAAATAGCTGAGAAAGCCATCAGAGAACAATCTGAGTTTTTAATTGTTAATTAACATGTCATATGCACATGTAAGCATATATGAGGGAGCATTTCCAAAAATAGAAAGAAGTGAAAGAAGCCAGTGTACATTGATTCAGTACATGACCAATATATCAGCAAACAAAAAATGATACAAGGTTCTTAGTTTACATTCTAGTTTGTCAATATCAGTAATTCAAGTTCCTAATCTGTACAAAACAATAAACTTAGTAATTTGACACCACAAACTTCTAATTTGAACCATATATCATGTGACACACTAAAATTGATGTTTAGGTATGTTTTCTAATATTTATTAGCTTAATACTATATAATTCTAAAATCTGAAATTATAATTTACATTTCAAATCCCAAAGTCTGAGGAGCAGATGTATTAGGTCAGAGTTGGCAAATGTTTCTAACTGGCAGTGGGAGGATAAATGAAAAAGTTCGACAATCATGTTGGATAAGGCATGACTGTCCCTTCATATAACTCAGAAGTTCCCTACATGAACTACAAGAAGCATGAAAAGAAAGAAAATTAAAAATTTGCTCTCAGACCTTTCAGCCATCAATTAAGGTGCAGGCTGAAAAGTAGCCTGGAAAAGACCTAAACATTACACTCTCGATAAACCAAATGAAGAAATCAAATCAAAGACAGTTTATGCCTAAAATGATGTCCTGTTTGTTTTTATATGTCAGTTAAAGGCTGTCTTGATTAATATTGATTGGCACAACATTTGCTCAGATAAGTTTGTTTTGTTAAAGCAAAACAATGTTGGGCTATCTCTTGTGTCCCCCATAGGAAAGCAAATCTCAGATTCTAGAAATGCAAGTGTGTAAACTCACCACTATCCCATAAGGGGACTAAAAATCCATCAGACTAAAAGAAGACATAGGAAAAACAAATCTAAATTATCTCCAGAATGTCAATCTTGATTGCAACCTCAGACCACCCTAGAAGAACATCACAGAACTGAATATATGTCTCCATCTCACTACAAATAAGACCACTGACAGTCTCAAATAAAAATGACCCCTCCACCTGATTGTTGTACAATACTAGATATCAGAGGTGGGATAGTAAAAACTTGATTTGCTTCTGTGTCTGACATAATAACTGAGGAATTCATATTGTAAATCAGCTTACCAACTGGAATTTATTATTATTATGAAAATCAACTAGATAACACATATAACATTAAGAATATCTCCAAATGATCATAATACTGGGAAACACATCAGTGACATTTTGTCAAGAAAAAGTGAAAACTATCTGAATGAGGTGCTTATATACAGCATCAGGATAGAGGGTGCATTGATGTTGGTGGAGAATGTCATGTGAAAAATATCTCTAAGGGCAAGTGGGTGGGTTATAAAAGACTGGAGCAAGCAAGAAAAAATCAGGACAAAGCTCAGACGAGCAAAGTAAGAAACCCAGGCAGTGGAGTAATAGTTATAATTGTAGAAAGAGGTACTTATATTTTGAAACTAATCTCTCTTCATCCCTTGTTCTTCTTCAGAGAAATACTGTGAAACATTAAACTTCTTTTACTTATCTACAATCAGTCTCATTAGAACTACAAAAGATTCTATGACAGCAGGAGCTA
Source organism: Tachypleus tridentatus (assembly GCF_004210375.1). NCBI lineage: Eukaryota > Metazoa > Arthropoda > Merostomata > Xiphosura > Limulidae > Tachypleus > Tachypleus tridentatus. Next base: position 42,899,898 of record NC_134832.1, read on the forward strand.
TAACACAACATTTTTATGGAAATGACAATATCCAGTGTGTCAAAATGCTCTTGAAATACATAATAGATTAATAAAAAGAGCAGGTGTGATACATGTACTGAAAACAAACTAGAACTGGAATTAACTAGAAAACATATCATACAGCAAGTATGTATTCCTTACACAACAAAATATTTACTTTTAATAAGCCTCAGTACTCTTTAAAATTAAACATTTTGTTTTATTTCATAAGAAAGAAAGAATTTTAAAGGAGAATGCAGTAATAACCAACTTATTATGAAATCCCTAACACGTGATTTTACCAGGTAGTTTAGATTACTGCAATTACTTAGTATCAACCAAATTAATCTTTACACAGCACTCAGATGTTACAGACTAAACATGAATAAAATTCATCCATACAGCAGAAGTATGTTTAACTTTGAAAAAAACTATATAAATGTTGATTACTGATTATTAACCCATCACAAACATATAATTCTCTTTGTTTCCTTCAATTAAATCAGTTTAAGGATTGCAAAATTTTATAAATCATGACAAAAAGGTTTCATAATTTACGTGTAATAAAAAGAACCATATGAAAAGAACATCTTTCAAGGAAAAACAGGTTATCTAAAAACAATCACATTCAACAATTCACCACAGATATATACTTTGAAACACATGATCTTGAGTTAATACACACAAAAATCATTCTCCAACTCTGAAAGACATAAGAGTGATTAAACATACTTGTTGCATTTCAGAAAGCCACAGAAACCTTTATAATTATACTGCTTTGCAATTTCAAACAAAGCTCCATCACACCTGTTCTGTAGAAGTTTTCTATTTGATTTAATTTAGTGTTACATCTATCTTATCAGTTGCCCAATAAAAAATGTCCACCTGAAAATCACTGTGAAGATAACAAAACTTTTTATTTTAGCTTTGAAAGTTAAAGAAATGTCAATTAATATAAACATAAAATATAAACTGCTGAAACAACAGGTCCTCAAAAATAAATTCAGAGCATGTGTATTCTTATGGAGCTTAACTTTATCACTACAGACAGTAATATCTGACAAACCTCTCTTATTTGTTCAGAACTGGCATCAAATTTGAAAACATATATATAATAATACCATTTAAAAAAGAAAAAGGATTTCTTAGACTTAAATTTGATAAAAATTACTACACTGTACTTAGTATATGTATCTCAGAATGGCTGGTATGGGTATTAACACTTTTACTGATAAGGAGAGAACAATGTTTTGACTTTCCTAGGTTATTTTCAGGTTAAGAAAGAGAGAGCTTGAATGTGACCATTGATTTACACGTCTTAGGAATGAGAGTATAAACGGGTACCAGATTGTAGGGGGCATTGCAGGTGGATGTTAGGCTATTAATTAGTATAAGTATAAAGGTGTTCCTTTATATTAGTTTAATTTTGGTTTTAGTTGCTGTAGTTGGGCTTTTTTTATTTTGCATTTGTTTATATTTGTTTCCCTACTTAACATCTGGGTGTTTTCTATGGTTATGTTGTGTTTATTTGATTTGCAGTGTTCAAAAACATGTGAAGATGTTTTTTGTGTTCCTTGAATGTAGTTTCCATTTTTCTGCTTGTTTCTCCAATATAAAAGTCATGGCAGTTGTTACATTGTATTTTATAAATTAAGTTTATCAGTGTAGTTTTTACATTGTATGGACTTCAGTTTTGTACTTGGTTTTTAAATAAATTGGGTGTTTACTGGAATGTTAAGTTTTTCCAAATGTTGGTTATTTTGTCACTGATGTCAGGAACATATGGTATGCAGCAGTATAAGGTTTTGTATAGTGTTGTATCTTGGGATTTATTGTTGTTTGGTTGTTGGTGGTATAGATGTGTGCGTATATTTGTTTCTATGGGTTTTTGAAGAAATTTGTTGATGCTGATGAAGTGTTATTTTATTTTGTTGATTTCCTTGTTAATTTTATCGGGTGAGCATAGTTTTGTGGCTGTGTTTATTTGGCTTGTTGATATGTTGAGTTTTTGTTTTGTTTCATGTGCTGAGTCCCAGAGAATGTATGATACAGTATGGGTGATTTTTTTCTATGGATTTCTGTTTTGAATTGTGTATCAGTTCTAGTGATTTTGAGGTTAAGAAATACTATTTGGCTAGTTTTTTCCTGTTCACAGGTGAACACTGCAAATCAAATAAACACAACATAACCATAGAAAACATCCAGATATTAAGTAGGGAAACAAATGTAAACAAACACAAAATCAAAGATTCTATTTAGTTATACAGAATGTCACTTCTGTGATGCTAGTTTCAAATTAAACACTAGTACACTTTCTACATCATAGAATAAGATCCAAATAACTATGCATGCTCAACAGCACTTTGCATTAAAAAAAGAGTACAGATGGCACAAAGATGAACTTAGTGAAAACAAGTACTGATACACTACATACAATAAACAAATGAATTAACAAGTTTAAGTATAAATGAGGAATTTATGTTGACCTGTTTTTTTAGAATAATATTGTAAGAGATAACACCTGAATATGCTTATATTACCAACTGCTACACCTACTTTAATATTTGTATAATAATGGTAAATTAAGCTTTACTTATGGGAATATTACAAAAGGATGATATATAATAACAGCCTTCTTCATTAAATGTTCATTAAATCTCATACTGACAATAGCATGTAAGAAATATATCCAATTCACACGTTCAGCTCCCAAAAGTTCTACACAAAGAGAACTGTGACTCTATTCACACTTCCGAATTATATATACACATATATGTGCAAGTATAATTTTAAAATGTACAGTTGAACTTATTACTGCAAACAAATACAATAAATGTAAAGCAATCTATTAGATCTGTTTATACCTTTTTGATAATGAAAAATGAAAGTTTAAAACAATCATAGAATAGATTATAGAGGCTTTAAAACTGCTGAAATAATTTATCAATTTAATGACAAAATAGTTGATATCTCACCTTTTTCTAGAAGATCAATGCCTAAGTCACTTTCCATTGAATATGATGGTACCTGTTAATAACAACTGTGCTTAGAATTTATATACATTAAAAATATGCTATAATTACAAAAAAAGAAACTGAAAATGCTGATTCAGTATATTATTACCTACATAAACTGTAAATAAAAGTTTTTATAAAAATCAAATATATCTACGATCTAGGAGTACATGCATATATCAAAACTAGTAGCAGTGTCTGAATGACAATATATTAGTAAAACTGTAATTAACATGAAAGCCTGTTTCATCTATGGATAACTGTGATAAAAATTAGCATCCCTTTCCTCAATTTAGAGGCCAAAAATAATTCTAAAAAATATCTACAAAATAAGAGATCAACTAGTCCCATTGAGGTCTATACAATGTTTACAAGTATTTGAAAAAAAATGTTTTACTCTGTTTGATGATTTTGTAACTTATATTTTTAATGCTTTAACTTCAGTGCTTGCTAATGACTTTGTTATAACATTAATGTCAAGAATCTAGTAATTTTAGGCAGTGTAAAAAGTTGCATTATTAATAAATACAATTTAGCAGTAAATCAAGTTAATACAAATTTAGTGATGTATTTGGTGATTAATACTGTTTATTATTTGTAGTGACAGTTATCATGTCTATTAAGTTACTTTATTGATTATCAAAGAAATTCTGTAACTGCAAGTCTATTTATAAAACAGGTATAGTAACATTAGCAAAGAACTTCTTCTACATGTTTGGGAACTTTGACAACATTTTTGTGTCAAACTAAACATAGCCTGTAAGAAATTTTGAGAGGAAATAAACTAGTTTCTTATCATTAAGTTAATCTGGACTTTTAGTATTATTTCTATTAAGTATCTAAAAGCAATCTAGCTAAGACAGAAAACATTGTAGCACTGATGTCAAAAACAGGATTATTTTTGTAAAAATAAATGGTAGCAATTTCCTACATTAAAAATATATTATCAATAGATACTTACCTCTTTTCACACAATAGTTTTCCTAGGTTTCTACTGCCCTCTATATGCACAATTTTTGCTCACCACTAGCATTAAAGATACCACTTAACACCATGTGTTTATAAGTGGTATAGCTGCATTATAGCATGTGACAACTCTCCATCAATAAAAATGTAACACAACCCACTAGTTCAAATAACTATCTCTTTTCTCTAGAGCATAATCATCATTTCAAGATTAGATGAAAAATGATTCATTATAAGTGGGGAGGATAAAGTATGGATGAAGATATGTATTAATTAGAAATACATTCTCAGTGCAGGAAAATATTAACTTCCAATAAGATATCTCATAAGAGGATGTGGACATCTGAAAAGAAGAGACAACTATAAGATGAAGAAAGTGTGCAATGATAGTAAATGGGGTAGTTCACACACCAGTTTGCATGAACTCCTCTTATGGATATTGGAAGTGAAGAGCCAGATAGAAAAGAGAGTCAAATGTGGCGAGAAAGTGTGAAAGAGTCATTGTGAATCAACATCCAATGAAACATGTGCTAAATAGATAAGATGCTGTAGTCATCACTTGAGAGTAACAGTAGAAATATCTTGAGATTATGAGAAATTCCAAAGAATACATAGATTATGTGAGTATAAACCACGAAAGGAAGCATAACAGCCCATTTGTTTATTATTAAGCACTAAGCTACCTGTGCTCTACCTATTACAGGTATTAAAACCCAGTTTCTACCAGTAGAAGTCTACAGACATACCACTGTGAGGCAGAACAGGCCAAAGAACAATGAAGCAATATGGATAGGACAGAGAAAATTATTTGGAACAGAATGAGAATAATGTTGAGAAAATGAAAGTAAGAATATGGGAAGCAGCAATGACATACACATCATATATTCTATGATCACAGGCAAAAAAAAAAAAAGGAAGAAGTAGGACTCAAATAAAAGATGGTACAAGGAAAGAGACACTAAAGAGTCAAAGAGGGTAAGGGTATGCAGGTCCAAATCAGGAAGGACTGCAACACAAGAAAAATGAAGGTAGCAAATCCAATAAAAATGCACAGTAAAGAAAGAAGAAAAGAGAACATGACAATAATAAAACCTGAGAGTATTAGATATAGAAATCCACTAACAAGCCATGGTCAAAGGCAATTACCCTCATTTGATCTGCCAATGAAAAATAAATCATAAAAATTAGTGATAAAAGGGAATGAAATGGAGAAAATATGAAGCAGAGATCAATTATGGAATATGTATCCTTGTTGTGGATATATATAAAGAGAGAGGGAAAACAAATTGAACAAGAAAGAAGTAAAGGTACACATAAAAAAGTGCAAAATGTATCACAAGGCACCAGACCAAAGCCATATGTGAAGTTAGAATGACAACAATGCTAGATGGGCAAGGAAGGTTGAAGGAGTGCAGAGAGTGACAGAGGAGAGAACAGAAACAAGTGCAATAGAAGTAACCAGGATTGAGCAGGACTGTAAGAAGAGTAGAGTGTCCAGAATGAGGGAAACAACATGTAGAAGGGTATGCATGGAGAAAAAATTTGGGGCAGTCCTAAAGCTGGGGGAAGAGGAACAGGCACCAGAAAATAGGGAAGTCGAGTGTCAAGAAAAGTGTCCAGATGAGAGCACAGTAACAAGCTATTAGATGAACTTATATAGAATGAGCCCAGAAAAAGAATTCAATAGTGTGAAAACAGGAAGCTCAAGACAAAGTGTTCCCCTGATGAATGAGAAGGAAACATATATATGCAGACTTGAATGAGACATATAAAAACCATCCTAAACAAAAACTGAAAATTTGAAGTACCACCAAAAATTCTAAGATATGGATTTGAAGAAATTATTTACCACGGTACTAATGACCCAAGTTCCTTTGAGAGTTAAGAAATGTTCCCCCAACATCTTAAAAGTGGCATCTGGAAATAGAAGGATAAATAAATGAGAGGATGAAGAATACCCACTATGGGAACGGTTTTATACAAGATTCCATAGAAGCTCAAGGCCCCAAAAGAGAAAGAACCTCCTGCACAGTGAGGAAAACAGAAGATATAACAGCATAGGAAACCAACTGCTTGATGTCCCTCAAAAGAAGAGTTGATGAAAGTAGACAGAAGAAAGCATATGAAATATAAGAAAGACAGAAATAATAAGAGCATTGCAGCTCAACCAACTCTAGAAAATGATCCACCAAATAAAGAGTAAAAATGCCAAGTAAAGTAAATATATCACTGTAAAAAAGGTAAGTAAATAAGGATCCCAAAGGAATGTTAGATTGCTATGAAAACAAGGTTAAAAAAAGAAAAATAGTGTGTGTAAAATGAAGAAAGAGGAACAAATGACAGCAAATCTGACTCCAAAATCTAAAGAAAATACCCCAAAGTTTCGGAGTCAAGGAAAAGCAATACACCACAAAGTCATGACTAGTCATTTGAGGTAACAAAGGAAAGAGGACAAGATATGTATATTCCAAATTAGTGGTAAATAATAATTGAATATATAATAAACATACCTGAGAAACTTAGTCACAAAATAAGGCTGAGGTACAATTAAGAAAAAAATAGGTTTAAGATGAAGCAAAGATATGTTAAAATAAAAATCAGCAAAATCTTTCCCATCATAAATGAGAAACATAGGCAGAAATATGTAAGGGACAAAAGAAAGCTCAGGTCAAACAAAAGATTCCACCAACTGCCACACAAAAGACATTACCCATCCCACTCCAATACCAATACAGTTGGTAGGCCAGTATGAACAAAATAGTATTGCTTCACATCAAGCAAAGTAGAAGTTACTGAAACTTGTGAAACAATGTCTTTGTAGATGCTTCCACTGTAAAATGCCTAATTCTAGAAACTTCATGAGTAAAAAAAGAAAAAAACAACAACAATGCACATCATTACACACAAATGCCAAATCGAGAATTGATGATTGTGTTCTACAGTATGGAAGAAGACAGTTGTAATAGGAGGGTATATTGCACTCTTACTGGTGGAAGGTTGTTGCATCCTAATTTGCATGCTACAATGCAGCTATACCATTAAACGTATATCAGGTGGGAGCCTCAAAGCTAGTGGTGAAATTTGTGCATATAAAGGGCAGTAAAAATTGAGGAAAGCTACTATGTAAGCAAAAGTAAGGTACTGTGTCGGAACAGAACTTTGACTAAACTTCAAATGTCAAGATATTCACAAGAGTAAAGAGCAAAATAGAAAACCTGCTGAAGATGAGAGAAAAACAAACAGAAAAAAACAGAGCATTGACAGAGGATGAAGGAAAATGGCACAAAATTCAAGAAAATAAAGAAGTAAGAGATGGGAATTTAAAATATAATTAAAAGACAGAATTTAAATAAAAATTAAGAATAAGTATAAGCAGGATAGAAGATCAATGAAACTACTGGAAACCAAAATAGTGATTACAACAATAATTAAGATTGAAAAAGCACAGAAAGAAAAACAATGAAGTATGAAAAGGTTGTAATGACAAAGCTGAAACAGTATAGAAAGAAATCAACAAAATGCAGAATGTCTGTAATTTCAAAATCAAAGAAATCATTTACCAAATAAAACATTTGGAAAATGAAATAATGAATGTAAAGATAAATCTATTACACCTCTTTCTTTCTCTCTTTTTTTTTATACATCTGTTCAAGAATTTAAAACTAGATCACCATTTACTACAAAATAATAACACCTATTACCACTACTAGAATACATTACAGCAATAATATATTAATGTACAAATTTAAAATATTAACAAAAATTGATCAAAAAACTGAATTACAAATCACCCCAGCTTGTCACAAAAAATAATTCTACAACTCAATCTCAAAATAAATCTCGCCCAAACTTAGTGTTATAACTGAACACTACAAGCTAACAGCTAACAACATATACACAGAATTTGATCATTTCAGTATCTGAAAATTTTTCTAATGCCTAATGTTATTTTTTTAGGTAATGACTGCATGTTAACAAATAATAAAAATTCTCAATATTCATCATTTTATTTTTAACTGCATTAGAACTTCGTAAAAATTAAAATTGTCCAGTTTATTTATATAAACTGTTTTCAATCTAAAAGTGATAGTTAAGAGTTCGTGTTAGCCATGAATTTAAATAAAAAAGTTCAATTTATGAGTCAAATCTCAATAATAAAAAAATTAAGATTTCATGAGTATAAATAATCATGTATACAAGACCACCATCAGTATCACAAAGCTAATTATGCTTAGATACTAGTTTTCATGATATGGCTCTTGACAACAGATACTTTAAAATAAGAGTATTTGCTATGCCATTGTTTTAAGGTTATGATGTTTTTGTTACACTAAAATATTGCTACACACTTTTTCTTTCACTCAGTTCTTATAATTAACTATATCATACCAAGGGCTACCCAATTAAACAAACAGTTGAATACAGCCAGTCAAATGACTACATTTTATCACACATTTATCAGTACTTGTACACTTCAATAAGAAAATTATACAATTATTTTACCAGACATGATGCTTCAGGTATAAATTTTCCTGAAACAGAGAAAGTATATATTTATCTGTATAATTATTCTTTAAAACATTTATGAAATAAAGAAACTTATACAACTGAATGGTCTGAGATTAATGTAAACCACTGGTTGAAGTAACCTATAAGACATCTTAATATGGTTTTATTTTGCTCTTGATTTGGTTTTTGTCTTTTGTGGTTAGGACTGCAAGATAGAGGAGTGTTTAGCACTGGTCACATTATAGGCTCCCTCCCTTCCAATTAGAAAGTCCTGTCATAATACATTTGTCAATTTACAGTCCACTTAGTGTGATGTCATCTCTGATCTGAAACTACCAATTTGAGGGGTATCTGATTGGCAACAACTTGTTTATTGTTATACATGTCATTTAGTTATGTATTAATTATTTTATTTTGATTATGTATTATTATTATGTGTAAATTTTTACACCAAGTTCCCATTGTAAATAACAGAAAGATTACACTTTTAATATAAAGAAATAGAGGTGAATAATGCTAATTATTCTAATAACTACTAGAAACTTTAGCAACAATGCAAGCCCAATTTAACACCAACAATATGGCACATAATTGTAACTGTACAAACTAAGCAAATTAATCCCAGTTAATTACAGTATTCTCTACATAACTCAACTGTCTCTTTCTTTGCAGTGTTTTCCTGGGCCACAGAAACCAAATACCTTTGTGAAAACAGTATTACTTTAACAAAACTGGCTGGGCTTCACCTGTATGACTATCATATCTGGTGTTTTTTGTCTAACATCAGTGAACTTGAATACCTCACCATTTCAAAATATTGGAATACAACAATTATTCCTTTCACTTTGTAAAACACAAACTCTCAGGCTACATGCAAAAATGAAGTACTTTTCAGGGTCCAAGCTTAAATGAAAGGTTATTAAGCAGATTGTTAGACCTGTTGAACAGCTCTCATGGTAAAGGTGAATTGTTCATATCATTGATGAACTACAATTAAGATGGAAAGTAGCAGGATGTTTCTGAAAGCTAAAGTATTTCACAAAAACTATGTTAAACTAAATTTGCAACAGTGATGTGGGAGTTTCAGAACTGAAAGTATTTCCTGGGTTAATCCTTTAACTCCAACCTGCCCCTGCTAATATCAATGAGCCAATTTTGATTTACTGTTAATAACTAATGAGAATGTTATCACAAGGCATAAAGTGAAATGGGTTAGAATTTGGGGAACAGTGGTCATAGCATAATTAGTTTGATGTTTTGCTGCATGTTTAGATAAAAAAAAAATTCTAGTTCTTAACTTTTTGTACACCAATTCTATGGCCATAAGACAACATTTATCATTAGTGTATTGGAACACTGTATTGAAAGATGAAGTTGAGCAGACTTATAAATAAACACATTTAATAGGGAAGACATAGTGAATTTTCCCTCATCATGATGAAAACAAGTAAAGCTCACATGCAATCTCTAGTTTGTTACTTAACATTCACAATCAATGTCAACAAAAATGGTCAAAGCAAATTAGAAGACAACAGCTGTTACTTGTACATTAAAACTGACATTTGTTAGAATTAAACTTTGACTGCTATTCATCTCAAGTTACGTACTTTGTTTAAAATAATCATTAATGTACTCCATACAGTTTTGTGTGTGTGTGTGTGTGCAAACAAAACACACAAGTTCCGGTTCTTAAACTAAATCCAAAATTTGCTGCTCATACTTTCATCATACTAACACAAAATTTAAATAATAAAAAGATAATCTTACATATGAACTAAATGTGACAGCCTGGCGGTATACTTAGTCTTGGTTCAAAACAAATTTCCAAACTATTGAAACAATTAGGTACAGTAAATGCTTACTAACTGCAGTAGTACAGTATTTATTTTCTAACCCTATTATTATTATTAAGAATAACTAGTATGTAGTACTAACATTACACATATAATAATATAGTATAGCAAATACTGTCCATTCGCATTACTAGTTCTCGTACTGTTAGTATTACTATTATTATAACATAAAGCGCGCCTGAGCGCCGTGTCCATTTTTTAAATTATTCTTATTTCAAATTTACGATTATGATAGATTAACGGCAACTTACACATAAAAACGAATAACATAATCTCCGAAAAAGTAAAAAGTTACGATTGCGTTCTTCCTATAGCAACCTGGTTTTGTTTTTCAATCTCCGCAAATCAAACTTAAAAAAATAATTATATACAATATATATACTACTAATAATATGGAGTAAGCTATGAAGTTATTATAATATAAAAGAATAGCAACCTTGAAAAAAAAAGACTTACTAATACATCTGTTTCTAAAAAACACATATAATGAGATGATTTTTGCTGGATCATTTGACGAAATATTTATCACAAATAGTAATAAATTCAAACCTTTATCAACTTTAGCACTACTGACAGTAACATCTCAGACAAATACCTAAATTATTATATATTAAGGCATTATTATACTAGTATTAGTTTTTTCCTAACAAATAATAACAAAAAAGCCTAAATAACATCGCATTAAAAATAGCTTTTAACTCTTAATTACCTTCCTACTAAAATTAAATTTGGATATTAATACCCAGCTCCTACAGCGGCCACAGTTTTGGATTTTTGAATAATGTATGTCTAATTAGTATTATATAAAATTATTCTGTTCAATCTTGAATTATACCTTATCCAAAAGTAATAGTTGTTGTTACTGTTATAGATGTTCCCCGCTAGTAAAGCGGTAAATCTACGAATTTACAACGCTAAAATCAGAATTTCGATTCCACTGGGTGGACTCAGCAGATATCACGATGTGGCTTTGCTATAAAAAACACACACATAGTGTTATAGATAATTTTTCACTACCATATATTTTAACTTCACTTTTGATAATTGCTTTTTATTGGAATAACTTTATTATAAAAGTACTTTCGTACTTCTTAGAAGTGATAGATCAATAAAAGTATAATAATCAATAATCGACTACTTGTTGATGCCTTTGTTTGTTTAGAGTTAAGCATAAAACTACACCTTGGGATATCTATGCCCTGTCCACGACGAGTATCGAAATCTAGTTTCTTGGTGGGGGAGTTCGCAAATATACTGCTGTGCCACTGGGAGGCTTATTGATGCGTCTCTAAGACTTAGTGATTCTGTCGGGTAATCAGTAGATTTGTCAAGAATGTGGCTGTAGCAAACTATATTTAAAAAACAACAACAATCATTTATTGTTATAGAACTGGATTTCTCTTACTTTTACCATACAATCCAAACAAACCTGCCCAAGAATGGAATAATATTACTACATTGATGTAAGATGTGAAATTATTTTGAAGCAAATAACACAGAATTTTAACTAAATCTGGCTCATAAGCATTCTCGGTAAGAAATTTGTGTAAGTATAAATTTTGATACATTACAGGTAGCTGGATTGGTAGTGTCATAGGTTATGCAATACGTCAATACACTGGCGTGGAGAAAAGAGAGTCTATAAGATATTCTACAATTTGTAAAATAGAAACTCTGCAAGAAATGGCTAAATGCGTTATTTGGTTTGCAGAAACCTAGTCAGCGACTGTGGTGCAGCGTACTTGTACACACCAATGCAGGAAAGCAGTATGGAGATATGTTAAGGATATCGTGTATCACACACCTTATAGCAAAGATTACGGAGCTAAAGACCAGGCAACGGATGTCATCGTCACTGTAACTGTAAGCATGCTGCAGTGAATGTACACTGAAATCAAATATTCGTTGGATGTACTAAGAGTCACTAATGGTGCAACGTTGAAGTCCACTGACATGTTAGTAAAAACTGTTTGAGTTTGGCTGCAAGTTGTTGTAAACTACATAGATGTATTTCCTTATTTAGTTAATATTAAATTTTAAAATATGAAATATTATTTATCACTCATGTGATTGGTATACTCTATTTATTAACACTAGTCGTGAATTTTGTGCCATGATAAGAGCTGTTTAAACCTAATTGTATCTGATGGCTTGAAGGTAAATAGAAGAAAAGTATAACTAACGAGTGTTTTAATACTGCTTAAACAGTGAATATCTGTGCTAGGAATGTCAAGTCATGTGCTTAATATGTGGAAGTTTTTTTTATCAATAGGCCAATGTTCCACTTCAGAAAGATAATAATCATTATCTCAAAACATGTGCAGCTCATGCCTGTTTTATAATGCCTTGCTAGGGATTTTAATCTTGAACATATAGAAAATCTTTATAGCCATCCATATCGCGGTAAATTCAAATCGTTATACAACTGCCTTTCATCCGTTATCACTCGGCAGAGTTGCACCAATAAGTTGTCATATATCACACTTTCCAGTTGTTATTAAGGTCACGTAAACATTACGCTGTATTAGGACAGTAAAAACAAAGACCCCCAACTGATGACCATATACACAGATTATTTTGGTAGAGCAATGCATGTATATATATTATATATGTGTGTGTGTGTGAATATATATGTGTACGTATGAATTGTATAAATGTGTATATATATATATATATATATATATATATATATATATATATATACAGTGTACACATAGGAGTGAGTGTGTTTTTAAAAGGCATATTCGATAACCAGAGCATGAAATAAGAAAAAAATGCGACATTATAAACAACCCTAAAACAATATGAAACTTATATTCATTAAAAAAGATAAGACTTTTCAAAACATATCCTCTAGAAAAGTAGTGATTGGAGGAATTTATGACAAAAAGCACTACAGTGTACATTTTAGCCACCAAAAAACTGAAAGTGGAAGAAAAAAAAACGAAATCACTTCTGCATCTGAATCTAATGTTTCTACCATGTGATTTTGTAAATGCTTTATTATCTCGTTGTTATTCTTAAAGAAACAGCAAACAGAATCCAGATTTTGTTTATATGTATATAGAGTTACATGTTAACTGAAAACTATGAATCCACACTGAAAGTATTCAAAATTATACAGGGGCATAATTCATGCTAATGTTGTATGAGACATTGTGTCCCTAGGCACTGTATGGAAGATGACACGATACTTTTAAGTTCACATAATAGACCGTATTGAACTGTTAAAGTAACATAATCACCAAAATAGACAACGATATGTGTATGTCGATAAATAAAAATTCGCTTTAATCATTTAAGACAACTTGGGAAATTTCAGGGTTATTTTAATATATTTGCCAAATAACAAAAGATCTTCTAGTAAGAAGTTTTATATTGATGCTTAAATAACCAATTAAGAACTTAGAGCTACTTCAAATTTAACTTTAATTTATAAAATGCGCTATTCCTAGTGCAATATTTGTTTATAAAATAACTCATTAATTTTTTCTAATATAATATGTCACGAAATTTTTGGTAAGGGCATATGTTTATTTGGTTTTTGAATTTCGCCCAAAGCTACACGAAGACGATTTGCGCTAGCCGTCCCTAATTTAGTAGTATAAGATTATAGAAAAGGCAGCTAGTCATCACCATCCACCGTCAACTCTTGGGCTTCTCTTTTACCAATGAATAGTGGGATTGACCGTTATATTACACGGTTGAAAGGGCGAGCATGTTTGGTGTGACGGGGATTCGAACCCTCGCTCCTCAGATTACGAGTTGAGTGCCTTAAAAGGAAATATATGTCAAGCTTCAAACTGTTATACTTTTTTAAAATCTAAGATAAAGGTATATGTTAGGTTACACTACACAACTAAAACAATAATATATTAATACACGGATTAATACAGTTTTTGCTTAATATTTACTTTAATTTTCATTTTATACACAGCACATAGTCGCCCCTTCAGCCGTGGGAGTGTTAAAATTTGATGGTCAATCCCGCTTTTCCTTGGTAAAGAATAGTTTGAATGTTGGCGGTGGGCGCTGTTCACTAGCTGCTTTCCGTCTAGTCTATAATTTTTTAAAGCATGAACGGCCAACAGATAACTCTCAAGTAGCTTTTCGCGAAAATTAGCAAACAAACAAAACAGCTGCTATACTTTTAATTATATATAGTTTATTTATTTATTAAGTTTTATGTAATATATGTAACTATATGTTCTTTTATTTTTATCGTTTGAAAATTGGTGATTATTTACTTTTCTTGAAGGTACAATGATTAGTTTGTTGGACTGTGAAACTAAGGTTTCTAGCTTCGCCTCCGGCCTGGCATGGCCTAGCGCGTAAGGCGTGCGACTCGTAATCCGAGGGTCGCGGGTTCGCGCCCGCGTCGCGCCAAACATGCTCGCCCTCCCAGCCGTGGGGGCGTTATAATGTTACGGTCAATTCCACTATTCGTTGGTAAAAGAGTAGCCCAAGAGTTGGCGGTGGGTGGTGATGACTAGCTGCCTTCCCTCTAGTCTTACACTGCTAAATTAGGGACGGCTAGCACAGATAGCCCTCGAGTAGCTTTGTGCGAAATTCCAAAAAACAAACAAAAGCTTCGCCTCCTATTATCAAAAAATAGGTTGTTTGTTTGTTACTAAGCACAAAATCACACAGTGAACTCTCTATGCTTCTAGCGATATAAATCCATAGATATAGCGCTGTACCACTGAGGGGGCTACCGAAAAACAAAATAAAAATCGCCTCGGGTTAGTTCATGTACATTTGCACGAAATTAAAATAAGCAAGTAATTATCTTAGGTACTTATAATATTTTGTATTGCAAGTAAACTCTTCATCTTTTACAAAACGCAGTCTCATACTCGGTAGAGTTAGTTCTTGATGCCAATTGTCAATAGACTCTAATGCTTAATTTATTATATTGTTTTTATTGTATCAAAGGTTTCAGTTTAATATCTTTTTCTCTAATATTACGTGTACATTGTTTATAGTGATCCCATATGTGTACAAAAACGCTTTTATTTTCAATCGTACAATAGTTTATCAATTTCATATTATGCCTGACGAAAAGCAACTGCTCGAAACATTATCATTTAGTACAGTAGTACTTCAAGTAGGGATCGTGAGGAAACAAAATGGCGGCCACCTATTTAAAACCATCTTCGAAATGTCTAAATATTAACAATGACTATATCACAGTATTGGCTGAGCAAAACTAAAGCTTATTGTTTTTATAAAGCCACCTTAATTGCTATTTATGTTTTTAGAGAGTGAATCAAAATCTCAACGAATTTTCATCTAATTAGATAAGTAAGCGATTTTTCCAGATAAGTGTATAGAAAAAATGACGAACCTAATCGCTCTAATTCTTTAACAGGACTCTTCTTTTTGGGGTCTCAGTGATTTATTTCTTGTGCCGAAAAAGAAACCAATATATATATTCATATAACCGTACGATGGACTACTTTTGGCATATAATTAAATTTGAGAGAAGGTTGGTTTAAATTCTTATAGGTAATAAAATCGAATCGGATACACGATCGCCCCGCGTTTGATATTGTTCACACATATAATATAACTAACAGAAGAGACACAAACAACTATAATTTGTTAGCCTGAGACAAAGTAAGGATAATTTCCTTTTTTTTAATTTTAGATGACTCAGTTTTTGTAGTTTTAACTTTCTTGTTTCATTACTTTTCGCAGCAATAGAACTTCCTATATTACAATAACTAGCGAGGTTACATATATATATCGATTCCTACCTGTGCCCATAAAACCTTAAATTTTTTATTATACTTTTAAAAAATTAACGTTTTTCTTTCCTGGACATGTTCTTTCTTTTTCCAACTTCTTTAATCACAAAGACGACCTACTTTATGTTTAGATTAACATAATTATTCGTCCCTGTTTTACTTTTAAAGATAAGAATTAATTTTCCAAACTATTACATTGAAACTTCCTGAATTTAAAGACAATTGTAAACTTATTTTACGAGATAAAATAAAAACACAATCGCTATAATTTTAAAATATGCAGGAAATTAGCTTATAACTGAATTACTGCGTCTTCAAGAATTATGGTTACAGGAAACAAAATTCGAAAACTCATTTGCCTGGTGGTCAAGATTGCTAGTAATACAAACTTTTCATTGAAACTTTTTAAAGTTTTTAAAATTTTGAAACAGCTAGATAAACTTACATTTTCTCAGTATATTTCTCTTTCTAAGAAATATCATTAGTACATTTTGAATGATTAATATTTTCCCCCTAGTAATAGATTAAAGGACTTTTTAGGAATTATATCTTACATAATTTCAGTCTCTCCATATTATGGTGGAACTTATGTTTTTAAGTTTTTTTGTTGGAGACGACGCTACAACACACTTTCTTGAATCTTTTCAAAGTCTGTTGTCCAAACCCAGTCCGTGGCAGGTAGTTTGGTTAAAATTTGTAAAAATTAAAAATTTTGAAAAATAACAGCTGTTCAGAAATTTTTTATTTCTCCGTATCCAGTTCGTGGTTGTTAATTATTACCAATTATGGTTGCTGCAGGAATTGAGACAAACAACTTGATATTTTTTACGAGATGGGAGAATACTGAAATTTAATGATACTGTAAAGATAGCCGTTTTGAAGAAAAATGAAAAGCAGAATGATCCAGTCATTGTTGATGAAATCAGATACTTTTATTTTCCTTCTCTTGGTAACAACAGCTCCAAATAGTCTTTTTTAAAGATATATTAACTGATCTTATGGAAACGATGTTCTATAAATCAAATGCCCTAAAAACTGGCTGTGGGGGAAACAAAAGTACTCCAAGAAATTTGCTAATAGTTTGGGGAAGAAATGTTGGAATAAGGAGTATGGCATTTCAACTGAAAGATATTGGTTTGAATCTGTGTATAATATGTCTTAATGAACAAAAAGCTGGTCAGTTGTTGTTACTCAGTGATGTCGAGAAAACCCACTTGTAGAGAAATATATATGCAAAAACGGCTCGTTTGGGTTGAGAAAATATTTTACGTAGAAGAGCGAACAACGTTTCGACCTTCTTCGGTCATCGTCTCTGTTGGGTGCAGAGCTCTAGTTCTGAAGTACAGAGCTTCTTTTATTTTTCTGGTGTTTGAGTTGCTTTTGCTGCAACTTGGGCTCAGCGATAGCTGGGAGTTGCGTTAATCTTACTGTATTTCAGTGTTGTTTGAGTCCATTATAAGACTCTACCTGTTTTTCTTATATAAAACAACACAAAGGAATACTGAATTTCGGGGCCCAGCATGACCAGGTGGGTTAAGGCATTCGACTCGTAATCTGAGGGTCGCGGGTTCGAATCCCCGTCGCAAAATACATGCTCGCCCTTTCAGCCGTGGGGGCGTTATAATGTTACAATCAATCCCACTATTCGTTGGTAAAAGAGTAGCCCAAGAGTTGGCGGTGGGTGGTGATAACTAGCTGCCTTCCCTCTAGTCTTCCACTGCTAAATTACGGACGGCTAGAGCAGATAGCCCCGTGTAGCTTTGCGCGAAATTCAAAACAAACAAAGAAACAAAACTGAATTTCGATGCCAGATAGCCTGAAAGTTGTTTACATTTTGATAAAGGATTCTCCAATGTCGACCCTGTTTTGAAATAAACTTGAGCCTGAAATTTCTAACATATATTCTTGTTTTCTGTAACTTATTTTGGGAGTAAAGAGAAAGATGATATTGACTTTTGATTCTATATTTATTTTCTTTTGGTGTAATGTGTTTTTACAGCGGATGAAGACAATTTGTAGCCTTCAATTCTACAGGTAGGTAGGTATATATCACTGCAAACATCTTTAATCGGAAAACAGATCAGAAACTATCGTCTATTTTACTAAATGTGAGTAATTAAATGTAGACTTAAGTTGTTTGAGGAACAAAGAAAGGCTTGTATTTGATGGTGTCTAGGTTATTAAATTTTGCTTTTTCTTTAGATCTTGAACAGTTGATAGACGAAAACAAGATTGGACAATATGATTGCATTAATTCTGAGCTTGTTGAGAAAAAATTGGGAAGTTTAAAGAATGATAAGTTTTTTGGGTCCGATAATATTTCCCCAAGGGTTTTGAAGAAGGTTAAGATTTTGGTGTATGAGCCACTTGTTACTATTTTTTGTAAGTCCTTGAATAGTTTGCAGGTGCCAAAGGATTGAAAATCAATTAATGCCACTCCTATTTCCAATGGAAATAATAAAAATTCTCCGAGTAATTACAGGCCCATTAGCCTTACAACAGTTCTGGGAAAAGCTTTGGAAAGTCTCATTAAGATGCTTTGCAAAGTCACTTAATAAATTTTAAAATTTTATTGGATAGTCAATATGGTTTCAGCAAGAGAAAATTTTGCCTTACAAATTTATTGACTTTTTAAAAAAAATGGTTAGTGGTTATGTAGATGATGATAAAGGTGTAGATTTTGGCGTATTTAGGCGTGAGGTATAATTTAGCTAAACGGATAGAAGAATATTCTTCTACCAGGACATTATAAAAGACCGACAACACCTACACACACACTGACCTGAAGACGAAAGGCGGAAGACTTTCGAAATGTCGTCCTCTACACCTGTGTCTCCACAACAGGCAGTTGTCGCCCATTCTACAAAGTTTCGTTACGATAGAAGAGTGGTTGGATAGAAGCAAGAAGAGGATTGTTATAAAATTGTGTTCAGTCAAACTGGGTTAACGTTATAAATAAGATAATTAGGGATCAGTCTTAGGATCTTTGCTCTTTTTGAATTACATCAAATAATAGATGAAGGAATGAGTTTAAGAAAGAAAGAACTTAACTTTTTAGATGTTATCAAGATCTTGGGTATTGCTGGCTGTAAAGAGGATAATGCTGATTTGCAAAATAATTTATATTATTTAGTAAGTTGAGCAAATGAATGGCAGATGGGTTTAATTATAATAAATGCAAGATAATGCATGTGGGATATCATAATTTGAATTATAAATATAATTTGGATTCGAATAACCTTCTACAGGAAATTCCGAGAGAATATAGTTTCTGGAATGGCATCAAAGTGTATCGAAGCGTTGTTTCGAACAAAGAAATTCGCTAAAGGGTTGCTGTTATAAGTTATTTTACTAACTGATCCGTTTGTTAGCTATGATCCCCCAGTAGCGTAAATTTTGTTCAAACGATTTTACCTCAAGCTGCCCTAGGAACATTAACAAGATTTATTAGTTTATTATTGATATCAATAATAAAGCCATTGATTTTCTGGCTTTATTTATTACACAATTTAAATGTGTCGATTTTTTTTTTCCGGGACTTACGGAGAGCTCAGTAAGTCTCAGTCTGATGTATGACATGTGACACTGTACGTGAGTGGTTATCCAAGCTGTGATTTATCATTTTATTTAAATATAGTTTTAGTTAGAATAATTGTTCTCGTTACAAATAAACAAAATTAGAATTACGTTTGACTTATAAAAGATATAACTGCATTTCATTTAGAAATGACTACCACAAATGTGAGTAATTAAATGTAGAGTTAAGTTGTTTGAAGAACAAAGAAAGGCTTGTATTTGATGGTGTCTAGGTTATTAAATTTTGCTTTTTCTTTAGATCTTGAACAGTTGATAGACGAAAACAAGATTGGACAATATGATTGCATTAATTCTGAGCTTGTTGAGAAAAAATTGGGAAGTTTAAAGAATGATAAGTTTTTTGGGACGGCAACTACAACACATCACAAGGTTGAATAGTCCAGTTGATTTGATGACAGAAAAGTCTCCAAGTGAAAAATGTAATTACATAAGTCTTGGTTATATTTCCATGATGTAGATAGATCGAAGCAAACCTGTGCTCTGACTATCAGAAAAGCTAAATCAATGATACGCAACAGAGCTCTAGCTATCAGTAAAGCTATAAAAGTGGTTGAAAAATAGCGCTCTAGCCACAGAAAAGTTAGGATAGTGGTCCAAAAACAATGCTACTACCAGTAGATAAAACAATGATTGAAAAACAGTGCCTTAGGCGGCAGAACAGCTGGAACGATGGTCCAAGAACAGTGCCATAGCTAGCAAAAAAGTTAAATTAGTGGTTGCAAAATGGCGCTAAAGCTAACAGAAAAGCTAAAACAATGGCCTAAAAACAATATCGCAGCCAGTAGACAAGTCAAACCAATAGTTGCAAAGTATTGCACTAACCAGTCAAAACACTTAGCTAGTGGTTTGAAAACAGTGCCTTAACAAACCCATTGGTCTAAAAACGTCACTCTAGCCAACTAAAAAACTGGGTTTCAATCTTAAATTTCCCAGAATGGCAAAATATTTGTGAAAAAACAACATACAAACTATTAGGCATACATAGTTACTCCCTAATTTAGCTTTAAGTAGTGCTGGAAGTAACAAAGTTCGCTTATTTTACAATATTACCTGTTCTTTGTTCACACGATTTTTCCAGAAGGCTTTGTTTTCGCCCGCTATGCCAAAGCTTGACTCCCTCCCCGATCACGCATACTCGTCCTTTCAGCCGTGAGGGCGTTATGACGTCACGGTCATCCCCATTATCCGTTTGTAAAAGCGTAACCCAAGATTTTGAGATGGGTGGTGATGACTAGTTGCCTTCCATCTAGTCTTTTATTGTTAAATTAGAAACGGTTAGCGCAGATAGTCCTGCGTGAAATTCAAACCAAACCAAACTATTTTACCATTGGATGTTTCAACTGAGGATGTTACTTTTTGAGACAGATAATCTCACACGTGCGCGTGTAATCGGTTGATGCAAGGATAAATGGGAATAACTGTATATTTTGCACAATGTTCATAAACTTTTATTTGACTGAATAGCAGCAAATTCGAATAATATTCTTCACTCACAACAATATATAATACAAAAGAAACTGCACTCAATATTCACAATTGACTAATATCTGGTACTTAATTATGATGGGTTACTTTTAACTGTTAAAGATTAAAACAGCTATATATACGGTATAGCACATATATAATAATTAGAATGGCGTATTACATTTTTTGTGACAATAATAAAAGACATTTTCCTTCTAACTCTATGTACATTTAAAATGAAAATAAAAAATAACAAATAAAATTCATATGAGCACATGACATCTTGGGATATTAAGTGAAAAGGGAAGAGGTTCGATGACGAATAAATTCACTTTCCAAACATATTTAGGGATAAGATTTATTTTATAATGTTTTATATGTTTTTTGAAAATCACCAAACTATACAATATTATATTTTACATTAACGTTTACATAATTATCTAAACTTATGTCATCAATATCAACTAACTCCCACACTATGTCATTTAAATAGGTCAGTCATTGTAAAATTATGGAGTAGTTAGAAAATAATAATGGTCGATATTATACGGAATTTGTAGTTCCGATAATCACGGTAGGGAGGAGTTGACTAAGAAGTTAGTGAATCAGTCTTCAAAGATGTGAGAAGAAAAAAACAATCTTAGTCTCCATTACAAATATTAAGTGAAATCTGAAAAGGTTATGACCCCAAAATGAGGAGCTTGCTTTTGATTATACATCCTAGTTATATAAATACACAAATTATTTATATCAATATATTATATGTATTGTTATAAACAAGGATGTTAGGCCCCAAATCGTGCCGTTTGAGTTGATGTCTCCTAGACTTTTTGGACTACGGGCTCCGGCCTGGCCTTATTCCCTTGTGCCGCCTTTGTTTCGTCCCCCTTTCTCACCCGTCATTTTCATAATGCTCAATCTCACTTCATCATCTTAAGCAAGTCAAATCAAATTACAAGAAAACTTCCACGTAAAAGTAAACAATCTTCTATGAGCGGAGACGAAGAGGAACCACAACGTTCCTGACCACTCCTGTTGGGGAGAGAATTCTTCAGACTTCTCTCTCTCTAAACTAATACCCGCTAAGTTCGTTTGCCAAACAAGGATGTATAAATGACATCTCCACTGAACCACATAAAACACACAACACTTGCACTTGAATTTTTACGAAACTACAAATTACATTTTGAGTCAGTCGTTATGTAAGTCCAGTTTATTCACCATAAAATATAATAAACATAGAGTAGTGTACTAAGCATGAATACTGATTTATCTTTTATGTAGTTTTCATTGTAAATGTATTTTGACTCAGCCATGATCCAAAAGGAATACTTTTGTTTGCATACTAATATAAATTTACCTTGTATTTTGATCCAGGCTATTTTCTACGATACGAAAATTGATGTAAAGTTACCGCATTAATAATAAATAAAACATAATATCAGTGCTTTGCCTAATAAGTAACTTGATGTAAATGTATATAATATGTTACAACAGATTTTATTAATATCACGAACCACTAGTTTGTACGAAATTTAATAACAGAATAAACATAATTTGATTTATTTAGCACATAGAGGTATAAAATTATTACCTTTCTTTTATAAATGCTGGCATCAGAGTCTCTGTAGATGCTTAGTGTCACATTTAATTACGATGATGTTTAAATAATGCAAGATACCTATTTCAAAGTGTATGCATAAATGAAACATGGATCAAGTTTTAATTTTTGGTCACAATAGAGAATCCTTCAGTATCCTACAGTATTGTTTTGACAATAAAGATGATACGAGTTAAGCATTAAATACAAATACTTAGCTGCTAAGGAAACAATTTTTACGTACTAGTTAGTTGCCAAAGTAAAAGCTTGGGATTCAAACATGACAACAGTGCAGGAAAGATGTATTTGATGAAGGCACAATACGCCCCATATAACACTATAAATTAACTTAAGGAGGTACATAAGGAGGAGGCTGTCTGAAGGTAGGAGTTGTTTTCGGTCTAAAGTTTTTGTTGTCACGATTTGTGGTGAAAGGAGGAGGGGGTTGATAAGGAGGTGAGGAGATGGTGTCAGAATGCATGTCCACATTGTGATTGGCCGTTTCTTTTCTCTCTGTCTGTGGAGTGGTATCTCTACTGCTTCCTCTTGATGATCGTGGATAGTCAGGTGGAGCCAAAGGTGGTCTTTCATTTTTCATGATGACTGGTGGCTTTGCTGGATCAGGTTTCTCTTCTAGCTCGTCGGCGAAAATAATAGGTATTCCTTTACTGATAAAAGTGCTGTTGTCTTGCATCGTCATCTTTCCTTTTCGCTTTTTGCGATAGAGAAAGCATGCCACTAGAGCAGCAATGACTAGCATCACAGCTATAACAACTGCTGGAATGATGGTGGTAATGTAAATGTCATCATTGCTAGTGCCTGTTGCCTCAGCTTCTTTAACTTCTGGTGTTGGTGTAACTGTTACAGAAGTTGGTGTTACTGCACCCAGGCATATTCCAAGTGGCATGGCATCAGCTTTTATGATTCTAAATTCTGGATTCATGGCAGTTATGAGTCGTGAGGAAATCGTGCCATTCTCATTGAACAAATACTTTACTAAGTTACTGATGGTGGTCTTTGGACATGGATTGTGTGGCAGGGTATTATTTGTCCAGGCATACACTACAGAACCTTTACTGATGGAAGTCACTGTGATGTATCGGGGGTCTGAATCGCCAAAAAGGCGTGCCAACTTCCAAGCTACCAATACTTTTTTCCCTGTATCGTGGTCAAAGTTCTCAAAATCATAATCGATGTGCAAACTAAATTCAACACTTCGTTTTCTAGGAGGTCTTTGGTGTATTACAATAACAAATGCATCGTTAACTTCCTTTCCATGTTCGTCCATGGCAACCATCTGAAATTCATGGCGGCCCACATCATTATCAAAGGGAAGGCCATATAGTTCTTGAGACTTTGCATCAAACTGCACCCATAGTGATTTGGGAGGATTAATATTATCAATGGTGAGAAAAGTTAGCTTTAAATATCGAGTACTACCATCTTCAAAATCATAAAATGTGTCATCTGGTACTCTGAAACGCAAAATTTCTCCAACAGTACCATTTATTTGTTCAATAGGATTACGCAACATGGGTTCAAAGTTTGTATGAGTTGGGGTGGAGCTTATAGGATGATGGCAAACCCCAAGGAAATTAACTGTTACTTTCTTAACATGAAAGTCATCGCCCATCTCCTTTCGAAGTACTTTTGTAGGATGACCTTCATCATCTGCAATCAGTTTGTTCATCAACTCTGTAATATTTTCACGAGGGCAAGGATACTTAGGGAGCGTAAAGTTTGTCCATGTTAGTGTAACTGGTTCCAACGAGATAGTCTGAACGTTCACATTTCTGGTATGTGTATCACCATATAATTTAGCCAACCTTTGAACCACTTCAATCTGCCAGTCAATAGCCAATCGATATTGCCATTTTTGGTATTTTAGGGTCATACTAAACTCGTGATGAATAGCCCGAGCGGAAGGGTGTTGCCTAACATGAATCTCTAGACGGTCATGTGTTGTCATTCCTTCACTGTCCATTGCCTCTAAAATAAATTCATACTTTCCAATGTTGTCTTTCAAAGGAAGAGCATACAGCGTTTGATTTGCAGGGTCAAATTGAATCCAGGAGCTTGATGGAATTGCTGTTCTTTCACCAGTCATGAAGATAAGCTTGAGATAACGTGTATTACCATCTTCAACATCTAGAAAGGTATCAGCTGGGATATGGTAACTCCATATGGAGCCAGCTACCATAGATAGCTTTTTTACACGCTTCTCTATAGTTGGTTTATGATTCACCTTTATTTTTGATGTTTCAGAAATTTGTGTAGTGGTTGGCTTGATGTCAAATGCCACAACTGAAGATGTAATAACAAACGTCCTTGATGGTATCGGCAATGCCTCCGTGGGCTTACTAATCATAGTTGCTTGTGTAAGGGAGGATAACAAATGGTCAACTGGAGTTAATTCTTCAGGTAGGTTTCTACTTGGTTCTGATGAGTCTATGAATGATGGAGGAACATAAATGGTGGGTATATCAGGTTGGTATACTGGAGTTGGGAAAGGTGAGCTTGGCCAGGCAATAGAAGCCATATGATAGTGAATAGTTGGAGGGATTACAATTTCTTTATGTCTCAACTGTTCACCATGATGGTGTCGGTGGTGATGGGAAGGGGAGTTGTAGGTGGGTGATATCATAGTTGGGATTATTCTAGATTGTGGAAGTTCAGTTTCTACTGTCAGTTCCTCTTCTACGTATTTTGGCAATATCTGCCACTTAGTTGGCTGAGTAGGTTCTAGCAATGGGGTTCCTTGGATTGCAACTTGTCGTTTTTCTCTGCGTGTCATTTTTGGTTGGTTGGCAACTACCTGCCAGCCAATTAAGGGGAAACCTAGAAGTGTTGCTAGAACACCATCTTCTACTACTCTTTCAAGCTTAGATATTCTGTTGTTGTGGTCATTGTGAATTTCCCCTGAACAGCCAACTTGCCACTGAAGCATTATTCCCATTTCTTGACGTCTCTTTAGAGTTCCTGCACCTGCCAATACAGCAGATGTTTCAGGAATCTTTTGATCAGTACCTAGTGATGTCAGTTTTAGTAGATCTGTTGGTAACTCTAGAAAGGTAGCCATTTTTGACAGCAATATAACTCTTGAGGTGGGAGAAATGTCTTCCAAGTTAGCATCAAGCATCAGTGAAGTTATGGTAACAGGAACTCCAGGAAGACAATGGAGAGATTCAGTAGTGAGATCTGGCAATGGAACAGCTGGTGTGATGGAGGGATGTTCTTCTATCACTTCAATGGAGAATACGTCTTGATCAGTTGATAATGTGCCTGTATACAAAATATACTAGTGGTTAAGAGATTTTTGTTTTGTGATAAAATTAACATTTAGTACATACAACGTTCTAAGAGTGATTCAATCAGCACTATATTTTAAAATATATTACCAGAACAAAGTCTAGTTAAATAAAATACATTGATAATTCTTGTTAATTAAAAAAAAAATGTCAGAATATAAAACAAAATTATATGATTCATATAAAGTATAAAGTTTTTAAACTTACACTATAAAAATAATGAAATATAATTACATAAATGATTTCGATTATGATTATCTCCTCCAAAAGAAAAATAACATAAAAATTAAATAAATAGATACGTAAATTGATATTCAAGTCTATTTTTTCTTGCAAAGATACGAGAAATTCTCTTTTGAGTTCTTGTAACTATTCAAAGGCAGGATTTTTTTTTCAAATAGCATTGAAAATTAGTAGTTTTGTTTCAAAATAGTTCAGTAACGTGAGATTATTTAAGTAGCCAGCATAATTGAATTAAATGCGTGAATAGTATAATGATTTATATCACAGATGTAAGAACTAAACGTTTTAATAAAGGAGCATAATAGTTCAAATGTGTTTCAGCGGATGCCAACAAACGTTTCTTTAGTCGAACGAAAACTTTTTTTGGTTTTGAGTTAACAAAACTAGATGATGTATTACCGTTCCCTGATGAAGATATACTTATGTTCTACAAATGTTTTAATTTAAATATTCGTTTTCACATAGGCCTAACATGGCCTGGTGGTTACAGCGTTCGATTCGCACTCTGCTGGTCGCCGTTTCAAATTTCTGTTACCGAATGTGTTCGTTCTTTCAGCTGTGCGGGGGTCGTGATAATGCGACGGTCAATCTCACTATTCGTAGGTAAAAGAGTATTCCAAATATCAGCGGTGGACGGTGTTGACTAATTGCCTTTATCATTTTAAATTAGGGATGACAAGCGCAGATAGCTCCGAAGCAGTTTTGTGCAAAATTCAAATTAAACCAAATCAATGGATTTCATAATCTGTATCTGTTTACTAATTTTAAGCCAATTTGAATAATTCTAATTAATGATTAAGAGATCTAAATGTGAGAACTGATAGGAAACTTACTCAAAATATATACAATTTTTTATGAATAACTTATATGTTAATGCAATAGTAATAATAGTACTAAAATTAGACTATTTTCGTAAAAGTGAAGAATATTTCAGAAATTCGGTCATTAAAAATGTTCAGGGTCAATAGATTGTAAATATAAAGAGCTACCTGTAGATTTCATCAAATTAAAAATGAATTTTAATTAGGTGACTTAGAAGTTTCTTAAATTGTATTAACGGTTGCAGTTTTCAAGATGGTGATTTTAAACATCGTCATAAAATACGTGTTCACCTAAGCGAACAAAAATTAAAATATTTAAAGCTGCCTAATTATATCTTAACTTCTTTTGAAATTAAATACATGAGAGCTTTATACTTCTAAAAGCATGGAATAAACAAAATGCCAAATATTGATCACATGGTTTCAAAGGATGTCATCAAAGTCGGTGGTATTGTGATTGGCTCATATAATATCTTAGGAGCCAATATTTTTGTGACTGATTCATATAACATTGTAAGGATCAATAGTTTTTGTAATTGGTTCGTATAATGTTGTACGAGTCAATAGTTTTGTGATTAGTTGATACGACGTTGCAAAAGCAAATAGTTTAGCGGTTAGTTCATATGATGTTGTAAGCCAACAGTATGGCAATTGGTTCTAAGAGCCAGTAGTTTTGCAACTGGCTCATATGACGTTGTAAGAGTTTATAGTTTTGTGATCTACTCATATGACGCTGTAAGAGTCAATAGTTTTATGATTGGTTAATATGGATTTTTAAGAGGCAGTAGCTTTGTAGTTACGTCACTGTGCAAAACAAAGCAAAACGTTCTGGTGGTTACAAAGTATGTGACAATAGTTTTTGTCAAAGAGAATAAAAATGTATCTGTTACTTTCAGCGCATAGCCATACTATAGACCACATGAACTCTGTACACCGCGAGAAATCGAACCCCTGATTATTACTTAAGCTAATTCACGGAGAGATAGGAGGAAAGGAGATGAACGGAAAAAGAAGTTTTTAAAAAATGATAGAATGATTTTGCATAGAAAATACACAAGAATTAAAAAATTCTTAAAAAGTAAATGATGAACGTATTAAAAAGTATAATGTGAAAAAATT
Source organism: Tachypleus tridentatus (assembly GCF_004210375.1). Classification (NCBI taxonomy): domain Eukaryota; kingdom Metazoa; phylum Arthropoda; class Merostomata; order Xiphosura; family Limulidae; genus Tachypleus; species Tachypleus tridentatus. The sequence goes on from NC_134832.1 coordinate 42,928,142, forward strand.
TCAAAATGTTAAAAACACATTTCTATCACAAAAACTGTTTTTTTAACACATTTCTATCACAAAAACTGTTTTTTATTATTTCTTGCTACGTTTCGGGCAGAAGTCCTTCGTCAGGCAGTATAAATCATGTTACATGGAAGAAATCCTGACGAATGATTTCTACCCGAAACGTAGCAAGTAATAATAAAAAACCGTTTTTGTGATAGACATGTTTTTAACATTTTTGAACAATTTTTCTTTACTTTTCCACGTCTTGTAGTATTTTCTTCCGTGTATTCTAAAAATCGAATTATAAGAAAATGTTGGAAAGCAGAATCAACTGGAGTACAAAATCAACAATTGTAAAAAAATTCGTGAAAGGTTACAATTTAGAAAAAGACGATGACACGTGATTACCTTTTACTGCTTTCAGTCCCGAAAAATTCCAAAATTGAAATTCGAATAAATGATAAACTCTTACCTGCACATGCAGAACAGAATGGATATACCTTACCTTGAACGCTACAAGGACCTATTGCTTTAACACTGATGTAATATTGTCCCAGGTCATCCTCGGAGGGAACACCCTGAAACGTGCCATTATACTTGTCAAAGTAGAGCCAACTAGGTAAAGTCTGCTCTCCTGCCTCAGTCACCTACAATAATAATGCCAGTAAGACTGGTGATGGAACTATATATTTTAATGTATATATTTAGGAAGATAGTTATCTTATGAAACATGTGACCAACTCAGGTTCTATTTAATTTTCAAATATTAAAACTCGCAAGGTCTTTAGCTTGAGCTACAACATACATGTAAAATTATTTTTGTTTTTTCTTAAAACTTAACTTTGTGGCATTTAACAGATTAATTAAGTAATTTGCTTGGCTAAAATGGATCTTCTCAATAAATGGATTTACAGACCTTAGTTTCGCCTCTTTATTCGTATACCTTAGTTCCACATCTTTAATCGTAGACCTTAGTTTTCACTTTTTCATTTTCAGCAGTGGCGTAGCCAGATTAAAAAAAAAAGGTCATCACCTGTTTTTAGTCCCAGAAGCGTTTGTGACAAGTGCGTTATGGACAGAGAAATTATTTTTGTGCAGAGCACGATCATGACTTTAGTTTGTATTATTTAATTTGCTTATCTTTTTCTCATATTTGTTAACGGAATACTGATTTAAATACCCATTCAGCACCTAACAGTTAGCTAGTTTGTTTGATTCAGTTTTAGTAAATAGAAAAATAATGAGTAACTTTATGAAATATATATTTGTTAAGGAAATTATTTGTAATGATGATTATCAAATTGTTGAATACATAACGCATTAACTTGTAAGAATTTCAAACGGCAAAACTTCAATACTTACACAAAAATATTACGTTTATGTAATTTTCGGTATACATGGTAAATAATCAACTGTACTTATGTCACAAACATCTGTTAAAAGACAAAATATCCGCAAGCGCGCTGGTCTGGGTAAGTATTTCTGGGTCTGGCATGGCCAGGTGGTTAAAGCGCTCAACTCATAATCCGAGGGTCGCAGGTTCGAATCCCCGTCGCACAAAACATGCTCGCCCTTTCAGCTGTGGGGGCGTTAAAATGTGACGATTAATCCCACTATTCGTTGGTAAAATAGTAGCCCAAGAGACGGTGGGTGGTGATGACTAGCTGCCTTCCCTCTATTCTTACACTGCTAAATTAGGGACGGTTAGCGCAGATAGCCCTCATGTTGTTTTGTACGAAATTCAAAACAAACAAACACTATTTTTGTTGTTAATCATAACCTGGGAGAGTTAGGTGCAATCTACACTTCTTCCTCTCGTCTTTAATGTTTCTATTTGAAACTGGAAAATACACGAAATGAGGACTAGAAATGTTTAAAACACTTCATACATCTTCAGGGTCATGTCCATTAGTATGGTGCAGTAGCAAATCTCTGCAAACTTGTACAAATATTGTTCAAAAATGGCGCCACAACAGTATATATAAAATGTGAGATTAAATTTTAAGGCATCGTACATCTTAGACCTAAATACAGAGACACCATTCGCAATTATAGATAACAAGACTTATGTAGAATTAATCAATATACGCATAACACAATAATACTTACGTCATTAGAAATGTGTTAAGTCCGACTCCAAGGTGACAAAATGACAACGTAAATTCATTGCACTATGAACTTTTTAATTCCTACCTCGGCAAATACTATAATAAAGCACGTGTTATTGGATTCTTGTTGCAACTTACGAACATACATGCATTATTTTATTCTTGATAAAAAGTGTGACAACAATGACTTAACCATACAGTATACTTAAATAATGTGTAAGTAATTTCATTTCTTTATCGGCAAGATGGCAGCCACCTACCAACATTGCAGGATTTTTCTTTCATACTTTGCCAAATATGTCAAATTATATATGGATTTTTTTTCTCTCTGAAAAATGTAAGCGCCCAGTCTGTCCACATCCATGATTTGCATACCCTACTCTCATTATTTTAGAACAACTTTAACACACACGGGATGGTAGCCACCCTTACTATACTTTGTCAGTTTCACATCCACTACACGAATAACTTATGCAAAAAAACCCAACAAATCCAAAATACTTTAATTTTCAGTTTATAACTGCATGTTTGCTAGCGCCTTGTTAAACGGCACTTTTATATCAACGGTGTGATGACTCATTGGCAGAAAAGTTGTAAGGCTCTAAAATTAACATAAGGTTAATAGATCGAAGCACATATTCTTAGTAACGTACTGCTGAAAATCAAATTAAAACGAGACTAAGGCCCGGCATGACCAGGTGACTGGGGTGCTCGGCTCGCAACCTGCGGGTCGCGGATTCGAATCCCTGTCATACCAAACATGATCACCATTGCTACCGTGGGGGCGTTATAATGTGACTTTTAATCCTACTATTCGTTAGTAAAAGAATACTCCAAAAGTCGGCGGCGGGTAGTGATGACTACCTGCCTTTCCTCTAGTCTTACACTTTTAAATTAGGGATAGCTGACGCAGATAGCCCTAGTGTAGCTTTGCGCGAAATTAAAGAAACAAACAAACAAACGAGATTAAAGTGAGTTTGAAATTCTATTGTGTAACAAAACGTGTGGGAAAATGTATACATATGTATGTGTGTGTAATAAATGTTTTTTTTTGCTATAAATAAGCCCTTGAAATAGCATGAGATATCAACCTACTAACTGCTTTAGTAAGATTTTTCTCTGCCAGTACAGTGTTGTCCAATATTTCTTTGTGAGGAAAGATCCTTTTTAATACTGATTTGTGCACGTTTACTCTGGCTTTCAGATTATCAAACATTCTACGTAACAACGGCTACGCTCGTTTGTGAGCGTAATCAATGCATTTTGAGATCCATAAGTCTATGGTTTCATATTTAAGGAGCTAACATCTTAGTTAATATCTAACAGAAAATAAGAAAGGTTGAAATGGAATAAAAATGTAAAGCATAATGTTAGAAAGTGGTGCGAATATTTAATTTATGGTTTTCAAAGTGTGGTCCCAGACAATCTAATATCAGCAATCTCACAAAAATCATGAACATGGCCCTGAAAAAGAAACATAGTACAAACGAAATCCATTGCCAGCACGCTAATTGCCATACTTAAGGCTCGGCATGGCCAGGTGGTTAAGATACTCGACTCGTAAATTGAGGGTCGCGGGTTCGAATCCTCGTCACACCAAACATGCTCGCCCTTTCAGCCTTGGGAGCGTTATAATATTACGGTCAATCTCACTATTCGTTGGTAAAAAAGTAGCCCAGTAGTTGGTGGTGGATGGTTATGACTAGCTTCCTTCTCTCTAGTCTTACACTGCTAAATTAGGGACGGCTAGCAAAGATAGCCCTCGTGTAGCTTTGCGCGAAATTAAAAACAAACTAAACAATCTTCAGTCAAGGGTATTATATAAAGTTGAACACATTTGATCAGAAATTAATTGGTTTTGAAATATATGTGTCACGATTCACACACACGCGTAAATATACAATGTTTCCTGCATTTAAAAGCTAGAGTCACATCCTACCTCCACGTGAGAAATATTTCCTGAGAACGCATCATCTGGGATAGTGTAATTGAAGACTTTTCCCACTGTAGCTGTGGTGTCGGGTACGCCCCAGAACCTTTTGACATCGTCTCTCACTGTCTGCATACTGCACGCAGAAGTCGCAGATAAACACAGCACCAACATCCACGTGTACTGGATAATCAGGCGGTTTGGCACTTTTGTCATAGGGAAATAAAAAGATGACTCCCAACAAACAGATTTATTCATCATCATAACAACTTTTTTCTGGTGCTATCATAGCTTTACCTTACTGTCATGGCTGAAAAACAAAAACAACTTCTGTATGTAGTAAAAATAAATTGAACAAGACATTCTAATATTTTAAAAGACAGAAAACAAAGACTCATAGCCCACCAAAAGACATTAACTTGCTAAATAACACGTTTAAATAAAGCTTCAAAACTGAAATTTTAAGACCGAACTACGGATAACAAAGGTACAGGATCTTCGAACTAGAAGAAGAGAAAAATAATAATTATATTTTTATGCTAAACTGATAAAAAAGAGAAGTCTGAATTTTTCATGTTGAAGTGTATGATATTCTAGACGACTTGATATTCAAAATATAACAATTTAATATAAAGACAAAAACTATCCTATGGTATTCTTACACAATCACTGACAGAACAGTTACGTATGTCTATCTACCTTGTCAGAAACACAACCGACGCTACAAACAACTATATTATATTTAATTTTTCTTTCGATACCGTGATGACTTCCCGCCGGCCCCCGAGTATTTCCATCTCAAAGAAACCAGATTCTAGGACCCTCCAGTGAGAAATAAAAAGCATAAAATAATAGAGCTATAAAAAGAGGAGTTAAAGTTCGAAGTAGGAAGCCAATGGATGCGACTGGTAAGATCAGCGTAAGTTTACATAGTGACGTTAGCAACAGCAATGACATCTTTCCAACAGATTAGAAAGAATTTACTATGCTAAAATGTAAGACATCTAGAGGACATTGTCTCAGATATATAAGTATATATGTAGTCCCTTTGAAAAATCAAATTCAGATAGTAATATCGAAGTGTTACCTTGTTTTATTTGCTCTCAATGGCTCTGCGGTAAGTCTGTGGTTTACAAAGTTAATAATCGAATTTCTAAACCTGTGTATGTTTGGCTTAACAAAAGTACAAACAAATAAAAGTTTTAACAAAAGTCAACCACGACGAATCGAGCCCAGGACCATAGCGCGTAGAAACCCATTACTCTAAATGAAGAACGCTAGGGTCACGTTGCTGCGGTGTGTTAACACATCCTAGATGTGTGATCACAATCTGCACACTTCAGCTCATATCAAGAAAGACTTCATACGAAAGTTACTGTACAAATTAAACACACAACACAAACTTACACCAAAAACTACACATTTCGCGCCTCACACCAACACATCAAAATCACCTCAATACCTCTTATGCAAATTCAATTTCAAACACACCTCTATCACTGTTATTATCCTGCGACACTCATTCATATGTACATAAACTTTATCTAGGTTGTACGTATTATTCTATTAGAAATTGACTCGTACCAAAGTAAACATAACAGACTGCTGTTTATAGTGTAACTCAAATAGAAATAGGTCTTTAGTTTGATTAAACTTACTTAAATGGAAGGCACTACTGCCTTTAGTTTTCAACTTTCGAAACGTCCTTCTCTACACTTATGTTTTTACAACGGAAAATTGCCTTCCATTTAACAAAATTGCACCATGAATACTATATACTTAAACAATCTTCTAAAGGTCTTTAGTTTCTTACTTGCATCATGTTATTTTCTTTTTGCGCTGTTCTCTGTTTATTGGTTTGTATCTCACATCCGATCTGGTTTAGTCTTCTTTCTCCTTGTCTTGAACTCCTTTCAATCAATTTCTCAAACACAAGCCAGTCAATCCTTTTGCTTCAAACGTTGTACCCTATCTCCTACACCATATCTGATTATAAACGTCTCGTAGTCTCTATACCGACTGAACTAACAAAAAATATTGTAACTCCACCAACTCTTTAGAGACTGATCAGAGGTAGGTTGCTTTCTTACAAACGATGTTTCCTTACCTTACAGTCACAAAGCTCACCAACCAATGATTAACTATAACATTGTAACTTGAAGTATATACGAATAAATTTTGGATAACTATCTGCCACTTAATGTTGCTATAAATGTTGAAAAGCCTTGGTTGTTTAGCTACATGGGTGCTACCTGCATGTATTCCGTCCTAATGTTTAAACGGATACACTAGAGGGAAGTCAAGTGCGATTCATCCTGTAACGTCTGGGTCTTGAATGATAGTCCCTAATATTCACAGTAACTAATAGGCTACGCTCACTCCCCTGAAAACCCCCATACACATTGACAAATATTTTCATCAAATTAATGAGTTTTTTTAAAACAAAAGATACATGCGTTCGGAAACACATAATAATCTAACTTAATACACCATCAATATTATCAAATCACACAGCAATTACAAACAACTAAACTACCTAAGAAATATCATGGGTAATGAGATTAAAGTTTCAAAGAAAAATGGAAAATATTTCTTTTCCCAACTCAACATCTAAAACACACACACACATATACTGAGCAAATTCTTAAACACTCACACAGAAAGAAACGCAGATATACACTGTAAGTGTCAAACTAACGTAGAAAAACAGTCTTGGATTTAAAAAAATATTTAAAACATCTTACAAAGGCTACACGAACACCTTAAATTAAGTTAATATTTTCGTAAAAAACAACGCTTCTCTTACCCTACTTTTCAGTAAACAGTGATGACAAAACTTCAGATTTCGTATGTCTACATCACAGCATAACAGTCGTTGTTCAAGTTGATAATATTAATAGTAATTCGACCACTATCATGTCTGTCACACCCAGCTAGCCTGGTATAGTACGAAAGGACTCATCGGCACTGGATATGATAGATACAGTGCGGTTGACATATTGTGTAATGTTTTTATTTACTTCAATCATCAGTTCTTAGAATTATTAACATAGTTGTATTTCGCTGACGCTATGGATTTCTCTATCAGTTCTCGGAACATAAATACTTCACTACTTCTGAATGAAAGTTAATTTAAACAAAATTATAATAATGAAATATAAATAATCGGTGTCAAAAAATAGAGTAAATAAGTAATAGCGTGTTATTAATTTGATTTGAAATAAAACTGATAACAATTACGATTCACTTACTTAATCTACTTCACATCATAATGTTTGTTGTTCATGTAAGTTGGTAACGTAAATAGCGCCTAATCCTCTACTAGTTGGCTGATATGGCCAGGTGGTTAGGGCACTCGAGAGTCGCGGGTTCGAAACCTCGTTACACCAAACATGCTCGCCCTTTCAGCCGTGTAATGTAACGGTCAATTCCACTATTCCTTGGTAAAAGAGTTGGCGGTGGGTGGTGATGACCAGCTGCCTTCCCTCTAGTCTTACATTGCTAAATTACGGACGGCCAGCGCAGATATCCCTCGTGTAGCTTTGGGCGAATTTAAGAACAAACCAAACATCTACTAGTACTATGTTAATCGTACCTAACCGAATTGATAAGCCTTTGAATGAGGCGAAAGGTCTCGTCAGCAATTGTGTGTGGTTGATATACTATAACATATTCTTCTTTCACTCATAAGTTTTTGAAAATAACTAGATAACGAAATTGATTACTAAAACAATTAAACTCCTGAAGAATGAAGTCTCCAGAAAAAATAGAGTAAAGTTATTTGAATTAAAACACCTTTCACTTCATCATCCAAAACAGACGGCTTACAAAACACGTTTTGTGAGCCATTGCTGCCATGTTCTTCAGAGAGAGAGCTAACACATAAGTCTGAATACACTTACAAGCGTCACAAATTTTACATGAAAACTTCTTGGGATAATTATTAGAAATAATCTCCTTATATTTTTTATAAAATAACAACATATCGTTAAACTACCACAGTAAATAAACAATCCAGTTACATTAACCAAAACGTCATAAAAGGTTTTGGGTAATAAACAGTGTACTGTGGTGTGTTTCTTATATAGACAACAGTGTGAGTATCCCATCAGTCATGGTTCCAGCCGTCGCAAATGGTACTTTCAAGAAATATTGTTTGTTGGTTTTCTAACTTTCTGGACAGTAGGAAAATTGGAGAAAATCTAAGAGGTTACCTGCTCCGAATATTAATTCCAGAGACAGTTCTAGGTTATCTATCATATATGTAAACAGTCCACCTCTATCAGACAAAAATATTGTATTTGTTCTCTTTTCAAAGATGTCGTGGTGGCTAATTGTAAGAGTCCTCCAGATACTTTTCTTTTTAATGTCTAAACATTCATGAAACCAAAAAAAGAAAGATCGGTGTAGTAAATGGCGAATCCAAATTAACCCTTCAAAAACTCAAATAGCCTGTTTGTCAAAGTTACTTAAAAACCCCTAAGTTTTAGATAATTTTTCTTCAGGTAGTCACGTAGGCTAAATTTCTGAGTCTTTTCTAAGACATGAGAGCACCTTAGATTAAATATATAGAAGAAATGAACGACTACATCTGAGCAAAGACTAAATAACAGCAGAGACATACATCAGTTGAAACTATTTACAAAATCTATAAAAATGCAATATCTCATACCATTAAATTATAAGCAATTCAAAAATCCATCTTATGCTCAGTTTAAGACTCGCTATAAAAGAAAAACATCTACCAAGATTAGTGAAAACAGTAAACATCTTCCGAAGTAGCAAAGTAGACTTCACCCAAATTCCATTAATCATTTTAACAAGAATTACTGTTAATCAGTTAATCATCACAAGTTTATCATGATAAAAATAAACTAAACACGTCTTTCCATCTATATATATACTGTGAATAAAGCCACTTAATCATAGATAACCTCACGCTCTATTTGCTTATTACAGACTTTTGTATAATCGCAAACTTTAGGGAATATACTTTACTTTATATAGTGTCGGTATATGGGCATTTTTTCAAAGACTAAGTAGATAATATTGAACATCTAGAAACTGTATTGGTTTATTTAATAAATTATCTACCAGTTATATTACACAGGTTCTATTTCACTCAGACTGCGTGAGGGAAGAACACGGCTGAGGAGACAACGGGAAGGTTTGTTAAATATCGGTGTGGTAGGTAATATACAACAGGAACTAATTCTGATTTTGGTCCTCATTCTAGCTTATGAAGCTGTAATATTGAGTTTTGTTTTACCTTCATTTCATTACCAACCAAGGGTGGCAGTTAGCTTCTTTATTTTTCTTATTTGTATTGTGTTGTTTAGTTATCACAGTAACTCTTTCGATGTACGGTGTACTCTTTCAATATCCCTGTGGTATTTTAATGACCGATAGTGCGTTAACTCGGGTCTTTTGTTTCGGAAGAAAGTGATTACATGCACACAGTACAGGATGTTTTAATTAAAAACGATAATTACTTAAGGAAATTGCATGTCCAAAGAATCGTAATGATTGTGTAGGGAGAACGTTCTACCAAATGAAATCGTATTTGACACGATGAATGGAGGTTCTGTGCGAGACAAAAATGGCTTTGTCAATAAATGAAAGACAGACTTTTTACTGCAAGTATTTATGTAAACGAAGGGTGACGTTTGTAGCTTATTGTATGAAATTTTTGGTGTATTTTAGTTTAATCTCAACCCTCTTGTAATAGGTATTTGTAAAAGTCAAATAATCAAAAATATGGATTCTGGATACATGTTTGTCCGCACGGACTTATCAGGGGGAGTTTAAGGTTAAGTAATTAGTTTATTCAGTATAATGATAAATGGGTTTCTGAAACAGCTATTCACCGGTTAATGTAACCGTTTATATGATTGAAGTAGCTTAATGGGCTCTAATTAGATCTAACCTGATACCAGCTGACTCGCCTGTCAAAGTGGAGATTGTTTTACGTATGTTTCTGCCACTTTTTCTGAGCAGATGCATCACCATTAATGAATACAAGTTATTATTTCATCTATTTTCTGCCACCTGATCTACATATGGGGGAACGATTCCCTAAATCATCCCTAATACGTAAAAGTTGTGTTCCATCACGGGTGTAATGGCACAGTAATTTTTCGATTCATGTGTTGATTGTACAGGTTCTTGAGCGTGACTCTCGATACATATCCAGAGGCATTTTATCTTCCAAAAGAGAACACGCTCTTCAGGTTGAAAAATATTCTTTGAGAGCATTATAGGTATCCCATAAGTTTCTTGAGCCCTGGCTACCCAAAAAATATGCGAGTTTTTAGCCATTACTAACTTTCTTAAATAAAACGTTTGTTTGTTTTTGAATTTCGCACAAAGCTACTCGAGAGCTATCTGTGCTAGCCGTCCCGAATTTAGCAGTGAGAAGGCAGCTATTATCACCACCCACCGCCAATTCTTGGGCTACTCTTTTACCAACGAATAGTGGGATTGACCGTCACACTATAACGCCTCTACGGCTGAAAGGGCGAGCATGTTTGGTGCGACGGGGATGCGAACCCGCGACCCTCAGATTACGAGTCGCACGCCTTAACACGTTTGGCCATGCCAGGCCCTTAAATAAAACAGTAAAATTGTTCATTTTTGGCAATTTCAACTTGAACGGTTTCTTAAGTAATATTTGGGTAAAGTGGCATAGCGGTATATCTGCTGACGTACAGTGAATGAAACCGGGTTTCGATAACCATGGGTGGCAGAGCCCATTGTGTAGCTTTGTGTTTAACTACAAACAAGACCATAACATATACACCTAGCCATTCTTAATTTAGAACCACTGGAAGGAAATTAGTAAACAGCATATTAACTCCTCCGTAGCTACTCTTAAATGAATAACGGTATTGGTTGTTACAGCTATAATGCTCCTAACAGTTGAAAATGAGTTTATTAAAAACGTGGCTTACATCTTTAAGTAAACTTAAAGTAAACTTTATGAACATTCTGTTCATTCGATTAACTTACCTACACGCCAACACTTTGGTGAATCATATCTTAAAGTTAGAATCTTTTAGACATACAAGAGTTACCAAGCTGATTGATTCTAAATTAGACTTCAGATAAGTTTTACATCGAAAATATAAGGCGTACTGCGTTATTTGAATTTCATTTATCCAAATGATATATACACAGGAAACAATATTGGCAGCTTTACGTTCACATTTTTTGCCTAAATATACAGAATGTTACCCAACAACAAAATCAAAAATAAGGAGCACTACGAAAAAAGTTAGCTGTAAAAATTAAATGAAGATTCCATTTCTAATTATTCACATGTATATTATTCCATAAATCAAGTTTGTGATATGTTAAATAACTGTCACATGCACCAAGATGGAAGAAATAATTTGAAAGGTAATTAAATTTACACAACTAATTACTTAACATTTTTAATTTCAAATTTGTCTATACCTCACACTTATTAAATTTGCTTTCAAGTTCCTATCAGGTTTTATCTCTCCCTGTTTCTATTAACTCCTCAAAAGATAATGCTATGAATATATTAAGATGCTGTTAATGAAGTTAAACTGTTTATAACTTGTTTTTGTTTTACGAATTATTATAAGCTGTATTTTTATTGTTTAATTCGGATGTGTGCTAGAGGTTGCATAAGATTAAGATCTTGTAAGTTCGACTAAGATCCAGATTAGCACATGAGCAATAAATATGAAAATCAGTGAAACACTGAGTCCTGTTCATTCTGTGCCATCGAAGTGAAGTGTTTAATGAGAAATTATTGAGTATCTAACAATATTTATCACGTATATTCTGATATTCAATTACTCTGCGAGTTACGTGTTTGTTTATCGATTAAAGCTAACATAGTTAGTTAAGCATACGTCTCTCAGATTGTACTGAAAGATTTACTTGAAGTTGGACCTACATTTAGTTCTGGATTTCATGTTAAAAATGTTTATGTATTTGAACTTAGAGTTGCATCTTGTATCAACGTGAACGTAGCTTGTGAATCATGATGGGAAGAAACAATCTAATTTGTTATTATTACGTTACAGAACTAAATAATTACAATAGCCCGCAATTACACCAGTATTTTTCAGATTTTACTAATTTATTGGTTATCCCGGTCACCAGTGTATCAACAGTATCATTAATCTCATAGTCTATAAGTATGGATTTAAACAAGTGTTTCTCTTGTGTGCAGATGTGTCAAATGTTAAAATGAAGACTGAATCTCTTCGTGTTCCAGCGCTTTTAAAACTGCAAAACATTCTTTAAAGCTCTCATATGAAATCGGCAATTTGTCAGCATTTTATTTTATTTTACAGCAAGCAACATATTTTTTATTAAATGGTTCCAGCATTACGACCCTAAAATATATCTTCTAAAGTTTTATGGTGTGTTAGGTAGTGCCACAGTCAATGCATGTGATCACACAGGAAAATATTATCTAGCTCCAAAGAAACCACGCCTCCCAGTGACACAGCGGCATGTCTGCCGACTTCAACCGCTAAAAACCAGGTTTCGATACCCGTGGTTGGCAGAGCGCAGATCGTTTATCGTGCAGCTTTGTGTTTAATTCCAAAGAAATCACAAAAATTTAGTGAGACGTAGCTGGCCTGGCCGTTAATAAACAGCGATCTGATATGTGCTTGTGCCTGTTTGTAGTTAAATGCAAAGGTGTACGTGTTTTCTTATAGCAAAGCCACATCGGGCTTTATGCTGAGTAAATGCAAAGGCTAGAATACTTTAAAAAGTATTACTTTTTTTTTGACATATGATTTTATATTGTTCATATCTAGATTAAAATAATTCAGATGGTGTACATATGAGAATAGTTTCTTGTTGTTGTTGTTGTTGTTTAACTCGTCCCTCAGGAATCGAGGGTGTCTTTAAACTACAACTTGTTCAATAGTAACAATAAACTCAACCCGGAAACTCACAAAGAGAGTGATTTGGGACGTATTTTATCGTTTGTTAATTGATAAATTTTAAAGTGAAATACAGCATTCTCAAGTCTCCATATTAGCTGGTACGAAGGTTTACTTTGATGGTAGTGAGTTCAGTATATATATCAATAAAGCCATATTCTCAGCATCATTAATTAAACAATTGTAAACGTTTTGTGATTCTGCTATCACTTATTTTCGTTTAACTTTCAAGTGAGATAAAAACAATTTTAGCTTCGATTACGTAGGGAAGGTCGAAGCATCACAGTAGTCAGCAGTAGGATGAGCAGACAGGAACACTTTAAAAGCAGATACAGGCATAATATTGTACTCGGTCTGCTGCAAATATCTACCAAGGTGGTTTTAAATGGCTCCAGGATATTTCTATGTGCCATTTAAAAGTTTCTGTGCTTATTTTGCTTGGCCGTTGAGCTCGTTATGCGCTGATGAATTTCAGTTACCTTACCACTTTAAATTACTTTTCGCAGTCCCACTGCTAAAAGAAAAGTGCAAAAATTGCCTTTTTCTGAGCCAATAAAAATACCCCAAAACTCAGTTCAAGTTAAAAAAAACGGATTAGATATTTCGCTTTTTTCCGACAAAAATGTCCCCACTGGTTTGAGAGGGGCCTGTTAATTTGTTTTTTATTTGAACCTTGTGTATAAATAAACACTTTTGGAGGGGGTCAGGATAAAGAACTTAATCAACGTTCAGTGAGAAATATTAGAAATCTCCACTACGTTGAAATATTAGAATTTATTACTAGTCATGGTCTGAATAATAAATTAGAAAGAGGAATAAGTTAATCTGCTTTTGAACTACAATTGAAAGGTGAGTGAACTGTTGTACTGTATATTGGGTCACATGATTTAAATAATTATCAGAGAAAAAGTCAGTGTACTGACATCCAACTATTGCTCGATGTTGCTTCATTTTTTCAAATAGGCACAGATACTGTCTTATATTTAATACATTTTTTTTCTGCCTTTATTCAATCAATAATAAACTTATATATACATAAAACATCGAGATTAGTCTACAGACTGCCCAGTAACTTATTAAACAGTTTCAATTCTGAATAAAAAAAACATTTTATTAATAAATTTTGACGTGGACATCAATACGAGTACCAAAGAGTTTCTCTTGCTTTAAATATTTATAAACTTTGGAATGTAGTCATCGTTTGAAATTGAAGACTTTTTCTTATATCATGGCTAACGGAATTTGTTTAAAATAAGGATAAAATACCTTTTTGGCTTCATTTCTAACATAGTTACTGAAATTTGTTTTTCTTTTAACTTTTTTCCCTTCATTTTCCTTCTTTTAAGCTTAATTGAATTTAAAATATATGATTATACGATGGTTAGGGATTCCACGTTTCTTTCGGATATTTGCGCAGAGCTACATTAGTTAGCTTTGCTAACTATGCCTAATTAAGATCTAGTAGGTTGGAGATAAGTCAGCTATTCAATAGCACCCACTGCCAACTCTTGGGCTACTTTAATCGACTAGTATCATTTGACTGTCACTCTTATTATGCACTCATGCCACAAAATGTGCAGATCTTTTGTTCAGTGCACTAACTACGAAGCTACGCAAATTTCTTGCTTAGGTAAGCTCATTTTCTTACTCACTCATTCTCCATCACTTCATGGGATTTGGATTGGCCTTGTTATAAAGTCCTATATTTCGAAGCTGGCGAACCGCGTTCAAATCCGCATAAAATCACACAGTACTAAAACCAATTAACGTTGTGGGGGCGTTTTATGAGAGACAATGAATCCATAAGTGTCGATGGTGGATGATACGGCGCTGCTGACTGGTTTCCTTCCTCTGCTCAGTAGTTCAAAATTAGGAATGGTAAAAATAGCCTTAGTAGCTTTGACATAAAATACAAAATAAAAACATCATAATGATAGAAAAACCTCATCAAGTTTTTTAAATTCTTTCCCTCTCACGTAAAATTCATGATGACAACAGATTCTTGAGCTTATCACATTCAATGAGAACAACTTAGATGTCGAGTTCACAACTGAATATCAACTTTCTCAAAAAATTATAACCATTCGTGGTTTTATTACAACAACTTTCTTTACCATCCTTTCATGACGTCACAGAATGACGTAAACGATTACCAACGAAGCTAAGATTTGAAAACTGATATACCAACGTTTAAACATGATT
This sequence comes from Tachypleus tridentatus, assembly GCF_004210375.1. NCBI lineage: Eukaryota > Metazoa > Arthropoda > Merostomata > Xiphosura > Limulidae > Tachypleus > Tachypleus tridentatus. The sequence continues at coordinate 42,943,303 of NC_134832.1, forward strand.
AGATACAGCACTTTATAAAATATTTACGAGTATGCAGCAAATGCAGTGGTTCGAGTGGTAATTTCAAGAAATCTAGACTATTCAGAGTTTACAAAAGGCTGAACAAAGAAAAGTAGTGGTTTGTTTGTAAATTAAAAATTAAACACAAAGCTACACAACGGAATGGGCTATCTGTGTTCTTCTCACCACAGATATCGAAACCCAGTTAGTTGTAAATCCGCAGACATGTTGTTGTGTCACTGGGGGAGAATTAATGAGGATGGGTTTTGGATTTTTCTTATAACAAAGCTGCATCACACTATCTGCTGAGTCCGTCAAGGGGAATCGAACCCCTGAATTTAGCGTGGTAACTCCGAGGACTTGCCGCTGTACTAGCGGAGGACATGAATGGAGAGTTTAAAAGATTTAGAAAAAAAACACAGACCTGAGCTTAGACGTTCTTTTTGTTTTTGAAAGTGTTTTCATGTTACATTATATCTGTTTGAAAGCTACAGAATTTTTCTTGAATAATAAAAAGTTAGGTAATCTTAATTCAGTTTAGCGAATAAAATAGGAGACAAAAATAAGTTCAGTGGTTCAAATCCTTATTAATAATAATAATAAAATCCTTAATAAATCCTTATTTATTATTATTCAAACAATTCACACAAATAACATACCTTATTATTGATTTCAAGTAAGAACATTATTTGGCAAAATCACGAAGCCCAGTAAGGTAACGGTGAGACCGCTTAGAAAAATGAGGTCCTTATTCTAAAATAAATCTATAAGTTTTCTGTTTTTTTATGATTTATAGCCAGAAGAGACGGCTATATAAATCGAGAAATTAAAGTTTCAAAATGAATATAATAGTGAATATCAATCAACTTGAAACTAACTGAATGTATAAAACAAAACGTTATGATAAAAATTTTAAACTAAAATTTTAAAATTGAACGAGAATAATTTTAATAGTTTGATATTTTAAAAATAGTACTTCCCAACAAAATTCTCGAAATTTAACAACTAAAAAACAAACTATAAATTCTAAATGATACTTAAAAAATGAAACTACATACTACTTAATAACATGAGATTTGGTTAAGTTTTATCACTATGCAAAAACAAACAAATAAATACAAATAAAAAACGCAAAACTCCGAAGAGGTGAATTTATTAACTATAAACAATTTTAGGAAATTAGGTACAATTTGGCTGAAAAAAATTCAAACATCAATCATTGATAAAGTGCTGCAAATAATGCACAAAAATTTCATAAATAATAGCTTTTATAAAATGTAAAGCATGCGATTAGAATTTATTAATGAGTACGTTATTAGGAATACGGTTTTTTTAAATAAGGAGATGGAAAAATAAAACACTTAAAAATACTAAATGGAAAATGAAAGTAGAACTTATGAAGAAATTTAATAACTAACACATAAAACAGTGAATTAATTAGAAGAATATATATATTCGAAGAATAATAATGGATTGAAAATATGGAAGAACGTCTTTAGTAATTTGTTGTGGACAGAAAAAAAGAAAGAGACTGAGTGATATTGAACGACACAAACTATCGACTGATGATGAAACAATAATGATTCACTAACCGAACAAAAGAATTGTGATACATTAAGCTGAAATAAGCAAACCTGCGTAACTATACTTAATACATAAAAATGGTTTAGTTGTAACGACACACGACAGGCTATCTGTGCTCTGCCCATCACGGGTTATAAAAAACGGATGTGTAGCGTCGTAAGCCAGTAAATTCGCTGCTGAGCCACTGAAAGGTAGTAATAAAATGAAAATATGGTACTGTATTTAATAAGATAAATTAAAACTAACCTACTCGTATAAATGAAAACGGAATGGTTGGTATTAAAAAAGAGTTTCGTGGACAGTCAAATGTTTGCAGAGTAAAACAATAACAAAACTTCACTAACGAGTCCTTGTTCCTTCAATATGAGAAACCTGGTTGACAATCAAATCTCACTCATATTCTACATAACTTATGTGGCTGAACTACCAAGAAATTCTACCATAGGTACCCAAATGTATCTGTGCTTCGTGTGTCATTCAGAGTTGTCCCACATGTATAAGATTGTACAGTACATGATACAATTATTCACGAAACAGTGGGTGGCTTCCACTACTGAATCCTGCTACAGAAATGAACCACCTAGGGTTGAATTGGCATTCAAACTGAACCAGATTTTACATGTTCAGAAATAGAACTACAAATAAATTAATTTATAAAGATAATTGACATGGAGAGTAAATTGTGTGGTATTTGCACAACAAATTATTAGGTGTTCTTAGATGGTTAATTTCGAAAAACACGACAAGACTAAGTTGGAATCTTGAAAACAATCAAATGATTTCAGAAATAGGGTTATAAATGCAGTATTTGATAAATATACTTATTATTACTATTGGTCATGGCATAAAACATAAAATTAAATGTTGAAAAGAAGAACCCCAGATTTAATTTTTGAGCAATAATATTCAAATATATTCTGTAGCTAATTCCTGCTTTATCATTACACCAGTGACAAAGGTAATCATTTATCTCGAAATCACGCGCGGTAAGCAACATATAAACCACAGGTTTCCAATGCCATCCCCTGGGGACAGTACGTTTTCCCCATGCACTGAACGGATATGTCAGCTAGTTTGAATTATCTCAACCCTTGCTAGCTTCATCTATAAATAGCTTAATGAACTGAGACTGCGCTGTGCACAGAAAATTAATAAACGAATTTTAACAACCTGTTGATGATGGTAATTAGAAACGTGGTTTCCTAGGTAAGAGATATAGGTTATTATAGCCAGTATGTCGGAACCACACGTTTTTTCAACGTCTTCTGCAAGATGACAAGATAGGTGAACTTATATATAAATTGCATAAGATAAAATTAGTGAATCATTTAGTTGAATTTATCCGAATATAAACATAAGTTTAAAAGAAGTATTTCATTCTATTTATACCTTGCTATAACATTTGACCATTATGTCAGGATTAAGTGTTATTTTATGGTTTGATCAATGATGAAGTTGATTTCTTTATCTTTAGAACTAGTATGAGACAAACGATCAGAGAACAGTTATGGACTCGCGAATTAGAAATTAATGACTATTAGAAATTGTAACTCTTAGACAGAGAGCAGATACGTTTGTTGCTTTGTTAATTAAGTGCAAAGCTATCCAACGGGTTATCTGTGCTGCGTCTAGAAGTATCGTTTGGTTTTGTTTTGTTTGTTTTTGGAATTTCGCGTAAAGCTACAAGAGGGCTATCTACGCTAGTCGTCCCTAATTTAGCAGTGTAAGACTAGAGGAAAGACAGCTAGTCATCACCACCCACCGCCAACTCTTGGGCTACTCTTTTACCAACGAATAGTGGGATTGACTGTAACATTATAACGCCCCCACGGCTGAAAGGGCGAACATGTTTAGTGCGACGGGGATTCAAACCCGCGACCCTCAGATTACGAGTCGAACGCCTTAACCCACCTGGCCATGCCGGGCCCGTGTCGTTTGTTGTGTCCACAAAAGGAAAAGAAACCTCATGCTTTAATTCTTTACCCGTCAAGTTTACTGCTGAGCCATTGGGAGACAACCGGAAGACAGGGGAAACCAGAAACTTCGCTATTTATCGTAAACATTAGCGTGATATTTAATGGGTAAAATATGAAAAAATAGCAAAATTATAAATGTGAAGATACCGACGTATTTTGACTAAGATTACATTTATTTATAAATGGACGCAACCAAAAGTGTTGCTAGGTGCTGATGCAAGGGGCCTGAGCCCCAGATCTTTGAAACAACAAACGACACGGGCCCGGCATGGCCAGGTGGGCTAAGGCGTTCGATTCGTAATCTGAGGGTCACGGGTTTGAATCCCCGTCGCACTAAACATGTTCGCCCTTTCAGCCGTGGGGGCGTTATAATGTTACAGTCAATCTCACTATTCGTTGGTAAAAGAGTAGCCCAAGAGTTGGCGGTGGGTGGTGATGACTAGCTGCCTTTCCTCTAGTCTTACACTGCTAAATTAGGGACGGCTAGCGTAGATAGCCCTCTTGTAGCTTTACGCGAAATTCCAAAAACAAACAAAACAAAACCAAACGATACTTCTAGACGCAGCACAGACAGATATATATATATATATATATATATATAGAGAGAGAGAGAGAGAGAGATGTTGAAAGGTTCCAAAATGATCTAAGACACGCCTAAAATACACCTTTATGTTTACTACAGGAATGTCAATGTGTTCTAATTTTCGCCTGAAATACGCATCTGCAGTGATCATTTTTCAACAGAAATAATCATTTTGAACTGAAAATCAGACAGTGTGATTTTCACACCATCAAGTTTGTGAGCATGATAAGATCGGGAAACGTTTATTGGCTTTTCAACCAAGTATAAAGAGGCTTCAGTTTATTTATTAGTGTAATCGTGAACAACTTTTACTGGGAGAAGCCATAACAACGTGTTAATGTACCGGTAGTATGCAGTGGGAAAGGTTTATTTCTCGTTATAACCCGACTTGATTATCTCACTAACATAGTATATAACAAAAATACCTCATGGTTTTATTTAATAAAATATGATTGGAAATGTTTACCAGTTCATTGTCTTTTAATACGGTAAGGTGTTTTGGTAAAGTTCTCTTCTTAAGCCAGGGCAGCTCAGGCTTCAGCTTTGATTAACTGGGGCGGAGAGAAGCGTTTAACGTGGCCAAATCTAAAATAAATTTCAAATGGGATTAGTTGACATTATTAATTTGTGGAGAAGATAGCGTAAATTATGAATAATGGTAAAATTATAAATGTGAAATACTGACATGTCTTAATTGAGGTCACACTTATTTATAATATACACACGTTACCCATATACATATGGCCTGGCATGGCCAAGCGCGTAAGGCGTGCGACTCGTAATCCGAGAGTCGCGGGTTCGCGCCAAACATGCTCGCCCTCCCAGCCGTGGGGGCGTTATAATGTTACGGTCAATCCCACTATTCGTTGGTAAAAGAGTACCCCAAGAGTGGCGGTGGGTGTTGATGACTAGTTGCCTTTCCCTAATGATTAACTTAGGAGGGAGATAGCATATTTCAGCCCTCCTCCCCATAACTTCTTCCCTATGAAGCAAACTAAGTGAAGTAAATAGGTTTTTGCACAAGTTTACTATCAAAAAGCAACTAAATAACGGCACCCACCCCCAGCAGTTTGGTTAATCTTATTTAACCAAATATTAAGATTTGACCGTCACTTTTAAACGCACCCAAACGTAACCTGGTTGTATAGCTTTGCAAAAGAGTCTGAAACTTTCTGTACTTAAGGAGTATGTTGTTGCAAAGGGCGAGAAATGTTCACAACATTCTTTAAAATTAGGATTTTTGCATAATATTTTTAATTGCAGTTTTGAATTTTAATATTCGACCTTACTTAGAATATTAAATATATAATTTCTTATTTTTTCGTTTTATGGTGATTGTTGACACACGTGCTCGTCGTACTATCTCCTTACTAAATTAACGTCAGCATTTTTGTCATCTGTAACATGGTATCACTTACCGTTTGGAATCTTGTGTTACTGAGATGTTACTGTTTAGGGTTCGAACTACAGAGTCACCAGCTTGTCACGATCGTACCAACCCTACTACCAGTTGGTATTTACTCTTCTTTATAGCCTCGCCATAGCGGTGCATAAAATAGTTTTTTTTTCTATTTTTTTATTATTTTCATTATATATGTATTTCAATACAAACGTTTACTCATAGTTCCGTCATCTCTTGACTGATCTGAGAACTAATTTACACTTTTGGACTCAGGAAAGTCGAACCCTTTCGACTAATATATTTGACCACGCCCAATATTTCATAGATTAATCTAATTTAATCCTGGCTGAAATTATTTCAATTTGAGGGCAGACTGGTAGAAATCCTGATATGTAACAAAACCTAATCGGGTATATGTGCACCCCGCTGTTTGTATTTCTGGCACAGAAATAGAAAATAAAAAAGTATCCTATAATAATTTACTCTAATCCTGCCTAAAATAATTCCAAGTGCCCCAACTATTGAGGATTCCCTCTTGCATTATTTAAAACTGTTTTGTCTATTACTGGATTTTCTCCAAATTCTCATATAAATGAGCGCCATATTGCTATATGTGTAAATAAATACACAGCATTAATATAAGCAGAAGTAAATCCACAATTATAAAATAAGAATTTTGCAGGTCGAGTATAACAAAATGGTTATTCCACACTGTGAATTGAAAGATTATCAATTCGCGACAACTCCGCACTTTTAAGCTGTGGGTATGCTTTAAAGGCGATGTTCATATTCCGCTATTCAATAAAGTATGTATACTCCAAAATCTAGCAGGGGGCGCTGTTGACAAGTTGTCTTTTCTGTAGTTTACCAGTTTAAGAATAGCAACGGTTATGCTCAAGTAATAACTATGTGCACATACCTTATTCAAATAAAATGTTACAGCATACCTGCTCCTATGTTTTTTCGATCACGTAAAAATAAAAAATTGTCTTTAATAATTTTATTTACTGAATATTGTTTATTTACGATAGAAAATTGTACTGTAATGTTCTCAGAACCTTTCAAACTTAGGTCTAAATGAAGTTATGGTACGGAAACTAAAAAGTTATATACTAACTTTTTTATCAACGAAGGAAATTTGATGAACAAGATATAGTTATTTAAGTAATCCAGTTACATATAAAAAAATACAAGAAAGAATGGTTGAATTCTTATATACTTTATTTATTTCGCCAAAGATATTTAAGGATTGATTATATGCGTTGTCCGTCCCTAATTTAGAAGTGTTAGACAAGAGCTAGTCAACACCACCCACCGCAAACTCTTGGGCTGTTCTTTTACCAACGAATAGTAGACTTGACCGTGGCATAATAATGTCCCCTCGGCTTAAAGAGCGAGCATGTTTGATGATGAGATTCGAACCCACAACTCACAGATTGCATGTTGATCGTCTTAACTATCAGGCCTTTGCCAGGTAGGGAAATGTAAAAAACGATCTGATGAGTTACTGACTCGCTATGTATCTGACAAATGAAACTAACACTACCAGATACAAACCAGACATTTACATCCTTCCTACGATTTTTGATACAAAGTGTTAAATGTTATAATACATTAAAAAACGAAATAAAACAATAATTTCGATTCATTTCCTATTTTTTAGGCTTGCGTTTACAGGGATTCTAATTGAAATATGAGTTTTAATTTGATACAACCATTAACTACTATAAGAATGATAAACGCTTAGCTTAGGTCCAGGTTTTCAACCTTTTGAGTCCTGTAGGTCCTATCCACGTGAACGAGGTGCTTATAAGTTTTTAGGTACACTGATTTTAGTTTCGTACAAATTTTTAAAAATTTGTTTTATGTATTTATAGTTTCCTGAACTGGGAATTGTTAAAGAATATATAATTACCGTTTTGAAATACGAATGCACTAAACTGACGAGAAGGCTTAATGATTAACATGTCATGCTCAACGTCGTAAACTCAAAATGTGATGATAGTGAACACGCACACACTTTTAGCTGTGAAAATCAACCCAGTCACCCAGTTTAAACAACCAGACAAAACCTACTTGGCAGCAGATGCTCTTGGCTGGATATTTCTCCACTGGTGAGTAGTTCAAAATTACGGACTGTTGTATACGAATCCTATAGTGGCTTCGCCCTTTAGTGATATTTAGATTGAAAATTCAAATTCTCATATACAGAAGATATATTAGCCAAATATATCACTTATTTTATTAATATTAGGTAAATATAATATCAATATAAAACTTGTTTAATTTTTGTTGTCAAAGTATAAAAAGCACTAAAATTACCTTTCAACAATAATTAGTATTAGAGCTATCGAACAATATAACTTCTGTACGCATTAGTTCACCCTTTGTAGAGAAATTTATATTTTAAATAGATTACACCGTTTGCATCAATTTTTTTTATAATCATCCATTGCCTTTCGTAAAGTAATTTACTCATAGAACGCCTGTTTTTAGTGCTAAATTGTTCAATGTATACTGAAAGAATATCAGAAAGTCATCTTTGCTTTATTGTGTAAGTTTAAAATGCAAATGCGAAGCAGAAGGAATGCAAAAATAAGATAGTTTGTTATTTTTATTTTAACCACGTTTGTTACCTTATACCTTTCAGGATAGCAGAAGCAGATTTGATTGATTAGATCTCAATATCGTATAATGTAAAAAGTAGTTGAACATTTATTTTCGTTTCTTCCAAGTACACAGATAGTCTCATGGATGTCATAAATACTTTGAAAATCATTCTCACAATACAGATAAAGGTCAAACTGAAACGATTTTCGCACAGTCTGTTCACGATTTTAGGGTTAAAAATAAATTATGCAGATTGTTGAAACTAAAACCTCAGTAAAAATGTTATTTACAATACAGGCTGATATATTGGAGTAGTTCGTTTTTGAGTAAAACTTCATAAAAACTGAACGTAACCATTGATATTAACTTTATTATTCTATTAGACATAGTAAACCATTGGCTGGTCTACTGATGGTAATAGTACGTTGTTTATAAGGAAAAGAAACCTAGCACAATATATTTATTCTAGGGCTTCTCAGAGACAAAAAAAAAAAATCCATTATCAAAGAGAGTTTATAGAGTTTAATTCAAATATTCTACCGCTGCGATAACTGAGTTTTCTTTTGCAAATTAAGATATTACTATTTGCATTTTATTGTTTTAATAACTTATCTTGTTGCGTATATTGTATATCCAATTACCAACAAAGCAGAATAAAATGACATTTTGTTTACTAATAATTTTCAATACACATACAAACAATTTATTCAAAACAACAGGACCACAAACATTGTTCCTTACGTTGGTTAAGGCCCGGCATGGCCAGGTGGGTTAAGGCATTCGACTCGTAATCCGAGGGTAGCGGGTTCGAGTCCCCGTCACAAAATACATGTTCGCCATTTCAGCCGTGGGGGCATTATAATGTGACGATCAATCCCACTATTCGTTGGTAAAAGAGTAGCCCAAGAGTTGGCGGTGGGTGATGATGACTAGCTGCCTTCCCTCTAGTCTTACACTGCTGAATTACGGACGACCAGCGCAGATAGCTCTTGAGTAGCTTTGCGCGAAATTCAAAAACAAACAAACACACTGGTTAAAAATTTACGGAGATACTAACTTACAAAAGTTTCTTCAGTGAATATAATTTACTTCTAAAATATAGGCTAAGACTCAAGAAAAGGTTTTATTAAAAAACAAACAGACCGTATATTTCTCTCTCTTTGGGGAAGGAACAGTGGAACTCTAACAAGGACAGAAATTCACTTTTATAACTGATGACTGTTATTTAATTTGGTCATTAACTTTAACTGAACAAAATTAGAATAACTGTAGCTACTATCGACAGTTAATTATAAATAACGTGAGCGATTTATATATGCTAATGTAGTAGTATGTTAGCACAGGTGACAGCCGTAGGACCACATGCGACATGTATGACGCTTATATACATTGTTGTCGGCGAATCTTCTATCATTCGAAAGTTTTTTAGAAAATAATATTCATAGATCGCGACTGTTGAATGATATAGATCCAAAAGATGAAACATTTATAGTGTTCTCCCTGAAAGTGAGAGAACTCACACAGCAGAGCGACAGGCTCCGAAACCCGACACCAATGCAATAAACAAAGAGAACCGTCCGACCCCAAAATACATTAGATGAAGCTAAGCATATCTCTTGGTATCTTTAATTAGATAATAGAGAAATAATTTGAAACTAGCAAAAGAGTACTAGCTGCCTACTACATTTAGAAATCAACGACTGTTTATATGAAAAAGATGACAGAAGAAACTGAAATCACAACATCCCTACTCGACCACATGTCTAACCTTCCAATGGACTTTTCATGTCTTTGGTTTGTTTAATTATGGCTTTGGAAGCCAACTTTTCATGTACATTTCCTTGAAGAATTTTCCAAGGTGCATCTTTTAAGGTTAACCTCCCCATCCTTCGAAACATTTTCTAGCAGTTAAAAATGCAGTGTCTGGCAATAGTGCGTAATCTAGGCCATCAGACTGATTGGACAAATAGTTCCAAGGGGACATGAGAATTACAACACCGTTTCTTATAAGATATGATTTACCTGTAGGATTTAAAATAAATCCTATTTGTATACTGAACATGCACCAATATTCTAAATATATAATGAATAAATTGCCCTATTTTTAATTGATCTTGTATATTTTGTATTTAAGATGGGGATATTAAACCCGAGTGTGGCTGTTAAAAGTGACTAGAACTTTGTATTTTTTTTTGTTTTTTTTGCTGTTGCTACGTCACACATCTTGTATGAAATGTTTGTGAAATATAATTATGAACTTTGGCTTAGAAATTTCATAAACTACATTTGGATCCAATACAAACAGAATTACACGCTATAAATTGAATTGCGATAGTTGAATGTGTACACAAATTGTTGGAAAAAAAATGCTCTCCTGGTGTCTATGTTTGAAACTATATATATAAATGTATTCGTATAAACAGTAAAATTCGAATAACGTGCGTTCACTCAAACCAATCTTTGTTATTTGGTTGTGACATTAATGCGTATTTGCTTCTTAAAAAAAAAAAAAAAGAGAATAAAAATACTTAACTCGTTTTAACTTTTTATACTAGCATAATTCTCTTTTAATGAACTTTTAAACAGAATAAATAGTAACCACAAAATTAGAACTGATGAATTCCTGAACAAGCAGATGAATTCATGATAGAGTCTTAATTTTTCTGATAAACGATGAGAACAAAGTCTACCAATTTTATAATATTTTATATAATCTACGGCACTGTAGCATAATGAAGCATACTGTGTAAATATTTGATAACGAAAATAAACACTAATTAGGAATGTTTGTGTTGCACGTTAGGGAACCTGGTAAGTCACTCCTCGAATTTCGATGCTTGTTTACTTCCAGTGTTAGATATTAGGGATTAACTAAAATAAATCATGAATTATAAACATTTAATATTTATTTTCGTTAGGTTATAAACATCTCGTGTAACAAAAACACAAATATCTGAAACGAAACTTTCTTAATACTAAGATAAGTATGGAAAACAACTTATTTGGAATTAGGATTTTTTCAGTGTTTCTGTCTTCTATGCATGCACTCAATAAGAAACTCATTACCAGCTTCCTTTTTGTTTTAATATTATACAAATTATTACTGCTTGAATACAGCATAATCCTTATGCGTTTGAAGTCCTGAAAGTACATAGTTGTATACGTAGTGTTAAAACTACAACATATATATTAAAAAAAAAAAAAAAATTGGCAAGTTTCTGTACGGACATATTGAACTGGATAATCATGCTTAAATGTTTAACACACCAGAAATTCACGAGGATCATTATGTGAAGAGCTTCAAGTTCACCTACGTTTACAATTAGAAGGTAATATGAAATCTAATTCTGTTTCCATAAAGAATTAAAACTAATTTCCAATCACATCTAGCTACCTACTTAGAGCAAAACTAAAGATTAGCCTGGCAATGAGTATAGTTAATTAAATATATAATTCTTGCTTCCTTACTTATAAAGTTAGAATGCATTGTTTAAGCGATATAATTCGGGTATCTTCGCTGTTAAGGATATTTTCGGCCGTAAACTCAGTAATATTTTACACGGGTCGGCCAGTTTAGGATATTCAGGCCAGTCCTAAATCCAAATACTAAGCTAAGAATGCAAAACAATCTTTGTAATAAAAATATAATAATTGTTTGTTTTAGAATTTCGTGCAAAGCTACATAAGGGCTACCTGCCTAGCCGTCTCTAATTTAGCAGTGTAAGACTAGAGGGAAGGCAGCTACTCTCGTCACCACCCACCGCCAAGTCTTGGGCTACTCTTTTACCAACGAATAATGGGATTGACCGTCACATTATTACACCCCCACGGCTGAAATGGCGAGAATGTTTGGTGCGACCGGGATTTGAACCCGCGGCCCTCAGATTACGAGTCGAACGCCTTAACCCACCTGGCCATGCCGGGCCAAGTTTTTATATAATGAGATTGCTTGATAATCTTGACAACTAGAATCATATTAGTTAATCAGGTTATTTTTAACATAATAAGAGAAATCATTACACAGTGTTCGTGGATGTCCAACTGGGTATAGGGAGTTAGTTTCTTTCAAGAAGTTTAGACAATGAGTTGAATGCCTTAACCCACTTGGCCATACTGGGCGAAAATATAATAATAAAAATTTAAAATATTAAAACTAAATATATTAAGTATTTTAACCAATATTATAAATTACATTAACATTAATAAAAAGTGTACGTCTCATTTACAGAACACATATATGCCAGATGCTAGCTACCAGTACTGTCGTAGATTTATCTTACATAGGTATTATTAATACAGATAAACGTAATATAAAGAATATTGCTTGTCTCATAAAAATTCTTTATAAAGATTTTATTTCGCAATTAATTCTTAATAAACATAGTGTTTGTGATTAGTTTTACGTTAATGCAGTTTGTATGTGTAGATAAAAAAAAGGATCTTGTACTTGAGTTAGATTTTTTGCTGAACTGACTAATAGAAAACTTTCTGTGGTATAGAAAAAGGTTTAACTAATATAAAGGGAGACTTGAGAGTTGCATAAGATAATGTATCATCCTTCCATCAGTCTATTTTTAGGCTTAAGCAAAATCGTTTCAATTTTTTGTTCGTTTTGTCAGGTTAGCTAGCATACTCAGTTGTTATGAGTTCAAATACAAAAAAGAAAGCAGGGAAACGTCATTTCACAATTTTCTTAGTATATTGTGATTAAACAATACAAAATACCATCTCGACTAATTCCTTCATTAACTCGGTTGTTGCACGAGCGATTACATGCTTATAACTGATACTAGGATATATTTCTAAGTTGCACAGAAGTGATTCATCGTAATTTTATTTATATTGTTACATAAATTTATAGTTATTATAGTTATTTATTTATATAGATACAAAATGTCGTTTTTATGATTCACTTATTTTATAGAATTTGAGGAGTTAGTAGGAGTTGAGATTTTGTCTTTAGTGTATACAGTGTAACTTGTTGGTTTAAGTAATTAGGAAGCTTTCGTTGTAACATAACACTATGATGTGTGTGTGTTTTTTCTTATAGCAAAGCCACATCGGGCTATCTGCTGAGCCCACCGAGGGAAATTGAACCCCTGATTTTGCGTTGTAAATCCGAAGACATACCGCTGTACTGAGGGGGGGGGGATGGGCTATGATGTGTGTTTTATGTTTGCTCTTTTCATTTTGTGTAAAAGTACTTTCTCCATCAATCAAAACTTTATTTTTTAAAACATAGAATCAAAACTGATATTGAATAATAGAGACATGGCAACAATAATAAACATCTTTAATGAATATTTTAGAATTATACATATTCCACAGTCGGTAAATCAATGAAATTAATTAATTAAACAGTCATTAGTATCAATATAAAAACACAAATAGTGTTATAAAACTTTCAAGTAACAAAGAAGAATGTGCAAGAAGGAATCAATTTGAATATCTATTGTGGCTTGAATATTCATTCTTAATATGTAAACTTTACTTTATTATCAATTTGTGATCATTACATACATAAGTTATTACTGAAAAATCTTTTAAGTAAATGGGGTGTGATGATGACGCTAAGGCACTGTGATAGCACTAAAATGTCTTAGATTATATGTTCGTTGAAAAGAACAATATACATTTTGGTGGTAGATTAGTGTAGAAAGAGTTAAACTAACAAATAACCTGAAAGATAAACAGCATGAAACTGTACGTACACCAAACGTCATCCCTTTGTCAAGATATAAATATCTATCGTCCTTGTAATGCTTTATCTAAATTACCTCCCTAGTGCCGGCATAACGGCATGTCTGCGGACTTAAAACATTAAAATCTGGGTTACGATACCCGTGGTGAGAAGAGCATTGTGTAGCTCCAAACAAACAGACAGTTGTCTGCATTATTATCCAACTATTTTATTTTTATAAGCTCAATGTATCCTTCCACATGAGAACAACGGTTTATAGTTTAGAATATTGAAACATGGCGTCATGACATTACAGTATAAGGATAGTCAGTAATCAAACTTTAGGTTTAAGTCGAACAACAGAAAGCACTTGGTACGAGACAAAAAAGATGTGGGTACAATTCATCACTGTTTCAACCATTTTTAAGAGTAATTAATGTTACAAAAAGTTATAGCGTGATTGAAATTATTCCTTTTGTATTTAATTGTTCTTCATAATATATATAACTTTTGTTTGCAATTGGAGATTTGGTACGCAATACTACAAAAATCATTCAAGACGCAATGCAACGTGTTTTAATCAATACGAAATCCACCAGAATACGGAAGTCTCAAGGTATATTATGGCTGAAAGGTAATTGTTCTCACACACAATGTGTTGAGCTCCATTGATTTATATATGCAAAATCGCTTACTGCTATGCGCCACTACTAACACTAACGTTCCCCACACATTGTTAAAATTTTGTAAGAGCACGTGCATTTCTTTAATGCTTTTATTAACACAAGAGGGCTAACAATGTTGTCTGACATAACACTAAAACCCTTCTAATCTGTTTTTTAATCTTTTGTTTAATTGAGACAGAATTTACATACTCTGATATTCATGAATTAAATTACCCAGTAATAGTAATAACTAATTTGAGTCTGCTCAGTAAATGTTCGTCTGATAAGTGCCGCCCACTATACGTACCGCAGTACTATCAATTGAAAAATTTCTATCAGATCTTTACTTTCATGGACACCTAAGTTATATTAAATATAACTGAATAATTCATACGTTCGTCTTACTGATTCAGTTGGTAAAATAGCGTTATACTGTATAGTGTAAGCTACATCCTCGTGCAAGTTTATCCTCACATCGTAAAGCCTCAGTGTAACCAAAAATAACCCCGAATCTCAAAAGAGGTTATTTATGTTGCAACTTATTCTTCACAATTTTCTCTATTTCTAGTCTTACTAAAATTAAACTTAGTGTTTTCAAAAGAATCACTTTCACGAAGAAATAGGAACACGTATGGAGTGAGCACATTCAGTTGTGGATGGAGATCAGAATAAAACCTCGAAAATGGTGTCTTAAAAACGGAATATCTTTAACAAAAGCTGTGTTTTACTCATAGACTAAACAATAATATGAATAATCTTACCTACAAATGAACGTAGAAAATTCCTGAACTTATAGACAACGAACCTACAGGTTTATGGAAGGAAAAATCTTTCTCTCTCAATCGATAACATAGACTAGCTGCCGCTCCCCGACCCTTACGCCGCCTTAGTTCGCATCAGCACGCTGCCTAATACTAGTCACGTGACCCTGTTTGGACGTATCCAATTGCAAGGGAGAAGGGAAGGAAATTAAGTCTTTCTGTAATTAAAGTCACTTCGAAGACCGTATAATTTAAATCATGTTAAAAATAACTACTTCTATCACTAAATGTAAATCAGTCTGTCGAATTTCAGCGATAATTCTATATTTTGCCACCTATTTTTGGTTTATCTCCACTGGAATTTACTGAAGCATACTTGAAATTCGTTATTCTGCCGAGATGTTCTTCTGGAGATATGGCTGTTACACGTATTATTTGATACAGTGCAAGGTTCACCTGTAACTACAATTTATTCGCATAATTTTATCTAATTTCTTTCAAGATTGCATATAGGACCTCAATGATGTTTCATTTCAGTATAGTATCAGAGTGGCTTCCGAACTTTAGACAAGCAGGAGTTTATATACACATATCCTTTTAAAACGTTTGCTATTTCATTAAGATTTGGTATTTTGAAAACAATAAACAAGAGTAAAAATCCGAAATGATGATTTTTTAATTTTTTTTTTTACCTTCAAAGTTAGGTTGAAGACAGTCGACATGCAATAAGTAGGTAGATTCCGATAATGAAAGAGACATCTGGCGGTTGTGGTGGGAGTGGGTGCGTGAAGAAAGTATAGACAGTAAGCGCTTGGTTGCTGACAGCCGAGAGGAAGAGAACATAAACAAGCTTCTACTGTGTTAGAAAATTGCTTATGCCCCCAGCGACTCAATGGTAAGGCTTATAAAAACCGGGTTTCGTCACACGTGAAGCAGAGTCGAGATAGCTCAGTGTAGTTTTGTGCATAACAACAAACAGGCGCGAATAGAATCACTCCTGGTTTGTATAAATGAATCACTTTTAAATACGTTTATTACTGTAAGAACATTATCTAGAACTATGGGCTGAATATCGTAATTTTTGTATTTTTTTTTTTAATTTCGCGCAAAGCTACACGAGTGCTATCTGCGCTAGCCGTCCCTAATTTAGCAGTCTGAGACTAGAGAGAAGGCAGCTACTCATCACCGCCCACCGCCAACTCTTTTACCAATGATTGGGGGATTGACAGTAACATTAAAACACCCCCACGGCTGAAAGGGCGATCATGCTTGGTGCGACGGGGATTTGAACCCGCAATCCTCAGATTACGAGTCGAACGCCTTAACCCAGCTAGCCATGTCGGGCCAATTTTTGTATTATAGACATAAGCAGAGCAAGACAAAAATGTTTCAATTTTCTGACACAAAATAAACATAATAATATCCTTCCACAAGAGGGAGAACAGTCTTTAACAGGAGTTCCAAGAGTGAATTATATTTCAATTAGAACAAAAAAAAAAGGGAGTTTAACCGCCAGATATGCTCTTGCTTTAAACTGATAGATCATGTAGTCAGTGAAATTAATGGAAACTTCACTGGCAAGTAGAAACTTCTCGTTCAATGCTGCATACTGCACACATAGTAGGTAAATTGTAGTAAATTAATTTACGAATGAAGATTTTGACTTTTTTGTTGAAAAAATCGGTTTTCTGTCAACAGATCAATGTTAACAAAACGCAACAGTATAACTAACTGAACATACAACAATAAGATATTATTTATAGATAACTATTTATCAACTTGACTAAATATTCAAAAAATAATGTATATATTTTTTTACTTGTGGCAGTAGCAGACTAAAGGGAAGGCATCTAGTCAACACCGCTTACCGCCAACTCTTTTACTAACAAATACATTATAACGTCCTCACGGCTGAAAAGGTTAGCGTATTTGGTGACGTGGATTCGAATTCCTGACCCTCAGATTGTGAATCGATCCCCTAAATCAATCCATTGTGTAACTTTGTGTTATAAATAGCGAAAACAAAACATATGTACCTCGGCAACGCTACATTCCGGGACTCGATTCCCTGCAATATACACAGCAGACAGCTCATTGTAGCTCCGTGCTAGAAACAAAACAACAACAAACAAACCATACGATTTGAGTGTCAAATGTGTCAAGTTATTTCACTGTTACTTCACTGAATATAGTAGTTGTATTGTGTAATGTATGTGATGTAGGTTAAATACATATAGCGATAGTTATAAGATTCTAATAGCAAATGGCAGTTAAGTGATTATCAGTTGTTCTTTAGTATTCGGTCTTTACTTTGGATGGTCTTTGGTTATTGGTTTGTTTCAGAGCAATGTCACATTGGGCTATCTGCTGTGTCCACCACGAGGAATCCTGTATTTAAGCGTCCTTATCAGTGTCCTACCGAGGAATATGACTATTGTAAAAAAAAAAAAATTATGAAGGGGAAAAAATTGCCCCTTTCTTATGTGAAATGGATTTTTTCAGAGTGTTGTCCGTTTCAGTAGCTTGCACTGTGATTGGTAAGTATCCAGTCTGTAAGAATCTGAGACCTCCCTCCATAATACCTCCCAAACCACAGGTAATCACACTAAGTACAGTAGCAGTAGTATGTTTCCATTGGCGGCACCCAAGTATGAAATACTGATGTTAAATGTGAAGTAATTAGAGTTGGGGTTGGTAAGAAATAGTTCATGTTTTAGGAGGAATTGTAAGCAAAACTCTGAATAGAGTACGTGAAAATGTCACTGTTAATAATAGAAGTGGTAGTTAGAAAAAACAAAACTTTACAATTAGAGATAAATATCTCAGGGCATGTTCTTTGCGGAATAAACGACATTCAATTACTGGTCTTGACAACGACCTTGCTGTAAATACTAATACAGATGTTACTCCGGGAACAGTATGATATACAACAACACGAGGTGGTCTCAGTACAGAGAGTGAAATGAGAAAATCCGGAGACGCGCGTTCTTTGCCGATGAGTTTAGTTGAACTGTAATTCAGTTGGATGCCATCGTTTCATCTCATTTTACTGAGTGCAAGAAAAGACCTCTATCATAGTAAATACTTCTTGACAGTTCTATTAGAAATGTCAAAGGGGAAGATATTCAACTCACTTAAAAATGAATTTATTTGAGATAGTACAATAAAATCATGCATGTATATAATACCGACATGAAATATATATATGTAAACTAAATAACAACAAATATATACTCAAACAATAGGTTCTTCAACGGTGGAGACGAGCCTTGATACTTGTACACCTACAGTGAAGCAGAGTGGGGATCGGCACGAGTTTGAGGTTGCCAGTGGTACTGAAAGTCTATACAAATATGATGAACTTTGTAGTCAAGTACAGGCAGATTCTAAACTCATCGAGCAGGAATTCATCTCCAAGGAGAACAATTATCCCAAGCCTAAAGCAAATGTAGTATACAGTAAAGAGGCCGATGGGACACCGAGTCCCATTATGAGCATTTACGAGACTGTAGCGGCTTATATAAAAACTGGGAAGGTCAAATGGTGCTTGAACAACTTGAATGACTGTGGGAATTAGTCCGTGACTTTTGGAACAATATTTCACTATCCTACGTTGATAAACTATATGACAGCAGTAAAACAAAGTATGAAGCTATGTGTAAAGCAAAGAGCTTGCATACAAAATAACAGTTTACGACTCCTTCGCTTTTCTTCCGTATTTTCGGTAGTAATGTCATGTACCATTGACAAAAACGAGAATGAAAGGAATTTTTGATAGAATATTGTAATTAATTATATTCAATAGAAAGGATGAGAACTAAAGAAAAATAGAATGAAAAAGAAGTAAGGTTTATAGAACAATAAAAGAAGAAGAGAAGGTCCTGGTATGACTTGGTAGTTAAGCCATGTCTGGTATGTCTTGGTAGTTAAGCCATGTCTGGTATGACTTGGTGGTTAAGCCATGTCTGGTATGACTTGGTGGTTAAGCCATGTCTAGTATGATTTGGTGGTTAAGCCATGCCTAGTATGACTTGGTGGTTAAGCCATGCCTGGTATGACTTGGTGGTTAAGCCATGTCTGGTATGTCTTGGTGGTTAAGCTATGCCTGGTATGGCTTAGTGGTTAAGCTATGCCTGGTATGACTTGGTAGTTAAGCCATGTCTGGTATGACTTGGTAGTTAAGCTATGTCTGGTATGACTTGGTGGTTAAGCCATGCCTGGTATGTCTTGGTGGTTAAGCTATGCCTGGTATGGCTTGGTGGTTAAGCTATGCCTGGTGTGGCTTGGTGGTTAAGCTATGCCTGGTATGGCTTAGTGGTTAAGGCATTTGGCTCGCAATTTGCGTGTCGTGACTTCAAATCCTGTCACCTAACATACTTGCCCTTTCAGCATTCGGGCCGTTAAAATATGATAGTCAAACCTATTTTTTGTTGATAAAAAGTAACCTAAAGGATGGCGTTAGGTAGTGTTGATCAGTCTTCTAAATTAAGAATAGTTAGCATATAGAGCCCCTAGTAGCTTTAAGCGAAATAAAAAAAAAGAATAGAGGAAATCCAAATATAGTAAGAAAATTCGAAAAGAGAATTATTACAAATTAGGGGTGAGGGATAGATTCTAAAAGGGCTTGTAATAGGAAAGAAAATAAAAAATTTACTATAACTTACAAAAATGGAGAAGAAATGATAGATACAATAACAGTGCTAAACAAAACCCAAAAGATGTCGCGATAGGAAATAAAGATGTCAAAGTGACCCTAAAATATAAAGTCAGGAAAATTAAATATTTCTATAGCCAAACGTTTATACAACGAAAGACATGAAATATCAAGGAAGAAGGGAAAATTTACTAAATATTAATAACTTGGAAAAATAGGATAGACTTCCAGAATATTTAAATCACTTAGATTAGGAATTTTTTGAAAAAATTGTTAATCTAACAGAAAATAATTTAGAAGAAAATGAAATACGGTTAGTTAAAAAAGAAAAATATCAGAGATACAATGGTAAGTCTGAAGGCTTATAACGCTAAAAAACCTGGCTTCGATTTTCTTGGTGAGCACGGCACAAGTACTCATTTTGTGGGTTTGCACTTGGCAACAAAACAAACAAATGAAACAATTAAAGAAATAACATTTTACATTCTAGTTTGAATAGAGTAATTAAAAAATTTATAAAGGTAATTGTGAACGA
This sequence comes from Tachypleus tridentatus, assembly GCF_004210375.1. NCBI lineage: Eukaryota > Metazoa > Arthropoda > Merostomata > Xiphosura > Limulidae > Tachypleus > Tachypleus tridentatus. The sequence continues at coordinate 42,963,753 of NC_134832.1, forward strand.
ACAATTTTACAGTTGGATGATTTATGAACATGAAAGTAATGTCCATGTTTATAACGGAAAACCCAACGTTTCTGGAAGATCGAATGTAGGAACAAATAAAAAAAAAAAATTTAAATTACCTTTGGGACGTATTGTGTCAAAACCTTTGTATATCATATTCTGAGCATTACCAAGAGCTAGCAGATGCCCGTTAAAACAGTGGAACGGTAATTTTCTAAAAATAGCAATGACAAAATAGAAAATTTGCAGTCAACTCAATCACTTGGATCAGAGCATATGCTTTACATGTCATTCAAAGCGTTATTTCACTAATGAAAGTTGCATTGCGTTTGATTTTAAGGAAAAGAAACTGAATGCAATACACTATTGGCAAAAATGTTTGGGTGTCGATGCAATGAGTACATCCAGCACAATAGAGAGTTCAAATTCGCTGAGTAGTTGTGGGGATTTTTTTCCCGTCGGATGTCACCATTCCTTATAATTTACTGTGCGCAAGAAAAGATGGCTCCCAAAGTAAAGCGCTTTTTGATATTTATCAATGCTATAAAAGTATCAAAAGTATAAAAGTATTCAGTTCCAACATGGTACAAGAAAATCATGCATGTATATAATACTAACACACGAAAGTGAACAACAAAAAATGTGCGTTTTTTTCTCGTTTTTTTTTTGTTTCCCGGTGGGATAGTGGTAGGTTTAAGGACTTACAATACTAAAATATTCTCTGTAGTGGCTTTACTCTAAAGTAAACAAACAAAAGTTCATGCTCCTATCTTAGAAATATTTATTTCAAGCATTCAATGAAATTCTCTCACAAAAAGAAACAATTTTGTTCGTAATAAGTTGCCCTTCAGTGGCGCAATAGTATGTCTGTGGACTTATAGTGCTAGAAAACGGATTTCGATACTCGTGGTGGGCAGAGCCTTTTGTGTAGTTTTCTGCTTAATAACAAACAAAAACAACTTAAATTTTTCTCCTCAGATTGACGTCCAACAGACACAAAGACTGACAGATCGACGGTGATATTGATATAAAATTTTACGATATGCAAAAAAAAAAAAATAATAATAATAATAATTTTCCTGTAATTTGCCATTGAAATGAAACATTTATAATACATATATATTAATATATCTTTATCTAAGATTAATCCTTCTGGAGTTACAGAGTGTGACAAACAGATAGATATTTGGGTGATAATATTTTAAATATTTAAAAAAAATTGCCAGAAAGTAAAAGAAATTTTATGTTTTATTTCTTTATGTATAGAAGCTCTATATCCATGTATTAAATACGACTGTGGACTTAAATCTGTTGAATTAATTATTCAAGGTTTTAATAAACGTTCCTTATAAAAGGTTTAGATTTAGTATTTAAAAAAAAGTTGTTTTTTAAGTTATGAGAAACGATTTTTCCATCAAAATTCTGATACAGCAATGGATACAAAAGCCGTTCGAACTTATAATATACAGTATAGGAAGTTTTGAAGTACAATTGTTTAACATATTACTTAATTACTATAAAGGAAATTTTGTAGTTGATGTAAACAATTTTTTGAAAACATTCTAGTTGATTGTTTTGTGATATGGAAGGATAATCAAGATATTAACATTCTCGTTGGGATTTTTGAATTCGATAAATAAAGAAGTCAAATTTAACTTTGAAAGAAATAAAAATACCTTATCCTTTTTAAAATATGCCGATATATATATATTTTAAATATTTTTGAAAATACAAAGAGGTAAAATTTCTCAATAATTATATTTTAATAAAACAGAAGCGAGCCACCTATAGGTTTTTTGGAATTAAAATTACACTTAAAAGAGTTTATCATTATTTTTCAGATGCCTTTGTACAGAAACTCAAAAGGTTTGTCTTTAATTGTTAATTTTCTTTAGTTTAACTGAGCAAATTGTATTTTCATAAACACTAGTGAAAGTCTTGTTGCGATACAAAAGACAGGCAAAAAGCAAGGGAGTTCACTACCGGCCATGCTGTTTTTCCCTTCTTTTAAAACTCAAATTATGTAATTAAGTATACGGAAGGAGCCGACGCCTTCCATTTACGTCTGTGATGAATATCGCAGATCCAGTAGCGTGCAGCTTCCGTCATACTGTATATACGCTTCAGACCTGGTTTCCTACAAAAGGCTGGAATGATGAATGTAATGTTTGGTTTCTGAGAGTACAGAATTATTTTGTTGGAGAAGCAATTGTGTTTATTTTCAACAGACATACAAAAAAAACAAAAAACGAATATTTATCTAATGTTCTCGGTGATTTTTCTGTAAAAATAAGAAGATGATTAGATCAAAACGTATTAAGCCTAAAATAATAAAAGTTGAACCAAAAGCACTTAAAGAATTACGAGAAAATAATAATTTGGTTATTACGAAAGCTGACAAATGTAATGTTGTAAAGTTCAGTTATATATTGTGAATATTTAAGTAAAATGAATGAATATATGAGTGATCAAAACCATTATAAACTTTTAACTATCAACCCTACTAAAAACAGAGAAAAGAAACTGAACCAATTTTTACTACATCAAAAAGAGAAAGTTATTAAATTATTATCTTTATAATTTTCGAAATCTAATGATGCAAAAAAAACTTACAGTTATCCAAATACAAATTTCAAATTTGATCTATTTTATCCTTCATATACAATGTAACCGTCATTTATGTATGTCTTAGGAAAGAAAGTGCCACCAGGCCTACCATTCAGACTTATTTACATGCACCACAAAACGTTCGGGATATTAAATGTGCCGCGAGATAGAAAAGTTTGGGAAGCATTGCATATAGGAACCTTTAATTAAACTTTGGGAAATATTTTAGTTTGGCTATCACGTTGAAACCGTATGCATTACAGGGAGAGTGTGTTATAAAAATACAGAGCATTTTACTGTATTATTGGGCACATTCAATCTATGTGATTTTAAGTTAGTTTTGATATTGATTTACTATTTAAGCGAATACCAATCAAAAAATCTATTAATTATACTCTTTCTTGCTTTATACGAGATAAAAATCCAGGAATACAACTTCCTTCAAAACTCTTAAAATGAATGTTAAATTTTACAAAACCACAAACTATATTTAATTGAGGGAATAAATATTGGCGGTCTCTTAGCACGTGCTTTAGCGAACATTTTTATGTAATTTGATTATAAAGTTAAAAGTACAGTTAATCTGAGATTATGCTTTTTTATCAGATACTTTGATAACACATTTATTGACTTTATTTCTGGATAAATGGAAGAATAGTTTTTATATTTTTTAAAATATACTACACCCTAATATTAACACACCTATGAGAATGAGTTATCTTTGTACAATGACGTTGTTAGTACGCTTAATACTGCTTTTAAAACGAAGGTATTTAGAAAAGAAATACAAAACTTGTACTTCAACTGGTCGTCAGCTCATCACAAGTTTTAAGAAATAGTGATTAAAAACAATTATTGACTATTGCAAAAACTAAGTGCAGACCAAAAGAAGAGCTTGATAAGGAAGTGCATTATCTGAAAAACGTATTTGTTAAAATAAATTATTTTCCTATTAGTGTGGTTAGAAAATACTTAAAAACTGATAGGTTCACAGCAGAAAAAGAAAATTCATTCAGGCGATTTGGTTTATTGGGTAATTTCTTATCTACCTAGTTTATCAAACACGATAAAAAAGACTGTGGAAGGAAATAGAAATGATGCATAAATTTCCAGTTTTAGATAAACTTATTTTTTCACCAGGAAAAATGTTGAAAAATGGAATTAAACCAACTACTCTTGATAAAGAAATACAGTAGACAATAATTTGTATATAGGGTAGACTGGTGGGGATTTAAGTAGTAGATAACAGAACAAGGACATCTCTATTATAAGTCTACCAACATTTTAATGTTACAAAACATTGCAGTGAAAATAAAATTGTTAAAATTAGTTGACGAGATCCTAATATTATTTAACGTAAAATAAAAGAAGTCATTTTAATAAAGAAATGCAGAAGTAGGTTTTTTCTGTCGTCACCAGTTGCGTGTACAGTTGTGCTGAGCTCCTGATGGTGCCACGGTTAGCAGTGACGAAATGTTGGTTTTGTTTGTTTTTGAATTTCGCACAAAGCTACAGGAGGGCTATCTGTGCTAGCCGTCCCTAATTTAGCAGTGTAAGACTAGAGGGAAGGCAGCTAGTCATCACCACCCACCGCCAACTCGTGGGCTACTCTTTTACCAACGAATAGTGGGATTGACCGTCACATTATAACGCCCCCACGGCTGAAAGGGCGAGCATGTGTGGCACGACGGGGATGCGAACCCACGACCCTCAGATTACGAGTCGCACGCCTTAACACGCTTGGCCATGCCGGGCCGATGTTGTTTTAAAATGATATATTTTTCTATGCTATTTTAGATGTATTTCTGAATTCTAAAATTTAAGCATGATTGCCGATTTTTAGGCATTTGGTAGAATTTTTATTGAGATATAATGGTAATGCGTAATTTATAATTTACAGAAAGGTAGGGAAGTAACTTAATGAATTTCTTTACATGTTTGTTTGTGTTATTGTAATAACAATGAACGTTTAAGGTCGTTCACTTTTGCATTTGTGTATCGGGTTTTTATGTAAACTAACACACACTGACTGACTGACACACGATATTCCTTTAATTACGTAAATTAGCCAAGTTCATTATATAATTTGTGCAACACGTTTTAAAAAATTTTACCATATTTGATCCTCACTGTGAGATAAGATTTTAGTTTCTGAATAAAATATTTTTTTAATTAATTAATGAATTAAATTTAAGAAATATATTATCTACTTAAAGCTTTTAGAATATTTAACACGTTTACAAAACGTAATTGCAGGAAATACGTGATTCAAGATGAGGTTAATATTTACATGCTAATTTACTGTTTGAAACCAGTCTGTATGAAATTTAGGACAGTGTACAACTTTGTCTCATCTTCAGCTATAACACCATCCTCTTTAGTTTCAAGGTAAAAATATAGTTTGTTTTATTGTATCCTGTTTCATTTATTCAAGCAAATGACAGAATTTATACACAAACTGTTTTTACAGTTTTACCCGTTTTTTGTTGAATATTACTTTTTGTTTTAATAATTAGGTTTTTATTTTAATAGCCTCTCTAATTCTATGCGTAAAAATCCAGTCTCAGTTTCTTTAAGTTCTCACTTCTAACCCATATAATTCAGTCATTATATTCCTTCTTTCTGCAATCGCGATATTAATTATTGTAGTAATATAGGGGGCGCTAAATATGTGTGCAAAGGCACATCGAGTTAACCGAGGGGAAACGAACCTCTGATTTTAACGTTGTAATTCTGAAGACTTAACGCTGTCCTCCCTTGGCCCGGGGGTCAAGGGGCACTAGCTTATACGAGTTACCTTACTTCTAGAAGTAGATACGAGTATCTAGTCCTCATGAAGCTCAGGGCCAAATTCTGAAAGACATTTCGTTCTATTTAATCCTGACCACTTGAAAACAGTTTATCCTTAGCAATATTAGGTACTTTGGAACATCCATAATTTTTATTCATGATAAAAGACAAGTCTTAAGAAATTAAATCTTGTACTTCAAAATGAGTAACTTTGCTAAGAAGTGATAGAGGGCCCAGCGTGGCCAGGTGATTAAGGTACTTGACTCGTAATCTGAGGATCGCGGGTTTGAATCTCCGTCACACCAAACATACTCGCCCTTTCAGCCATGGGGGCGTTAATCGTTGGTAAAAAGAGTAGCCAAAGAATCAGCTGTAAGTGGTAATGACTAGCTGCCTTCCCTTTAGTCTTACACTACTGAATTAGGAACAGCTAGCGCAGATAGCCCTCGTGTGGCTTTGCGCCAAATAAAAAGAAACAAAAACCAGACAAGTGATAGTAGATACAAGTGAAAATACCGTTTTCACTGGTAGCAATAGGAATTTGTACACATTTGTAATAATTTTATACAATTAATAACAGCTTTATTGCGAGTTTAATTTCACTATACAAGTTAAAGGTATTTACTATGTAGGTAGTTTATAAATCTTATTCATTTGCTAAGTGATTAGCGTATCGGGCTGCAGTTAGGAAGCTCAAAGAGTCAGTTGATTAATTTCCCTCTCTATCGTCAGCAGTTCTAAATTTTAATGTTAGGATTTTGTGACTTAGCAATTTAGTCGATATATTTGGTAGTTTGTAGTTAAGCACAACTGCATAATGGACTAGCTGAGCTGTGCTCACCACAGTATCGAAACCCGGTTTCTAACATTGTAATTTCACAGACATCCTGCCATGCCACTTGGGGCTAGTCGATATGTCACTCAAAGTTGAAAATTTAAAATAGCCACTAATTTAATACAATTAATTATACCACTAAAACAGGCTCTTTACCTGATTAAGTGAAACGAGATATTAAGAAACTAATACATGGAGCTACTCTAGAAGACTGGTCCGGTAGTTAAGGTGCTCGACTCATAATCTAAGGATCGTGTGCTCGAATCCTCGTCGCACCAAACATGCTCGTCCTTTTAGCTGTAGGGTGTTAGTATGTTGTGTTCAATCCCACTATTCGTTGGTAAAGGAGTAACCCAAAAATTGGCGGTGATGACTAGTTGCCTTCCCTCTAGTCTTATCCTGCGAAATTACGGACAACTAGCGCAGATAGTCCGTACGTAGCTTTGCGCGAAATTAAAAAAACAAACAACTACTCTAGTAGATCCTCGGATATTTACTTTTCTAAATTCAAAAATAAACATTTCATACCATATCCTTTACAAATGTTAAAGTCTGCAACAGTGCTTTTAAATAAAAATTTTCATTTTACGTATAGAAACATTGACTACTGAAAGGCCTAATAACGCTAAAATTCGGAATTCAGTACCTATAGTGAGCACAGCATATTTTTGAAACTTAAGTGTTGTATCTTCTTTGATGTTTTAGCTCATTATATGGGTATCATTTGGTATTATAACCAGTATATCAAGAATACTTATTTGTGGTCTTTTTTTTTTTCTGAACTTGATATTTTTTAGACATTACATAGGCTTTTCTGGAACATTTGACTCACCTTTCTAACTTATTTAATTTAATTTTTCTCAGCTTGAACTTGCTCTCCCTTCATATTTGTTGAACGCTCTATTATTACCTATTTTTCCGTGTTAATCTAAATTTTGGTTTTCTATTTCTAAAATGTCAAGGCCTTTATCTGTACCTGACGATTTAGAAGAGTTGTAAATCGTTTGCATTGGAATAAAATAATCAAGTGTTGACAGCATCAGACGATCATAATATCAATTATAGGTCGAACTACCATCCCTTTCTTTACAAGAAGATTCATACTTAGCTTTAATGGAGGTTCACTACTGGAATTTTAGCCCAGTAATTTTGTTAATGTAGTGTAGTTGCGCGAAAAATGTATTATTTAGTACAAACATCTAACGGAATTTATTCGGTCCTTATTTGCCTGTAACAATTTTGACTATGTACAAATAAAATATATAAATATTCAATATCATTTATGAAAGACATGAGTCAGAGTTTTAATTTAGGAACTGGTTCTATTAAATATTTTTACCGGCTGTGACAGTTGAAGGAGAAGTTTTGTAATGTATTTCAATTGGATGAGGTGGGCAAACTAGAATGCTCATTATTTACAAATTAGAAACATTTGGTGGCTAAAAAACGAACATTAGGAATTTGTAGCAGAGTGTATTCACAACTGAATTATAATTCAGGTCTTTCCTGTATGACGGTGGCAAGTTTACGGACTTACAACGCTAAAATCCAGGATTTGATTCACTACGCTAATCACAGCAGATAGCCTGTGGCTTTACTCTAAACCAAACATTTATATTGTTATACACAATAGCCAAGACATTTATTGTTATCAATAACTGAAAAAGTAAGAGTAAATTGCATTCTTCAACAACAACCACTGAAAATGAAACTGGGTGAACTCCTCGACTTCACATGAGAATATACATGATGCATAATGCTTTTCCGTCATATTTAGTTTCCACCACATGCAAATTATTAGGTTAGGGTAGATTTGAAACATATTAGTCAAAAATCAACTCATTTTCCTGCAAGAAAAGCCCTTGAAAATGGGATTACATAACAGGTGTGTATTTCCAATGGTAGTTTCAGGTTTGATTTATTGATAAATTATTAAATGTATTTATAAAAACATAATTAGGGGCACGGCGAGATGCGTGTAAAGTAGTTTACAGAACGGGTAAAGGAAATCACCGTTTTAATTCAGCTCTCATATATGCTGTGTATTTTTTTTAGTATAATACGACATTATAACAAAAGCTTACGTTTTTGATCTGTGTATCGGTTTAATTTGAATTTCGCGCAAAGCTAAACAAGCACTACTTGCGTTAGCCGTCTCAAATTTAACAATGAAAGAATAGGGAGAAGGCACCTAGTCATCATCATCCAACACCTGTCACATTATAACGCCACCACCGCTGAAAGAGCGAGCACATTTGGTAGGACGAGGATTCGAACTCGCAACTTTCAAATTGCGAGTAAAAGGGCCATAAGTACCAGATCATGAATCGTGGAAGGAGTCCAATACAACATACCTATTCTTACTAGCCTGCTATAGCTAGATTTACTACAGAAATGTAGAGGATATCACAATAATTGCTACACTTGTCTTTGCTAATACAGAGATGATGGGCATTTCATATTTGTATATTTAGAATGAATAGTAAAGTCAGCAGCAGAAGTATTATTACACAAAAAAAGCAGCAGAAGGGAAAAACCTTCTTGCAATGTTTGCTTTGTCTTTTTATTTAAGGTACAATATGTTAAACACATGTAAAGGCAGTAGTCATCTTCATCAAGGTGGAAAAATATGACAGACTGTAGCCAGAGTTCTAAATTTTTGGCAGAATGTTTCCCAGTAGTTTATTTTCAAAAACTACATAAATCGTACTCAAGTAATTTTTTTAAACATTCTCCAGTTGAAAAATGAACACTTTAAGAAAGCCTGGCCCGCATGTCTGAAGCTAACAGTTCTAGAAACTATATTTCGATACTCGTGGTGGTCAGAGTACAAATGGTGTAGCTTATGTTTAACCACAAATAATAAAACTTTCTATTTCAAAATATTTCCATTAGCCACGCTGTAATACCCGCCATAACACCGCATGGTATAGTCAATATTTATTGACGTATTGTTTTACAACGAATTAAAACTATCGATAAATTATTAATTTACATAATAATTATCGTTATTTTTGTAAATATTTGTAAGTACAGGTGTGAAACGGAAACCCACTAAAACTGTAAAGACTATTCTTGAACTTAAAGGGTTTACCAAAATAATCCGTTCTTTTTCTTTTGACCCATTTCAAATATTTCAGTGATGTAATTGTACCTAAAGTAATGTGTTCCTTCTATGACTACTTACTTGAACTTTTAATTTATGCGACAAATATTATTCAATGGAAACCGCATACTTCTATTAACTTGTCTGTAATAAAACAACCATTCGTGACCTAGTTTCTGGAAGGCGAAGAACTTTACGCTCCCATTTAGGTGGTAACCAGCTGTTGTTTACTTAATCAATAACAGCTGCTTTCACACTCCATGAGAATTAATGGCAAACAAAAAACCTCAGTGTAGATAAAACAATGTCTATGCATAAAGTACGTGCCATAATTAACATGTATACTATCTCTGTGTCGTTAATAATATATTTGTTCGTCATCCGTGTCCATGAAGCATCACTGATACGATGCAATTCACAAAATTTAATCATTCTTATCGGTTTTCTTAACCAATGGGAACCATGTTAAAAGTTAAATTTAATCCTGAGATATAGTAGCTTTCTATGATTAGATGTTAAATAGCTGAAAACAATATAACTTATTTTTATACAGATTTTTAAATAAATGTTTCTCACATCTTTACCCTACACGTAACAGACCAAGAAGTAAGGTTCAGACAAACTAAACATGGGAGTATAACATAACGGAACTAATTATATTAGCGTAATGTGCATGGAAGTATCCCAAAACAGATTCAGATGGCAGTTAAAATGCCCATTTTATAAAAACAACATAAACAGGAAGTTGGTATCATATGTAAAACAGATTTCAGTGTTTCTCGCACTGTATCGCAAAAATAAATTTGGATTTACTAGAAATATAATAATTTATTTATAAACAGCATTCACACGAAGACGGTATCCTCAAGATTAGTTAGTGTAATCGCAGATTAAAGGTTTGTTTTTACATTTTAAGGAATGTTTACTTGAACAAAATTAAACGTCTTCATGTTAAAATGTGCATACATCTTCCGAAGGAAATTAGACTCAATGGAACAGAATATTCCATTTTATATCCCTGACGACATTTCTCTGACCAATGAAATAAACTCATATATTTAAAATAATCTAATTTATATATTATTTATCAATACTCACTATACAAGCTATTATTCTTAAGTGGTGTTTGTTTTCCTTCATTGTCTACCATAGTCCAACAAAAACACTTTAAGGTATGAATACTATATATACACGTCTAACACGGTTAAAATCACATAATGCTTTAAATTTATATGAAACCAAAACCTTAAGCTGGATCCTATAGCAACTATTAAAGAACAGCAGAATACAAATGCTCCTTTTATATTTATAAAAAATCAAGAACTGAAACATTTGTCCGGTAATGGCTGTTTTTATTTACACTTGTGTTACAGTAACTGGAAAGAGAAATCAATTTGTAACCTTATGGTTGAGTGCAAACGCTTTTTTTTCATAATTTTTCAGTAAGTAATAAATAATCCAAATACATTTGTTCACATCACAATACAAGATTTCAAAGGTTCCATCAGCTATTCGTTTTCATATTCCACTACCATTCCTTCAAAACAGTCACTCACGCGTGGAACATCTTTTAGAGGTGGATTAATTTTGGTCTACTTTACAAACGATCTTATGAAAACTGAACTAACAACGCTGCAACACACCAAACATTACATGTAGTGCTGCCTATACTCTATGGCTCAGCACTACAATCGTCAAAATATCATTAATTATTGACCTTAAACTGTTAGGAATATTCAGTAGAATGACCCCTGTCCAGTGCACGAAGTGGTATTTTAATAAATAACTAATGCCATGTACCGGACATTATTTTAGCATCAAAGACAATAAATTCCCAAATGGTTATGACCAATGACAAGAGGCACAGACAAAGCAGACCTTAAAGTTAAAATGTCAAATATTAACCCTTCAAAAGAAGGGCTTGGTGGGGTCCAGTTTGACTGGAAGCAACAAGTAACACACAGATTGTACAACCACACTAAATGTACAGGTACTAGCTTTTCAATCTACAATGTACAATAAAAAAGAAGAAAACTTTGGCCTTTAAAAATACTCACTTTCCAATATTGGTGAATCTAAAACCATGACAGCAAAAATAAAGAAATCCCTTGGAATACTTTTTAACATATTTGCAACATGTCTTTATACTGGGTATGAAGGGAATGTCAAATTCTGAAGATACAAACCAATCAGCAACTCTGTGCGTTGGTCCCGACTGATTAGGGTACAAACACAAACCACAGTCGTTTTTTTGTTTTTGAGAAAATGGTAACTCCCAATACAAACCTACCAATTAAAGTAGGTTTCAGCACAAACAACTGTCCTTTATTAATTTTCAAATTAATTTTATACCAGTAAAGAAAGAGTATTTAGAATTCTTGGTCCTTCTGATGGAAGGCTACCTTTAGTGTTATCCTATGGAATGAAGATTAATGTCAAAAACAATATAGTCCCATGTTAGAAATTAAAACTTTGTTTATAACAGAAATGTATATAAAAAGGGCTTTAGATTTAAACCGGAATAGTACAGGAAAGAAACTGTCTAGACATTAATTTTCAGGTATGATTAAAATTTGCATTGAAATAAGTTACTTTTGCACTATAAAACAAAATCTTCTAATATTAACCTTAGGCACAAAACTGGCTTACTACTCAGATAAATATATATATAAAAAGATGCCTATTGGATGTTAACCTTAAATATAAAACAAATTCTACAAAAGGAAGGTCTACCAAAGAACAATAGAGTTCTGATTGAACAGTGAGACTGCCACAATGAAAGACCATGCTCATGGCAATGGTTGACAGATAAGCCATTGCTGAAAGTTCATACACAAGACACCATGCTGGCCAGCAGGCATGAACTATACTAAAATAAATAACATGGTATATATACCACACTATAGTCAAAATTCTGCCAGCTCACCTCTCTCTTTTTTCTTGTACAAAACAAATACCTAAACAGATTATAGTTTAGAGAAATATAAGTTCTCTCATCCAACATACTTTAACAGTTTGTTCGAGGCTACCAATTAAATTATCCATGGCACTAAATTAAGACAAAAGCAGGCCTGGGGCCAGCGTGGTTTCTCACACCACTCATTCACACACATTACATATGGCATACATACAAAATGGAGTGTAATACTGGGAGTGACAAAAATGACAGTCATGATCAGTTACTTCTAGAGCTACATACGACCTTCTGCTTAAAATAATATATAGTTTCTCAAACCACGTCAAAACACAGAAAACACAAGACTCACAAAAAATACTGACAAGGTGTGATACAAATATGTATCTGCCTACCTATTGTATATCACAGGAGTTTTACTCCAATGATACAACTTTTTTGTCCAAACTCAAACCAGGTCTTAAAGTTCAAGTTCATTTACAATAAACTTAAGTTTTCTATAAATCAAGCTTCTAAACAAAAGCACCTTAGCCTCTAGACATAATTTATTATTCAAATCCAGTATAGAATTTACCAAACAAAGCAATTCTTCCATTTTCCTGCCTCAGAGGTAACATTTTAGCAAGTATAACTCTCCATGCAAGCAACTCACAATAGAAGTTGAGGAAAATAATTATACTTTCTTTAAAATGTATTGACAAACTTAAAATAAAATTGGTTCAGGTTTGTGCGAGCTCTCAGTCCTCCAAGTCAAACTGAGTAAACCTCCCATGCTGCCCAAGGAGACAGGGCTACACTACTGAGAGGGACATGTCTCTTAGGACACATCTATTAAGAACAGACAGAAAAAGGCAGACTAGGTTTAACTACAGGAGAAATCAACCAAAACCATCACAGGTACAAAGAAAGATGGGAAATTTGTGCCATTCTCCAAATACTAATTGTTCAGGTCCAGTTGTAATGACCAGGAATATGGCCTTGGCTGTAAGAGCCACTACTACTGCCCAAATATTGGGCAGTGCCAGCCATATGAGCCTGATTATAATTAGGTGCAGGAGCTAGCACACCACTTGGCAAGGCAAAGTTGGGCAAGCCGTGCTGGTTGTAGCTCATCTGAAGGGCTGCACTGTGGGCAGGAGAGAGTTGGGCCAAGGACATGGGGGTGCTAAAGGGAACACTGTTGGGGTTTGGTGGAGTGGAACCCATCCCAGGGCTGGGACTCATAGAATGGGTATGTGGAGATGGGGCTCCAACATGAGTTGGAGTTGATTCTCCAGAGCCAGGAGCTGAATGAGATTTTGCTGCCACCTGTGGAGTTCCAGGTCCTCCACGTCCTTCATCGCCACTGATGCTGTCATGACCCTGTTCATCCTGCATGTTTGGTAGCTGCATCCTGGGTTGCTTAGATAATGGTTCTTCAGCACCTTGTTGCTAAAAATACAACAACACATGAAAAAAAAAGCTCCTAGTCTAATACTATTAACTGTAAAACTTATACAAGTTATTTTGTTCAGTAGGGCTAATGTTAAAGTAAGGTCATTTATCTTTAGAATCACCTCTTTAGTAATAAGAAATGTGTAACAACAAAAAGACTAAACATCCACAGAGTTGTTCCAATGAACTAATCCTGTATTGAACAATTAATGTTTATAATAACTCCAAATTTATTATCCAAAAAATTTAAAAAGCTTTTAGTATATACAAAAATTATGTAGTACCAAAAAATCAGATTTTTTGATAAAATATTTTACTAGAGATTTTTGTGAATATACAAAATCAGTCTGAATCAGACTAGCCTGAGTGCAAACAAGGTGATTTTCTTATTCAGAATACAAATTAAGTTTTCATATTTTATTTACACAACCTTTAGAAGCTCCTTAATAAATAATTGTTTTTTTTGGTGACAGTGAATGCTCTCATTTTCCTACACTAGAGTAAGCACTAACTGTAACAAAAGTTTAAAAATGTGAAATATAATCAAAGTGTACATTTTTTTCTGGAATGACTACAGATTGTAACAGACAGTTGTACTTATCTTAGAAAGTCTCATGCTTCTAACAATGTCACATCTGCTCTTATTAAATATTTCCATTTTAATTTTTAAACTATAGTACATGAGGTACCTAAATTCAGATATATTTCCCTAATCATTCCTGCCAGCTTTTTAATATGGACAAACATTTTTGAACTACATTTTTCACTCCACAACAAACACAAGCAGAAGTAGCTGCAATAATTCTATATCCACAGAGAGATAAAATTGTTTAATTAAGTTAAATCATTCTTACAAATTATTTATACTAAAATAGATAAAGGAGTGAAAAACCAATAAAAACTTTAAAAAGTGTTAACAGGCAGGAGAGGCTACCTTTAAAAGGTGTTAATAGACAGAATACCAAGAGCATGTTTAAATTCATAGTAAAAGCTAATTTTTAAATGCAGTTTGTTTTTTCAGGATTAAAACCAGTGTATCGCTTTGTTGTTATGCACAAAACTACCTAATGGGTTACCTGTGCTGTTAAAATAATACATAATGTTAAAACACATACACAATTAAAAACATTTTTAATTCAGGCCGAACTGTGGCCTCCACAAAGTTGACTACGTTTCAATGTGTCGATGTCATATTTTGAAGTGAAATTGCAAGACATAATGGTATATTTATATCGTTTTAAGTAGGTCATGCGACTCATAGGTTTAATATTTCCACATAATTCAGAAAAGAGGTTCTATAAATATTCACCAGACTGTCTCTATCTAATAATTTATGAATTATTTTATACTTTATTATGTCCAAAGATTCATGGATATTATTGGCTTTAATACCCTTTGGCTGAGTCAGTATTACTGTTTTTTTTCCAATACTATTTGTTGGTTTTTTTAACCTGTTTTACTATATCTGAATTTTCTACCTGTTTTGTTTCTTACGTATCCCTATGTTCTGATATTTTAAAGCACATCTTGTCTGACCAGTATAAATACTTCCACAAGCACATTCAGTTTTACAAATTTTTCTGCTAACCTAGAACACATGGCAAAATTAAATTTACTTAATTTTTTAATAACCATGTTTAAAAGTTATACTTTGATCCACTGTTGCCACATTAGTGAATTGTCTAACTGCTCTATCTACAATAATTAGGTTAAATTTTCTTTCAACTGCAACATTATTTTATCAATAATAACTCGTTTTTATGCCCTCTTATCTTCATACACCTCTTCAAGATTCTGTGAACATACTTGTAAAAAGCAGACATTTTTCATGTTTGAGTACAACATGATTCCTGGTGTAGTAAGTAGCATAAATACAGAAAAAAAGTTTTCAATAAATAAATGTTTCCAAACTACCTTATTCATTACTTTTTACCAATACATCTAAATTAAAAGGCAAATTTATTTTTCTCATTTCAAAGCTAAATTGTATAGGTGGTTCTATTCATGTAGCATGCAAGCTGTTAATGTCTTATCACCATATCCATACACCAAGAATAGGTAATTTAAATACCTTATCTAAATATCAGGTTTACATTTTACACCATTTATGTTTTCTGTTTGAAATGCATCCATATAATACATGACAATGGTGAATGCATGGATCCCAAATTTAACACAATATATATGTTATCTTAATATTATACACAAGTGCCAAGAAAACAATACTTATCCATGCCTAATACAAACGTTGAAACCTGATTCTTTGCATTATAAGTCCTCAGACTTACTGTTGAACCACTGGGAAGCATGAGCTTGTCACATTCATTTCATTATACTATAATTATTTTTTTGACATTAAAGTTTACTAGTATGTCTAATCCAGCCATTAAATCATACAAATGTTACAGAATAATGATCTTCTACCAGATATGTAATTTGCAGAATCCGCAGGTTTAACAGTACTGACAGCTGAGCTACTAGTACATGTACCAAAGTAAAAAATTTATATCATTTGATGGCAACAGAACAAACTTATGTTCCAAAATTCAAGGCCTTTATATGGTTTCAAAATTTGATAAAGGTTTGCACTCAGCAAATTAGGGATAAAAATAACAAAACAGATGAATATGTAGATCAGAATATTTAGTACAAATCATATATGATTGAAGTGCTTCTTAAAATAAAGCCAAGCAAGTATTAATTTAAAAAAAATATGGCATACAAATACCTATAACATAAGTATAGTACATGAAAATAATATGTAAGCCATAACAAGTTATACAGTGAGTATGAATGGTTGCATTATATTTGTGGAAAGTAAGCATTTTTTTCTTTCAATTATATCTGAATAGAAACAACAAATCAAGAACACAAAAGCATGTAAGATAAAAACTATGAAGTAAATAATATATATGCAACAATGTACTTGTTTGGTCATAGTTGTTGAAACTATTTTAAATACTACAAAAACAGTATAAGCAGAGATAGGTTTAAGAACAGGTGCTTTAGAGAGAGAGGTAGGGGATCCCCCAAGAGTTCATTCACAAATATAATTTTTGGAACAGTTTAGCTTTGTGGATGAACCCCTTCAGCTTTAAAACATAGACAATGTATCTTTTCATGAACCTATCCAATTGAAAGATAACTTTGAAATACCCTCTACACCTCAATTAAAACTTCAGGCCTATTTATTTTTATACACTTTTATGAACTAGTAGTGGTAACTACTAATAAAAAAATTTTTTTTAATTTAATTTAGCTACTAAAAGATATTAAAAGGATAATTATGTATTTTATATCAATTTAAACCTCAACCAAGATTAACAAACCAGTAACTGTGAAAAAAATTTTTTTTTCTAAAATAATGGTTTCATGAAATATAGTTGAATATATTTTTCTATACCCATTTCGAAAATATCCATGTCTTCATAACGAAGTATTTTCCATTCATCAAAAATCATTACTGGTGATTTGTATTGGAAAATTATAGCAATATCATAATTACAATATCAAAAATTCTGCAGCCAAGTTTTTGGTTTAAAAATAAAGGTTTAATAATAAAATGTATAGGTTTCTATAAGTTTTCACTTAGAGTTCTATGTATTCCTTTCAGAAATATAAGGTTGTATGCAATAAGGTTTCGTATGCTGCAAAATTTTAAGCAGACAGTAATCTGTTCATGATATCTATTACACACATACTGAAACAGCATAATGCATACACTTAAGCAACATATGAATAGAATAAAAACATAAGTAAGCAATAACAGAAAATTAACTAAAAAGGTAAATAAGTAAACAACCTATTTAGACACACACACTCACAGTTTAATAATTAGGAACTGATTTATAGAAAACATTTAATATTTGGAATAACAGAAAGAAATTATTTTAAATGTTACTTTAAAAATATTGTCACAAACTTTTACTAACTTTCAGAACTGAAATCAGATTTGCCTGATAATAGTTTCTATTCATGTTTCCACTTGATGTGATACAGTAGTAACGACTAGTCTGGTAGTGTTTAGAATCCTTGGATAGTAGCAATTAACCACTTATATCTTTTTGCTTTAAGAAAATAAAATAATAGCTGGTCTGCCATAACATCCATTGTTACTTACCTGCCTTCTGTAATCTTCCATCAACTCTTCATACCGTAATTTTTCTTCATTTTGGCTTTCAATATAAGGTCGTTTTTCTTCTTCTTTCATGTTTCTCCATCGTTCTCCACCTGCAGAAATTATTAAAATGCAGTAATCAAAAACCATTTTAGCTTTCTACAGTTCATCATAAACCTAAGAAATGTGCAGAAAATAAGAAATTCAGATTAATCTGACAAAATAATGGCATTTAAAGTTTCCTAATTCACAAAACTGCTTTCTCTTCTGATAGATGACATTTTTGTTGAAATATGTTACTGCTTCTGGTCAAATACATGTTAACTCATTCTACATGGGCTCAGTTTGACTGATAACTCTTTGTTCTTGTTTAGTATTTATAGATTTAATACTTCTAACTTTCAATATATATCTTCACAAAATCTGGTAGTCTTTCAGTTAACACTAAATCCTTTACATACAAAAAAATCGTACTTTTTAATGAAATATTTACAATAAAGTACTGAACATTTGTCCATAAATGTATTGAAAATTTGTTTTGAATAATACATGTGCAAAGTGATTTTCATGTTGAGACTAAAAATATTTTTCTTCATCTCAAAAATGCCAAATATCACTTGTATAATATATAAAACCATCCAACTACATTTCAAATGTTTGTCTTCCATAAAACTATATATTTTAATTGTTATTTTCTCTTCCCTTACTCTATACAAGGTTGGTCGATTTGACTGACCTGGTAACCACAAACAATATGAAATAAATCTAAATTAATCATTTTCTTTCTAGAACTTCAAACATAGTGTGAAACTACATTTATTATCGGCAGTTTTACACTTGTAACAGTATACATTTATTTGTAGATAAATTTTATTCTTTTATTGCCCTTTGAACTATATTTAACTAGTATTCATGCCATTACCAGTTGTAAATCATTTAGGGTACATGTAGCTCATGTGACCTTATCAAATTACATTACCACAAGCTACTCCAAGCTGCTTGTGTGCACCTCATGAAATATTGTTTATTTTACCTAACCTAACCTTAAGAGACATCTTATTTTACATTTTAGTTACTTTATAATAATAAATAAAGAATAAACATAAAAAAAATAAAATACTCACTTGAGACTTCTTTTTTTCTGCTCATGGCTATCAGAGTTAACTCTACTTATTTAAACTAATGATACTGGAGCATTAAATAATGCAAAGAACAAACACTAATATGATGCAAAAAGCAATTTACTCTACCAATCACAATTTTTCTAGCTTTCTAACAACATGACAAGAGCCATTATAAATACATCTAAGTTAGATGTTGTGATTTGCATGGGATATAAAATTGAATATTCTGTGTTCAGAACACAATGCTATACAATAATTCATTTCATATATAAAAACCTGACTTTTTATTGGTTATAGGTAATATACCATTAAATGTAAGAGAGAACTATCAACAAATCTTGAAAGATAGGATGTGATGTGTGTGTGGCAGGAGGAGTCTGATTTTCTATTTGATAACTCTGTAACCAAACAAAATTAAAGTATGTAACAATTATAGTTCATTTGAGCAATGATGATTTTGTAATTTACATTTAATTTTATAGTTTCTTGTTAGGTTGTGGATAAAACAGATGAGAAGATACCAAGAGAAAATGTCACGAGAGTAACACTAGAGGAAATTCAGTTTGTAAATAATGCCTTATAAAATTAAAAACTTAAAAATTATATACTATTAAAATATGGGTTATTAGCTAAACTCTTATGCTATACTAATTGGTATAAGATTAATAAAAAGAATTTTAATGAAATTTTGGATGTATAAAAAACTGTGTCGTGCACAATAAAGAATACCTGGGGCAAGAGGGTTAACTTATTACCAAAACAATTTTTGGTTGATTATAACATTTACACCAATATCCTATTTTTTGGACTTGCATATTTATTTTTAGTGGTTACTATAAATACTAATAAGACATACACAAACTGACAGTGACAATACAGATTTCTTAATTTTCAACAAGATACACTGCCATGAGTAGATTAAAAAAACAGCTCTTTCAAAAAGAATTAACATTATGAGACTTACCTAATTTGGCCAAAGCTGCAACACCTCCCTCTGGTTCCCGACCAGCCATCTCTCGCCGAAGATCTTTCATGAACAGCATGAATGCCGTACCGGGCCGCTTTGGTTTGTTGGCATCTCGAGCAGGCTTATATATTGCCATCTAGTAATATAAAAGTAATTTAAACCTAATTAAGCATCCTTTAAGCAGTATCCATGTCTAAACAAGGTACAATTAATGACATAAATATCACATACATTTACTTTCTCAATGATTATATCTCATAAAACTGTAGTTAGTTTTTATCATTACCATGGTTCACCAAATTTAAAATTTCACATTTAAAGTAACGACATAAAAAATGTTAATCCACGTTATTACTTGAAACATGTTATAGAAGAAACATTGTCTAGCATTGAAGTTTATCCTGAACATACAAAATTACAAATTTAAAGTACATTTTAAGAATTCACATACCAATAACTGTAGTTATCACTACTGAGTTAATATTTTTCCACACAAAGACTTACTGATTTAATATTTTGTTAAAGTTACCAGTGAAAAAACAAACAAAAGCTTACACGTTATTACTATTCATCCAGATCATCATTTCTAGTTATGGCACTCTTAAAAATAATCAGAAATTATACTGGGTTCTTTAAACATACTCAAATGATAGAATATATCTTTGGCTGATTTCCTACAAGGCTGAGAAAATGTGCACAAACACATGGCACTAGTAGCAAACTATTTTTTAAAAATTCTAACACAGCCAACGTTCATTAAAAGATGTCCCAGTTAACATTCTGTTACTTTAATTCACTAGTGCACAGATGACTTATCAGTGTTCATAAATACAAGGAGGTTGCTTAATTACATCATCTTTTTAACACAAAAGGAATACAAAACAGTGGATTTGATTTAATGAAACTTAGTGGGAACTGAAGTCTCTCATTCTTTTCAGTGAAAAAAATCTGTTTTTAGTAATTTAAACTATAATTAGAATTCAGGTTTAAAATTTTTTTTCATGGTTTATATTTATCATGTACATTTGTTACCTAAAAATGAAACTTAATTTTTAAATCTTTGAAGGCCTGGATGTTTTAATAACAGGATTTCATGACTTCTTACAATCCAGCCCAACTGACAAGTTTTGGTACCGAGCACAAAGCTTATTGTGTAGTAACATTTTAAGCAGAAAAACAGAACAGAAATGCTATTTTTAGTCACTTCTGATTTCTATTTGCAGTGCAAAAAGTAAGAGGAATATGGAAGAAAATAAAAATGATTTTTATAACAACTTTAGGCATATTGGCTTTCGGGTTTTTCATTGGCTTCCAACATTTAAGTCACAACTTATGTCTTCTAGTGTTCATAGGAATAAAAATAATTGCACTCTCACCCTTCTTGTCATATCTTTAAAATCACTAACCTCCCTCTTGTAACGTTCTCTATCTTTGGCTGCTGAATCCAAGAAAGGCTGTTTGTCTTCCTCTGTCATAGAGTTCCATTTAGCTGCACATTCTTTGCCAAATTCTCCAATCTATAACAAAAAATAATCTCTAACAGTTTAAACAATAACCATCCTGACTGTGCTGAATTGTTCAGTAATACTAAACATGGAATTCATCTGCTCCTCTTTAAATAACAAAAGAAAAAAGTCCTCTTCTTTTGCACAGAAATATCTTAATGTATGTATCCATAGAGTAGCAGAAGCTTAATGAAAAACACATGTCAAAACTGTTTTCATCAAGAAGTCAGCTGTACTGTTACAGCTGTAACTTTTTAAACCATCTTTGTTCTTTGTACAGAAGCCTTATTTACTAAAAACCCTAAAAATATCATTAGAGGTAAGGTTTAAGTTTTATTATCAAATATTTTACTTAGCAAGCACAAAGGCAGTTCTGTTTTAAAACATCTGCACAACATTCTGTTATAATCAAAATACCAAACCCCAGTGATGGGAAAAGTTTAATAGTATTGCACTTTATACAACTGTGAAAAGTAATTTTTGAACATTTCAATCATGCTATGAACTGCTCCACAATAACATGCAGCAAATCTACATTTTTATTCTTTTAGTTGCACCACATTTTTAAATGTGATTAAGTCCTAACAGTTTAGTGTAAAATATCTTGTGATTAAGTCCTAACAGTTTAGTGTAGAATATCTTGTGATTAAGTCCTAACAGTTCAGTGTAGAATATCTTGTGATTAAGTCCTAACAGTTTAGTGTAGAATATCTTGTGATTAAGTCCTAACAATTTAGTGTAAAATATCTTCCTTGTAAAATAAAATTTGGCATAAATATTATTCATGCCCATTCTCCCACCTTTTAAAAACTGAATGTTGACCTTTTCAAATGGGAGACAGATGACCACCTGCAAAGCCCCCATGGTTTGCAATAAGATTAAAAGTAATGGATATAGAGTTTAATGTAAGTAAAGCACATCTACTTTGTTTTATATGCCATCAAAATTTCAAAAACAAAAAAACTTGTTTCTTATGGTGCAAAAACATTGTTATTTAAATGAAATATTTTATAAAGATCTACAGATAATTACAGTAAATATAAAAAATACAGAAGTTTGCATTGATGATAGCAATATCTCATTGGGACCAATTTAACTATTTTATATTAAAGTCTTGTCCATAGAAACCAGATGGCAATTAGTTATGTATGCAAAAGTTATACTTTAATGTGAAGCAGGTAAACCTCACACAACTGAAAGTACTGTTATTTCTTGTTTTACACTTGACTAACATATTAGATTAAATGTGTAAATATAAAGTACAAGGATTTTGTTGTGTTTGAACTGAATAAACAGTGGAAATGTTCTAAGTGTAAACCTAATTGCAGTATATCATTTTCCAATGTGTCAAATGACAAAATTAGTAGTTAAAGAATTGAAAAACAACAAATTTACTGGCTGAACTGTAAAGTAAGTATCAATTAAGTGATATAATTAACAATGTGTATACATTAATTGATCATGGTTGTCTAGTTTCTCTGAAAGTTACCAGTAAAATGGAAAGCAAGTTCAAACTTTTAAAAGTTGATTTCATGAAAACTAATGGTTCTGGAACATATGCTGCTGCAGTTAAAACTAAGTATCAGACAGCTAATTCAGTTAACAGACTGAACAATGAACTAAAAAGAGGCCAATAAAGAAATATTTAGAAATGGAGCTACCCAATTTGAAGACCCACAGATATATTTCTGATAAAGTTGAAGATGACTTAAGGGAGAATTTGTTCTGGTCCAAACGAGAAAATGCAACCTTTCAAGCTCAATAATGCCACACTTTACCATTTTGCATCTGCCATGTAGAAAAAGGGTTTCCCATAAAAATACTTTGCAGAAGCTCAGAGAATTATGTGGGTGACATTCTGAGCTTTCAATTGGTTATTCACATGTCATAGACAGGAGTAGGTGTAGGTAAGTATTTAAAAAAATGGAAGGAGATGGGAGGGACCACTGTGGTTGATTCATTAAGTGTATACATATCTTAGCAAATAGAAAAGATAGGAGGTTGTAACCTTATATTCTAGCTTGTCAATATAGGCAATTTGAGTTCTTAATTTGTAAGAAACTACTGATTTTGGATTTGGGCATCATAAACATCTAATATGAGCCAATGCTGCATTAAATGTACTACAGCACACACAAATCTATACTAAGACTATTTTTAATATTTACTTTTAAATTAAGAAATAAACTAAAGTATAATACTAAACTTTGAATTATAATCTACAATTTGAAACCAAAATTACTGGCATACTTTCATAGAATAACATTCAATAAATTTTAAATACAATTCTACAAATGTGATGACATGGCCTTTGATGTGTGATTATCAGAAAACCTGTCAGAACTGTCTTTGTAAAGCTAATGGAAGAAAAACCTATTTTTGTTGTCTTCCTTATGGGATTCCTCAAAGCTAAGACTTTGGCCCCCTATTATTTACATAAATTATTTAAGTTTGATATGTTCAAAAGATACTTTCAACCTGTATGCTGACAATATGACTCTTACCAGTCGTGCTGACTTTTTTACATGGTGAAAAATAAATTGTTTCTGATGCTACCAGTATTCTTGACAACTGCTTGGTATTAAGTATTAGCAAGTCACAAATTACAATTATAACAAAGGAACATGCAAATGATTTGAGTTTTAATGGCATTGCTCTATCCAGGATTGATTCAATGAGGGTTATTGGAATTATATTTAGAAAAACCTCAGATGGGATGAACAATCTGAAATAACTTCTAAAAAGATCACCAGAATAATTTGAAAAATGACATGGTACAAGAAGGCTTTACCACTTCAAGTTCTTTATCAAATCTCTTATGCCATCTTCTACATTCAAATGACTTGTTGTATAAGCATTTCTGGCTCACACTTTAGTGTGTCAAGACTGATCTAGCTGTTGCAAAAAAATCTTGAGGTTTATGATAGGCCTTCCTTACATGGAATGTGTTTATCAGATTAAATAAATACAAACTTTAAACTATTTATTCGGCCTGTGTCTACCTCTTCATTTGTGTTACTAAGGGTATTACCATGTTTAATCCTTAAACAAATTTATTAATTCCTTCTAGAGGAAGGTCATACAAATATCTATTACTGTCTAAGAAATAGTTCAATTTTGATTGGTAAACCTCCAACATTAAACTATTTAAAATAAAAATTCTGAATTATGTATTTAATTTCTTAAGGTTTGATTTAAAACACGTAAATAATTTTTCTTATATGATTAATTATATTAATCATATAAGATTTTGTTGTTGTAACTTTGTCAATTAATAATAACAATAATAAAAAAAGACCAAATGGTATTTAAAACAGTAATCTTCAAAACATCAAGTGATTTCGCTTTAAGACTAAAAAAACAAAAATAAAAAAGTTGCAGAATAATTTAAATAATTGCTCTGCTACATTAACAGCATAAAAAGTTTTTTAAGTTATGAACTAAATTTTGATGCTAACCAGTATATTTCTTTACATTACCAGATATTTCTCATTTTCACTTTTCAAGCCAAAAGAAAACCCTGAAGACTAAAATACTTTGGTTGCCAAGGGATAATTTTAAAGCTTTTCTTTCTCTAACATAACAACCACAGTGGTATATTCACAATATAAATGACAACATTAATACAGTTATGGTCTTTGAAGTGTATAGTTGTTGTCAAATATTATATATTCAGCATCATGGTGTCAAACTTACTTATCTTCACACTTTATTGATAAAAATGAATTAAAGAAAAACAACGTACCCGTGGAATCTGTTTTCCTGACTTCTTCATTTGTTCCCTATACCATTGTGTAAAATTAATATATGCTGTTGTGGCACGTTTTGGAGCTGGGATTCCATCTTTATTTACCTTGGGTTTCTTGGACTTTGCCTTACCATGGGGTATTCCACCCACTGCTCCATGAGGGGAGGTACTAGAGACCAGGGCAGATCCATGGCCCAAATGACGGGGAGTATTGCTGTTTCCAAGTTGTGTGTGTTGCAAGCCCCCAGCAGTCATTAGTTGATTGGCTGCACTCATTGAGAGATTGAGACCAGCTGGCATCATGGGCAGTTGGGCCATGGCAGGATGAAGACCAGCTGCTGCATTGTTAGAGGGAGACACAGCAGCTGCCTGCTGAGCCATAACATGGTAATCATACTCTGAAATATGAGAAAAAATAAAAATTGTCCAGAGTGTAAAAAGACAAGTTAACTGTAAACTGTCAAAACTGCTGATAATGCATGTTTTTATATAAAAAAATGTAATATTCACTCAAGAGAAAGTGAAAACAGTTTGTGTGTATGCATACATATACACAAATTATCTACATGATAAATCTTAGAGAAAAATTTATTTAAAGCATATAAACACACAAAACAAACTTTTAATAATTGTGGTTTGCAATGCATATCTCAGTTTAAAAGAGACAATCAGAGCACAGAGCTCAAATAAATACAGGGCATACTTTTGAAGTTAATTTCAATCTTAGTTAACAAAATAAATTCTACAAAATTATAAAGACTAATGTAAGATGCTTGCCATAATCTAGTTTGTAATTAATTAAAATATGTTAAAGTGTATGTCATGAAATTTTTTAGTTTCATCCAGAATTATACTTTATCAATGTATATGAATAACTTTGGCATCAAAACATAGCAAATAATTTAAATTTTAATATCATAAAAGTTTTAGTTCTTAGGTTTTAAAAAGAACTATTTAAATAAATCCTCAATATATCATGAGAATAATGACATTTGCTTTCTGAGTCTTGCCCATTCTCTAATTTACTTACCACCACCCTGAGAAGTACAGAGTTTAATGTAAATTATTCATTATAATACAAATATTACTAATTAAAAGTGTAATTTTCACAACCTTCAGTCTTCTTTATTTACAGAAGCATAGAAAAAGTCAGACCCACTTGGTACATCCACAAGTTACCAGTAATTCTTTCTGATGTTTTATATTATTGATAACCAAAAGAAAGATAAATGACATAAGAGTTTTCAGTCAGATAAATTATAACAGTTATAGAACACTACCTGATTTGTGTGTGTTATTATTCTGTGTTTTAGGTGCATTATTTAATTTTTTTAATATACTTGTATGATCAGTATAAAAAGTAGGCTTAACTTTCATCAGGTAAGTACTATATTTTTATAAAAGTAACTAAAAATATGAAACTTGAGGTTAGATAGATTAGGTGCATAATCAATGTGTTCAGAGGGGTACAGTTTTGCTACAAAAAGGATAATACTTAAGATAACATTATTTATAACAGGAGGGGATACAAATATTTCAGAATTCTGCAGATTCAATCTTCAGTACAAAAACAAAAATTAAAAAATTACATCATTCCTAAGTACAACTGAAACATGTAGAAAGTGAACAAGTAGCGGGGAAAATTACTGCACACATTAAAAATAAGCAATTTAAAAGGAGACTACTTGTTATTAATTGCTGGTGAAAGTTGTTAGATGTAGATGGTTTCTACAATCATTAAACATAGATCATTGATGGCTTTGTAAAGGAGCTAAGATGTGCCCCTATTTCTTCACCATGTTGATGTATAGACAAAGCATGCGGGTTTTTTGTCTCATGGAAATTCCTCTATGTTCATCAGCTCTAACTAGTAGATTGTGCTTGGTTTTGCCAAAAGAGAAGGTACCACAGTTTTAACACATTTAAATATGCACAAGCCATTAAAACAAAAAAACAACAACTGGGAGAAGGTCTTTAGTATGGGAAAAAAAACACACAAAAAACCTGCATGTGTGATGCAGATTTAAAAACTAATCTGAAATCAATTTGGGGAAGTAATGATGATTCATGCATTTGACTTTTTAAAGTTAAACTTTGTTTACCAATACACGAAAGATAAGATTGTATGGTATTCTTGGACACAGTTAGTGGTTTGGGTGGACTTGCAAGTTTCTTATTTAGAAAGGTGTTAGCTACCATTACATTTTAAAATATTCTGTACAAGAGAAACTTCAGAGTATAAATTATGGTACATGAAACAAAGGTTATAAGCTCTGTTTAATAAGTGTGTTACAAGATTTTGTACTTAGATAGGATAAAGCTGTCATTGTGTAAGGTGTCCATTACACAATTTGTCATTAATATAACCAAGAGGTATCTATGAAGAATGTTGTATCTTGAAAGAATAGTAAGGACATTTGCATGATACTATTAAAAGAACCTATACAAGTGGCTTTATATATCACAAAAATGACAAACTATTAGACTTAAAGCTTCTGTAGCTAAAAAGATGTAACATTCATTTCCAAATAGAATGAGTCTTTCAGATGCCTCATAATTTAAAAATTATGACATCCTTTAAATTGAAAACTAGATACTTCAGATGCCATATACTTAATTTTTAATTTTATAGCAGTCCATAAAAAAACAAACACCTACATACATATAAAAACAAAACTTACCATGCATAGCTGGGGTTTTATGTGCACGTTCTGCTCCTTTCCATGGATTGAGATCATTTCTCCAAGATGGAAGCTTATCTACAACCGTGAAAGAAAATACATTTGTGCTCTACTGAATTTACAAAGTACTGCATCTTAATAATGTGAAGAACAGCACTTCCAATCACACCTAGCAATCTACATATATGTGTATATATAGTTTTCAACCTCTGGAAAATAACTTTTCAGCTGATAAATAAATATAAGTTGTTTATGATTAAGCCTTAATGTGGTTCTTTAGTACTTTTCACCATTCAATTTGCACTGCTGGAACTTTATCACATGTTCAGTAGTGAATGCAATTTTAAAGATCAAACAGTTAAACCATTTTTACAATTTCTGTTACTCATAAATCCTCAACATGAATTTACTAGTTGTAAATACTAATTATCTAAATTAAAAATGCAGGTTTAGTGTATATAATGCATGCTAATTAATTTTTGCTATATGTACTTAACATGCCAAACTTTTTTTAATTGAGTGAAAAAATTTAAACAAGGATACATCTATATGGATGTAGCCCATTAGTTTAACAGTTCAAAATCTGAAACATCCGTAGGTTTTATCCGTTTTACAAAATAGTGTATGATGTGTTACTTGCATATTTTCTCACTACTTCAAGAGTTATTACCAAAGGGCTGTAATAAATCACAGTTTAATGAAGTTTGATATGCAAGATTCTTAAAATAGATTTGGGACAAAGTACAAAGGTTTGAGATTTGACTGTTGATGAAAGCCAGATTTTAGTTTCCAGTGGTAGCTGGCTCTACAGCTGCTTCACTTGCAAAGCAAGTCTCTCCTTTCAACATAGGGGTAAGTTCTAGATTCAGTGAGCAGACAACATTACAATGTACAACTCTATCATAGTAAGTGCCAACATATTACATGTGCTGTGGTGATAGCTGGTCAAGTGGTATGCATAAAGGTCAGCAGCAACCAATCAGTATATCCTTCCTGAAAATGCTTGACATTTTATGCCACTGTGAACACTAAGATGTCTAGACCTATTATTTTCCTTGATCCCATCTTTTTTTGGTGAATATTAGATACCACTTCAGCACAGAGGTTGCACCCAAAGTTTGACAGTTTAATACACGGTATGCTGAAAATATTTTAATAGCTTGACTTACGATCCCATTCCAAATGTTTGTCAAACATTACTCAACATAGTAATGCTTCATATTAGTTGGTTTAAATAATTTCTTCTTAAACTTCCAAAGTTAGCTGCTCCATGCAGTACTGCCTGCAAGTTAAAAACAAGTTGCAACCCCACTTTCCCCAAAATATTAGGCACTTTAACATTTAAGAGATAGGATAACTTAGTTACATTCACACAAACTGACCTGATACTGCTATTTAACCTATGCTTCAATACTAATTATTATTATTAGCTGTGTCATATCAGCTTACAGAATAGCTGCAAGTTTTAGCTCATATCTCTATCTCATAAAAGATGAAAAATATAATTATAGCCACAGCTACTGAGGATTTCTTCTTGTTATGAAAAGAAACCAATGACTTAATTAACAGTAATAAACAAACTGCTTGAACTAAAGTTTGCCTATAACAAAATTAGAAAATAAGCTTAAATTATTTCACACAGGTCAATAGCTAATTTGCAACGTGACAAATGACAACCGTATTGGACACCATGCTAACAATCTATACTAATTAAAGACGAGTGGAATTAATGGTTATTTTTAAAAAAGAACTTAACCAACAAAGTCAAAGGTCCGAAACCTAACATGAACACAACTTCCAAAAAATGTGTTTTAAAATGCATTGGGAATACAAGTTCCATCATTAATCCATGGTTGATAGTTTTGCCAAAAATATTTCAACCTATTGATAAATCTAAACTTAGGTTTCCAAAGGACACATTTGAAATCTTTAATCACTTAAGTCACCATTGATAATTTTACTAGATAAGAAATAACTTTCTACAGAAACAATATCCAAACTTAAGAATTTAGAATACTAAAATTATATAACAGTTTTTCTATGATATATAACAAATGGACCAATTAAAGATTTCACTCAGAACTTTTTATCATCGTTCTGATGCCTCTCTTCTGTACCTTTACTTTTACTTTCAAAATATTGATACCATTATATAAAACTTACTTGATACAAGTTGTGTAAAGCAATAATTCCTTCATCGTGAGCTTTAAATGTTATACACAATTCTTATCACTACAGGCTCAGTATAATATACGTGTTTATCTATACATCTGCACTATAGCTTCTAATACGACATGTGTGTCTTCACAAAACTTCGTATACTTTAAGTAAAGATTACGAGTATTTTGTACATGAAAATCAGATTTTTTAATGAAATATTTTTACTAGAATCTTGTTTGTGAAAATAGAGTCTGTTTCATTACAAATCTGAGTGAAAAGTGATTTCATGTTAGGATTAACAACTATTCTTTTTCCCAAAAAATCTCATAGTACAGTGGAGAGCCGTTAAGCCGTGGTATTTGGGGGGTCAACCTGCTTAACCGCGGCTTAAACCTTTGTGACTGAAAAGCTGAAGTCGTTAACAGCTCTGCCGAGGAGCCTCATCCGGGCCATTGCGTGATCATTATATCGGATTATCAAATTAAAAATAATACTTTAATTACTGATCACTTTTTTCACGGATTTTACAGCGGATTAACTTTAATGTATGGAGAGGTGTGATTCGGTAATAATGGCGGCCTCCATAAAGCTGACATAGAGAGTGGATAAGGTAGGTTAACGGTCGATTTCTATTGTAATATATTTTATTTATTTCCCAAATTAAAGAAAATCCTTTTTAAATATCCCCTTGAAGTTATAAAGCCAGGATTAAATTCGTAAGCCACGTTTTACATGTTCTTAAATTAGCAGTGAGCCATGATAATCCTCGCTCACAAGACTTGCTACAGCGGCTCAAGCGATTTCGTGGTTTACTGGTCCGCGGCTTAATGGCGCTCCACTGTATTAGTGTAATTTCTAAAACCTATTAACTACATTTAAAATACTTGTTTTTATTGAGACTTTATATTTTATTTTCTATACTCTAACTATGTGGGATCTGTTACTTGACCAACCTCATAAACATAATATAAAATTAGGAAATAAATATAAATTATGCTTTCCTTGAAGTAGATGGACTACATATAACAAAATACAAATGTTCAGCCCAAGTAATTTAAGATTCAAAATGCTATATTTTTTATGTATATATATATATATATATATATATGTACATTTATTTTTTATTATACTGACCTTCCAGTCATGCCTAGCTAACATCATGACTTGCATTGACATGGTGCATGTGCACTCATGTTACATAATATACAATCACATTTCAATTATTATACATTTTATATATATATTATTACTATTTAGAAATACATTAAACTTTTTTTTTCAATACAGAACAATTAATCAAGAGGCAAAGCAAACAGTTATCTCTTCTCGCTGATGGGCATAGATTGTTAAGCCTTTTAAAATTTCATGTGGAGGGTATCTAACCAAAAAATCATAAATAAGTACATTTATTAGCATAGAATTCCACTATGATTTATTATGTTCAGTAACTAAGATGTATTTAGATTTAAAAAATATGAAACTTCTAACAGGCTAAAGACAACACTTACCTCATTAAAATCTTGGATTGAAATAATGTTGTAGTATTTTCAAAGAATAAAATGGTTTAAAAAAACCACTCTGGGAACATTTTAAGTTGTTGACTGGTTATTCACATGTCATATATTGAAGTGTATACAAGGGTATGTTTCCAAAAATGGAGAGGTGAACAAGGATACTGTGTATGATTCAGTACATAAGCCACATCTCAACAAAATAAAGACATGATATTCTACTTTCATATTCTAGCTTAATAATATTAGTAATTTGAGTTTCTAATTTGTATTAAACTACAGACTTGGTATTTTAACATCACAAACACATCTAATTTTAAATAGTACTGCATTCAACATATTATGTGACTCACTAAAATCTATATTTAAATACGTTATTTTAATATTTACCTTTATTAAATTAACTCATACAATATTAAAGTCTGAAGTATAATCTACATTTTGATTCCAAACTTACTGATATAACTTCATAAAATAGTAGTTCAGAGAAATTTTGAATGCAAGTCCACAGACATGATGACATAGCCTTTGACCTGTCCCAAAAGGGTTAATAATAAAGTTCTATGACTATATATTTCAAGTGGATATTTTCCAGTGATAAAACCTATATCTTTTAATAGCTACATACTGACCCCACTCCCAAAAACTAGAACAATTTTTCCTCAACCAAGAATAATTTTTTCTTCAACACATTCACTAATGAAGATTAACATGTGCAAGTTTGTCATTCATGTGCTCATAAAGCACTTGTGAATAAAATTCAAAATATCTTACACTTATTACTGCAAGATTAAATTGAAAACACAATTATACTGCACTAAGCACTTGGCCAACATCACAACAGTTCACATGTAAATGGCTTATCCTTCCATTAAACATTAATAATTAACCACAGCTGTAATAGCTAAATTTTATTACAATTTCATCCAAACAGTTCAACTATAAGAATACAATCCAAGGCAAAAGTACAAAAGTTTCTACAGTAAATCATCACTGAGTTAAAATGAAGAAACAAATGCTATCTGGGGTGGATACCAGAAATCACTAAAAATCCTATTATCAGTTTTAAATGTTTCATGGTTTTAAAAAAACCTTTTTCTGATCTACTTTCTAGGTGTTTAAATGATCCAGAAATACCAGGTGATTTTTATTTACTTTATTTATTTAGAAAGTTCAAAACCTTTACACATGTGTACATAGATTTAAAATGGATCACTGGTTAAGGAAGCATATAACTTCTTTTGTCCTAGTGACCTATTCTCCTAGATCATTGATCTTATCATGCAAGCCTCTTTGTTAGAAATATTACAGTGAAGTTGAAAATACCATGCAAAAGTTAACTAAAATCTGTTCCACTGATGAATCAGGATAACTTGGAGATACATAACCTAACTTGTTTCTTAGTGAGAATGACCAATAGTGAAATATGTAGTTCACACACTAGGAAATACTGGCATTACTGTCTTGTGTAGATAATGCTATTTTTTCTTGGTCTAAGACAAATTTTCCATGAACCCTCAATGAATCTGAGAACTCTGAGTCCTCATTAAAGGTGCTGTCCTTTGTCATACTTATTCTTGAGTGTTTTTTGAAAATTTTATTTTCATGTTACTTACACTTTTTCTTCACAAGTCAGTCAAAATCAGGGAATATGGTATAACTAAATAAAATTTTCTACCTATGCTCAACCCCCTATTATGCTATGGCTTCTATCCAATTGCTCCAAAGGAGATCAGTGTAATTCAGAATAAAATTATCACATAATCAAGTTTAAAGATAATTATGTAAGTTAACTGATCATGTAATATCACAAGTTTATATATTAAAATTGCATCAAATACCTGTTGCAGGGGTCAAAAACCTAATGATTAATTTTCCCAATTGACAGAAGACAGGCTGAGAACTGGGCCACATTTTCTTTCCAAAACTATTTTAAAATGTGTTTCACTTTATTTCTACAAAAAAAGTGTTCATACGGAAACAAAATTTGAGTCATTAACAATAAGTCAGGTCTGAAATGACCAAACTCAAAGATCTAAATTAATTTCTTTGTTCACTAATTAACAGACAAAAACAGTACAGAGTATATACATGTATACCTTTGTTTGCTTTAATTATCACAAAAGTAATTAAAATGTAAAAATAGATATCTACTTAGATCAGTAAAGATTAGGTAAAATAAACAATAAAAATAATATAATAATGTTTCCTAAGGAATGCACACCAGCAGCTCAGTTACTGTAAGTAATGTAATTCAATTGCATAATGCGAGTTGCATGTGCCCTGTGTGATTTACAACTTATAATTGTGCAATAGTGAGATGATTCAAAGGACATGATAATAAAAATTAATTATAAATAGATATATACTGTTACCAGGCAGTACAAATTCCTCATCCCTGAACATTTTATTAAGGACCTTCATTGTCTTTTCATAGACTATTTATCATAATCTTAGCAAAAAATGAGTTTCAGTAATAGACAGTGTAAATATTACACCTCTATGATTTGAAATTGTAATTCCTTACATTTATGTAAGAAATATATCAAGTAATTACAAAAATTATTTTGGTGAAAGATTAAAGCTGAGTGTTTATCTGTATAGAAAATAATTCCAAAACTAATTTATAGAAATTGTGAATTTAAAATGCTTATTTTAAATTCTTATAGCACATTAAAGAAGTTTTCATTAGTCCTTTCTTTCAATTTGATCTTACTAATAGAAAGTCACCAAGAAGTTCTGTTTACTATAATAAAAACTGATGGGGGGGTAGGGTGGAAGTTTTCTACATATTTTCTTTGAAGCATAGAAAAACTAATATGAGCTTGATCCAAGTGTTCAAAAATTTTGAGGTCAATGGTGGTGTAAAATAGTGTAGAGAAAAATCTAGATATACAAATACAAATATTTAGTCGAGGAGAAAAACTTTGGAAGCCACTTACCCTTTATCAAAAGTAACTTCTTTTAATTATTAATTTGTAGAATGGTTTACATTATGTGGAGTGTGCTTTTAACAAAAACTCTTCTAAATAACCGTTTCATTAAAAGTTCAAAATTTCAACAAAATATAAAGAGGAATGTAAAATCACAATTTTATTCTAATAATTCATAGATCATAATATTTTACTTAACTTCTTGACATAATTAATTGATTATCCAAGTAATAAAAGTTTTTACTGCTGATACAAATATTTAGTAACAATTAATAATTTCACCTACACAGCACAAAGTTATACATACATGTCTTATTATAATTGCTGATGTGCACAGAGAAAATTCCACTTGATATAGCCTAAAATATCAATCAAGCTCAATAAAAAATACAGTACATAAAAAAATAACTTTAGTTGGACGACATCTAATTTATCCTTTTGACTTAAAAAAACTCTTTCAGTATTTAGTTGTGATGCAGAATATGGCAAATGATTGTTTAGATACCTGTGATATGATACTTTTGGAAAAGTTATTCTAAAATAACAAGTGATTAAATACATAAACCTTACAAATAAACATTTGTCAAAGCTAGCAATGTAATATATAATATCTATACTCATTTAAGGCAAGAAATTTAACATTTGAAAAACTAAAGAAATGATATATTTAAATATCTTAAATGGTATTTTTATGGAATTTTTTAGCATATAAAAACATTTTACTTGCCTCAAACTTATTCAATGAAACTATTGTTAGTATGCTTTTACTATTCTCTATGAAACACCAACTTTTTAAAAGGATGTTAATATGCTAAGAGTGCAAATTTCTCAGTTTCCTGAATTATAATTTTTGTATGGAAGCATCAAAATGATTGATATCAACAGGAAGTTGGGCCTGAAAACTTCATGAGCCACTAGTAATATAAAGTTACTTCACCAAAAAATATTTAAGTGTTGAATAGGCCCTTGTTCCTGTTGCCTAGAATAAAAAAAAGAGAGAGAGAGAAGGAGAAAGAAAATGCATAATGTTTTGAGACTACCAAGGAAACTGAAAAATGTACTAAATACAATTATTATATTGTAACACCTTTCTAGCACCAAATAATTAAATTTGATGTTTGAGTTCATTTCTAAGTTTGAATCATGTTTTCATGCTTTATAGTTATTACTGCATAAGGACATTTAGATGTACTTCCATCTACAGAAAAAATTTCACCCATAATAATGCTTAAGTAACTGAGCAGCAACCTTGATTTTGTGGATGTTTATAATCACAATTCCTTTTACCTCTCAGAAACTACCTTATTCTCTTTTATAATTTCAGATTTTATCATGCTCTAGCTTTATTTGCTTTTGTGTCAGTCTTAGGTTAGCCTTTATTCCACTGTTGCCATCACAATACATGCAACCAAAGTTCTGTAATAAAAGCTTCCCCAACAATATAAATCAAAATGCCTTGCAATATTCAATCTATCAACATCTAGAATAGGCACAAGTACATTTAACTCAATATAAAACATTAATTCTAATTAAAAACTTGTATAAGCATCTACTTGTAGTAAGGTTTACTAAATGTTTGTATAGCAGCACTTGGTGCTTCACACTGGAAAAGTGTCACTGATAACAGATTTTTTTTCTTACTTACAGTTAGAATACTTAAAGTACATGAAGCTAAAATTAACTGACTAAATATAACCTAGTTTTGGCTTTAAAGATGTCATATAAATTGATTTTGTTTTACTATCATTTTTATGAATTAAAACTTTACAATTTTATTGTGATACACAGATGTAAAAAATAAAAAATATATACATATTCATTCAGTAAGTTTCAACTAGACTGATATTGTTAAATGTATTTATTTTCATATTTCATTTAACTAATTGCTGTAATCACCATTTTTTACTCATAATTGATAAAAAGGCACTAGAAAAAATAATTTATTTGTACCCTAAGCCCAAAATTTTAAACTTGCATTAGGTCATATGAGGTAACAATATTCTTAGTAAAATAAACTTCTAATAAATTTGATTTATTTTCAGTAAACTATACACATTTCTACTTGTACAAGTCTTTTGAATTTGAAAAAGTAAAAATATTTAATAATTAAAGATCAAAGTCCTCTGTCTGGGTTCACCTGATGTCATACAAAATTTCTTATAGCTCTTAAACAATTATTTGTCTTGAAAAAAAGTCTAAAGAAATAATTTCCTGCATATCTGGTTTGTTTTCACATCTTATAATCTTCCCATCAGATTAGAATGTTCTCTGCAAGAGTTCTTGTCACTTTTCAACAAAGTTGAAAACTGCTTTTCATGCAACTATTTATTTTGCATTGAAATTTAATTTTTATAATCTGCTAAATCCAATGATATTTAAACCTTCCTGTAGTTATTTTTGAAACCAAGCTTCTTAATTGCTTGTTCACATCACATGCTGCAAAATCATAAGAGGGTGAGAATTAAACCCCATACTTACAAAATCAAAAAACAATGTAAATTATGAAAGAAAACCTTGAGGTAGTTCTTAAACTTTTTGTGAATCTGCAAGATAAACATTACAAAATAGGATATAAACTTAAAATACTTTAGTGTAAAACATCAATAAAATTGTGACATATGAAGTCTAAACATGCAGACATATTTCTGAAGCAAACACTTGCAGTGACTAATTGTAAACTGATATAGTTTTAAGTTTACTAAACAAACATTAACGCATTATTTTCTTTATTTTAAGAAGAAACTAAGTAGTATAGCACAGAAACTGTATTGTGATAATGTATCAGTACATTTGAGTCTGATCTTCCACAAATTATTATTACCATATCTTATGCAAGGGCCAAACTTCTTGAAAGAGGCATTTACAAAGAATTTATAATTTCCAAGTTGTATGTAAATGATTCAGATCTTATTACTTAAGAACATTAACATTCTTTACAATTGGTTCACATTTACAACAATTTAGTATGGCATCACAAGATATGAAGAACTTTAGAAAAAGTACTAGTGATACAGTTGTGGCAAATAACCGTTAATCAGTGTCATAATTAATAAACATAAGATAAAACAAAAAAAATAGTACCTAAAGATTAAACTTAAAATGATC
This sequence comes from Tachypleus tridentatus, assembly GCF_004210375.1. Taxonomy (NCBI): domain Eukaryota; kingdom Metazoa; phylum Arthropoda; class Merostomata; order Xiphosura; family Limulidae; genus Tachypleus; species Tachypleus tridentatus. Next base: position 43,001,290 of record NC_134832.1, read on the forward strand.
TAATATGGTAGTAACCACGACAACAAAACTGAAAAACTTTAATGGCATTATCTGGTTGTCTGCACTTCATTTGCAAGTAAAACAATATTTTTCACATAAACAAATAATTGCTTTAAGAAAGCAATGTATCATATAAACATAAACACATACATCTTGACTAATTCATGGCCTTTTTCTATTTTTAATGCCATATGTATTGGCTATTTTGAAAACTTTAGAGAGACCTGGACAAAATGACCCATCATAGCTTCAACCTATTTAACACTGCAAAAATCTTAACACTGATACAAAGTAATTCAAACTATATTTAGTACATATTCATTTTAGAGAAATTATATGTAAGTTTTATCACTACAAAAATCATGAATTTCTGTAAGATAAATACTAATTTTAATCATTATAGCAAACTAATATGGTAAACATGCACCCAGTTGTGAACCTTGAATTTAAACAGTAATACTAAGCATTATTCAACAAATCTGGGGCAATTTCATAATGCTCATTGCTAATTCAATAATAATAAATATTAACAGCAGAAACAGCTTTAACACATTTTAACAATAATTACAGAAATACAATTAGACTAGACTTATATTTCACTCATAAAAACTAAGTTCTTTCATATATATATATATATATACATATATCTTAAGCACACAACGTAATCAAAACAATATCGATAAATAACACTAGCATAAAAGTATTCTTATAAGCCACTACCGATTTCTCTTATGTCATTATTAATGCACGGTCCATATTGGAAAACCAGAACTAACCCTAACCTTATGGCTGTATCATATCCCGTAGTATGATTGGTCTGAGAAACGAACTCTATTGTGGTACGCAAACGCTTACTGGTTATACCACTACGAGTCCTGCTGTTAAGCCTACTTGTACCTTTTGTTAAAGCATACCCCGCACTCAGCAGAGCTACAGTACTTTAGGCTGTGACAAAAAGAACTTCGTGTTTGGATTTCGTTGTATTCGCGAGAAATCTTATAATAAAACATTATACAAGAAGTACTACTTCATTACAGGAAACGCAAATGACAGTTTCAAACGTTTCTTTCGGTTTGTTTTACACACAAATATGCGCAGCAGGTATAAAACTGACATAGAATGGCGGGAAAGAACATCTTTGAATGCGAGAGATATGTTAACCATAAAATACCAATTCATTTTTCTTTTGTTGTTTTATATTTATAATTTTCCTTAAAAACATAACTTCATTATTACGAAAAACAATATTCCATGTTTAACTTACCCATAATTCTTTCAGAGGAATATTTTGGTTGATAATCAACCTGACTCCAACTATTAGTCGCCACACATCTAAAGTTGCCTTCAGTGCACAATCAGTAATGAGACGCGCTAACGTCATTACCTACTTTAGTCACTCCTGCCATCTAACGAATGCTTGAAATTATACAATCTCTTCATAAAAATAATAAACAGCGAATGTTACAATTTATGATTATAGTAATGCGTTTGCTACCATTCTAACTAAATTTAAGAGTATGGATACGATGGTCAATGTGTCTGCTTAATTAGATCTTTGAGACTCATAATCTGTGTTTAAATACCATTTAAGGAGTAAATAAGTTATCTTCTCGTTCACATTCTTTATTTTTTAAATCTAATGTTAAATAGGCTACAATATGCTTTAAAAGTGCATCTGTAAAGCAATAGCGTGTAAAAATGCAGACAACATACAAAAAACCTTAGTGATTAATATGTGATTAAGGTATAGAGTTACCAACGGTATTTTTACTATAAACAATTTTTGTAATGGTTTCTGCTGTTGTTTGTAGTTGAGTATAAGCTTACACAATGGGCTAACTGTGTTTCGTCTACCACAGATATCGAAACCTAGTAAGTCCGCAGACACTGTTGTGCCACTGGGAACATAACGATTTCTTTCACTGCGCAGATTTTTTTGGTTATTCGGTTAAAAGAATATAATTTATACAAAGTCCACTTTAAATAACGGAACTGACTTATTTTTCCGATTGTGAAAGATAGTTTATACAAGTTACGTCCTTTGATAGGTCTAACCCAAGATAAAACTGAGTAGACACTTATATTATCTAGTTTTTGCTTTAAAACGTTCATACAAATTGATTTAGTTTTACTTGAAGTGGGAGATCCGGGGCTGATTTCATGCAAGGAAGACATGAAAGACTCGTGGTTGATGAAATAGAATGGCACCAGGCATGTCTGAGACCACATGGAATGATTTCTACGGGACTTGCAGGCTGTTGTCAGACAAAATAATGCAACCTTATCTACAGTCAAAACCATTTAAGAAGAACTTAGTCATCCTCTTGAGATAACAATTGGTGTACCTAAAATAGGAATAGCTGTGTGGTATGTAAATAGACCATGTGTTGTTCACTTAATCTCAAAATGTTTAGTTTCTTCTGAATCTGTGAAGTTTTACTCAACATGATGTTCACAAAAATGTTATCTTGTTTTTGTTAAAGCTACCCTTGTTCGCTTGTTCTCTGAATATAATACTTGCCAGGTGCATTGCTGCAACTTTGCACGTTGTTCGATGAGAATAATCAAAACGTGGAAAATGCTAGTCTCTATAGGTAAACACGTTGCTTGATATTAATATTTGTATTGTGTGTTTTATTTTTACACTTTCATTTTTCTTCTGCTTAAAGCGTAGTTTTTGTACTTTATTCATAATTACTAATTTTGTATAACATATTACTTTTAGTTATCCCCTCCCAAAGGGATAGTCTAAGTACGTTAAATAGTTTTCATTTCTTTTGTTTTGCTTTTGCCAAATCTTGTAAACTTGGGCTTGTCTCGTGCTTGGTTGTATTGTTAGGCAAGTGTTTTTACTGGGGTGAGAATGAGCTATTTCAATCTCTTGATCGATTCACGAGTATGTTTTAATTGGGTCTGGTATTTTAAAACTAGAGATGGGGATCGTGGCCTGACCTTAACTTTGGGAAAATGTGGTAAACGATAATGCTCTCTATCCTTTTAGTTAATAATAAAAACCTTCAAAACCTTTAATTATTTCCAGTTGTGGTTTTAACATAGAAATTTCATCATGTAAACAACTGTGGTATTTTATTGTACATAGATTTATCACATAGCAATAGGGCAGACTCACGATGAATTGGTAAGAGGTCCCTCCCCCCAATTTTTTCTCTTCAATGTTTCATTGGTAAAAAAAGAAATACTTTGCTTTGTTTGTTTTTATTGATTTTCTGGGATAAAAATGTCGACTGGAATACGTTTATGTGCCATCTACGTCTTTCTATCAAGGTCAGTCAAAGGGGAAAAATAAACTTATGATATATAACATAATATTCAATGTTACGGCTCGGCAGAGCCAAGTGAGTAGGGCGCTCAACTTTTAATCTGAGGTCGCGGGTACGAATTCCCGTCACATCAAACATGCTTGCCCTTTCAGACGTAGGGGCATTATAATGGTCGTTCAATCCCACTATTTCTTGGTAAAAGAGTAGCCCGAAATCTCTAATCAATACATCTCTAACTTTTGCAGGTCTCAGCTGGTTAATGTGCAGAATTAGAATGATGATACAACATATTTAGATTTATTGAATCGAAGATAAAAAATCAAGTTGAGAAAGGTAAGTTCGAGAAAGGTGCAAAAGAATTTATAAGAACAACATCTAAGAAGTACAAAAATCATAAATCAAGTAAAAAGGAAGTAAACAAAATAATTGAAACAAACACCAAATAAATGTAAAAGGGATTCATTAAGGTAAGAAATGAAATAACAAAGAAAATATGCTAAGATACAACACCTAGAAATTAAACTGACAAATACAAGGATGAAAATGCTACACCTCGCTTTGAATCTGCTAAGGAATTTCAACTTAAAAAATAATTAACTATTCCAGATGAGATACAAAAACTCAACCAGCCAAGCCTTGTTACTACTGTTTTTGGAATACGTATGGTTGTCGGACCTTTTCAGATATACTGCTATTTCATGAAAATGCAGAAGTTATTTGGCCAGCACAACAACTTCCGTAACCAGGAAACATCTCACTATAATAGAATTGTACTATATGAGGTATATTAGGTTCAGTTTGAAACGATTTCTAAAGAGTAGTGAATATTAAGCTGGTAATCTTGCTGCATGTTTGAAAGGTCCATCTTTTTAAAACATTAAGTAGCTTTCTAACTTACAGCTGTAACAGGTACACAATATTAGTGGTTACCTTGTCTAACAGACTTGGAGTATCACTTCGGGAGAAAGTTTCTAAAATAAATATATATGTAAAAACGGCTAGTATGAATAGAGAAAGCGCTATGTAGAGGAGCGAACAACGTTTCGACCTTCTTCGATCATCGTCAGGTTCACAAAGAATAGAAGCCAAAAAAGGACATGATCTCAGGTGGACTTGCTAAAGATTTGCCAAACTGCCCTATCTAGAAGCTTCATATGAAACTGTAATCGTTGGCATGCGAGAAATACACAGATACCGTAACGGATGAGCATATGCAAATTAGTCTGAAGCAAAGTAAATATACTTCTTTAAATAAATCTGTTCAATTAATATTAAAACTTGAATCAATTAAAGTTGTTGATAAACAGCTTAAATCACCATTTAGAACTTACGGTATTTTTGATCAAATAGTGTAAAAATATTACTTTTCCCTAATATATATATGTAAAAACAGCTCGTTTGGATTGAGAAAATATTTTACGTAAAGGAGCGAACAACGATTCGACCTTCTTCAGTCATCGTCAGGTTCACATATATATTTCTCTACAAGTGGGTTCTCTTGACATCACTGATTATTTTCCCTAATATGATTCTAAGAAAACTTAAATAGTTATTTTGATAGCTATTTACTTAATATGAAAGAAGTAAAACACAGAATAGGTAGGATAGATGTTTTAATTGCAACTTGCAACTGAAACTGCATACAAAAGCTTTTACAAGTAGAAATTGCTTTCAAGAGATGATAGGAAGGAAACAGCTGTTATTTTGTTGTCGTTTGTTATAAAGCACAAAGTCACATATAATTTCATAGAGAGACCACTATGGGGGGGGGGCTGGAAATAACTATTAAAAGTGAAAAGCATTACATCGCACCTCAGAGATGATGAATCAGACATTGATGCTCTCATTGAACAGTTGTCCTGGGGGACTTTAACGGACATCATCCCCTCTGGAGAAGTGCTGTTATTGATAGGAGGGGTCACTCTGTAGGGCGTATGCTCTGCTCACAACCTTTCTCTTTTCAATTCTAATTCTTCCACTTATTTTAATACACTAAGTCAGTCCTTTACCGCTATTGATCTCTCGGTTTGCTTCCCTTCATTATTCTCCCATTTTTCGTGGAGGGTTGACAATAATCCATGAGGCAATGATCATTTCCCTATACTTTTGAGGGAGACAGGCCGTGATCGATGCCACCCTACCCGCGTGCCATGGTGGAAGCTGGATCAGGCAGACTGGTCCACTTTCACTGCTCAAACAGAACTTCATCCTGCCATCGTCTGTCAGCCATCAATAGACGACTGCGTGGCAGCGGTAACTGACTATTATACAAGAAGCTGCTCAGTGTATTTCTAAAACCTCGACACGTTTTCCACTGTAACCTCGTCCGTGGTGAAATCCTGCCTGCCACATGACACGGAAGGCTCAAAAACGTACCTGGGATACTTTCCGTAGATATCCCACACTTTCAAAACTGCATCGCTTTCCAACGGGCCCCTGCACATGCTAGGTGGGTAAGACGTTAAAGCCAAAAGGAATCTTGAATTAAGTTCACAACTAGCATATCTTCTACCACCAGTTCCAAGGTCACATGGGACAGGGTTCGAAAGATCAGTGAGCACTACAATTTTGTCCCCCTCTCAATCTTATACTCTGATGGCCAAGAAGTAGCTGATCTGGAGCATCACCGATACTCTAGGTGAAAGCTTTTGCCGGGTATCTGGCACTTCTGCTTGTTCTTCCACCTTTATGGCCATCAAGACTCGGGCAGAGCGTTCACCTCTTTCCTTTCGAACTAACTGTTTCTATGAATTATAATCATCCCTTTACACTGGTGGAACTGAAACTGGCTCTTCATCGTTGTGGCAGTACATCTGTTGACCAAATGATGTACACTATGACATGCTGCACCATCTATCTCCTGCTTTTCTTGATATTCTTCTCATTGCTTTTAACTAAATCTGGAAGGAGAATGTTTTTCCTAATGCTTGGCGCCTTTCTCTAAGCCTGGGAAAAATCCCAATATTCTTTCAAACTACTGTCCAATTGCTTTTATAAGCTGTCTCTGTAAGACCTTAGAGAGGATGTTTAATGCTCGTCTTGTTTGGTTCCTTGAATCAAACAACCTCCTCTCCCCCATCCAGTGTGGGTTCCGACGACAGCACTCCACCATGGACCACCTAATTAGACTTGAAATGTCAATCAGAGAAGCCTTTCTCAAACGACAACATCTTGTATCAATATTCTTTGACATTGAGAAAACTTGTGACACAACATGGAGGTATGGAATTTTGCGAGACCTCCATATATATGGGTTACGTGGCCATTTATCCATTTTTATTAAATATTTTTTTACAGGCAGGAGATTCCAAGTCGTGTGGGTTCGACACTTTTCTGTTCTTTTGTACAGGAACTGAACAACACTCTCTCACTGTTACAAACGGGATCTATGTCGACGACTTTCACATCCCGTGTCAGTCGTCGAACATGAGATATATTGAACGGCAACTGCAAACTGCCCTCGATCATGTACTTAAGTGGACCACGGCAAACGGCTTTAATTTCTCTCTCTCTAAAACTGTTTGCATGCACTTTTGCCACCAACGGGGTATTCACCCTGATCCTGAACTCCGTATTGGTGAAGTTTCGCTGTTTGTGGTCTCTGAGACCAAGTTCTTGGGGCTTATCTTTGACCGTAAGCTGACCTTTATACCACACTTAAAGCAGCTACGGGTCAAATTCACAAGAGCACTGAACATCCTCCGTGTTCTCTCTACCACCATTTGGGGAGCGGATCGACGTTCTATGTTAAAGATATATCATGCTCTTATTCGTTCAAAGCTTGACTATGGATCACTGGTCTATGGCTCTGCTAGACCCTCGGCCTCAAAGATGCTGGATCCCATTCATCATCAAGGACTTCGACTCTGCATTGGGGCTTTCCACACCTCCCCAGTTCAGAGCTTATACGTAAAATTTCACGAACATTTTCTACATCTTCGCCGTTTGCAACTGTCTTTACTATATTCTTCAAAACTTCGTTCCTTACCAAAGCATCCCAGCTGGAAATGTGTTTCCTTCCTCGGTGGGCCATACTTTTTCAGAACAGACGATCTGCCATTGCTCCTTTTGGCCTTCGCGTCCAGGTGCAATTGGGTGAATTGGGTCTGTTCTTAGATAGCATTGCAGAATCCACTCTTCAGCCTACCCCACCATGACTTATTACAGTTCCCGAATCTGACCTTTCTTTAAGTCATCTGAAAAGGCAGATACTCCCGATTCGAAGTACCGTCTTTTATTTACTGAACATCTTTCGAACAATCTTTCCATTCCAATTTATACGGATGGTTCCAAATCAGGTGTCTCTGTGGGCTCTGCCATGGTTTGTTGCAGTTTGGTGGTTGCGCACAGAATCCCTTCTACAGCTTCTGTGTTCACTGCTGAACTGTACGCCGTTTTTCTTGCCCTGGATCATATTGAAGCCAAGCAGTACTCCAACTGCACTATTTATACTGACTCACTTAGTTCTATACTGGCCCTGGAATGGCTTCATGTTGGTTCACACCCTGTTCTCGCTGATATCCAAAACCGACTGACCCATTTTTCATTAACATCTACTTTTATTCAGTTTTTCTGGATACCAGGCCACGTTGGTATTCGCGAGAACGAGCTTGCAGACACGACAGCTAAATCTATCTGCTCTGGCACTATCACCACTGTGCCTATTCCATACATGGACTATGGTCCTGTATTTAAGACTCGGCTACGTGCCAGCTGGCAGTCAACTTGGAGTGAGCAACGCGACAACAAGCTTTTCTAAATAAAACCCTATATTGGACTTTGGCCATCTAGCTTCCGTAAGGTTCGGAAGGAGGAAGTTCTTCTAACTAGGTTACACATTGGTCACAGTTTTTTAACTAATCATTTTCTTTTATCTGGAACTGATGCACCAGTGTGTAGTTTGTGTAACGCTCAAATCACTGTAAGCCACATTTTACTTTTTGTCATCGTTACGTCTCTCAACGACGGCACTATTTTAAACATGTTCTGTCCCAAGGTTTGTCCATAACATTAGACAATGTTATTGGTGACGGTGACACAGTCCACCTTGATAAAGTTTTTAGTTTCTTAATGGCCATTAATCTTTTTAATGTCATTTAAGTGTTTGATATTTATTCATTACACATTTTTAATTGTGGTTCCCTTTTAAGAGTCACAATCTCTCTAGTTCGATTTGAAATTGGAAAATGGCCATGATATTAAATAACTCGACACCAGGGCTGGAAAGGTCAACTTCAGGTGGCTGACGGTGGTTCTTGTACTTACCTGTTAGTCTTCCTGGCGGGTTATGATCATTACCATTATGCTATAGAAAGTCATTTACAACTTCTATTACTGTAGTTTCTCTCTTAACATTGTAAACTGGATGTCAACATTGGTTTTATGCCATTTATGTCTTTAATTGCTGTTTTGTTTTTACCTTCATTTCCTTTTATGAATTTTACTACATTTACTTTATTTTTACCTTTTTACCGGACGTTTGATGCAGATAGCCTAGCTGCTTTGTGTCATAAAATACTAAATCAACCAACCAACCAACCAACTCTACAATTATTTAATTTCATCTGGCAATGCAAGCTGGTAAATTGCCTGTTGATGTTAACATTGTTTATAAAGTTCCAGCAGGAGAAAAGTAAAAAGTCATCTTCACCTATCAGGAACTTCTCTGTACGAAATTAAATATGGATAATTGATAATGAGGATTGAGGCATATTGTATATTGGGGAAATATTTAATGCAAAAAACAAAGACATTAAGTTAGAACTATCCTAAGATTTTCACAATCTGTTAGCTTAAAATGCACGAGCACTACATGACAACTATATCAGCAGATGTTGAACTTCCAATGACAACAAGGATAAAAGCACAAGATAATGAGGAAGAAAGATAGTACGAACTAACATTCATCCACCATTATTGTCTTTGGAGATGCATTAGCAGGATAATGGTTAATCAGTCAGATTCATAAAATACTTCATCAGAAGTAGCTCACCCCTACTGAAGAGCTCACAATTTCTACCGAGGTCACTTCCAGAGTGTCATCAAGGATGAAGTCATCAGTAGTTTATTTTATTTACCAAGATTACTTCCCAGTAATAAAAAGGTAAATTTTAAAAAAGAACGAAAGACCATTATACCTTTGTTTCATAAGCCATATAAATAATAAACTACAAAAAATATTAGTTGTTTGGAAATTTTAGAAGCAGTAAATCGGTAATAAAAAGTCATTTTGATTAACGAATCAAAATGTAAATTGTACGTTGTTTCTCATTGAATTGGCCCAGCATGGCCAGGTGGTTAAAGCACTCGACTCGTAACCCGAGGGTCGCGGGTTCGAATTCTCGTCACACAAACATGCTTGCCCTTTCAGCCGTGGGGGCGTTATAATGTTATAATCAATCTCACTATTCGTTGGTAAAAGAGTAGTTCAAGAGTTGGCGGTGGGTTGTGATGGCTAGTTGCCTTCCTTCTAGTCTTACACTGCTAAATTAGGGACGGCTAGCGCAGATAACCCTCGTGTAGCTTTGCACGAAATTCAAAACAAACCAAAGCAAAACCCATTGAATTAAGCACTAAATCTTTGGAATTTTGTTATTTTTCAAGAATTACTTTATTGATAATTATAAAATTTGTATATCTATGGATGGAGAAGTGTTGCAGGCTATATTTATATTAAAGGTTTTCTTAAGCTTTTTTAGATATATGTTCTGTATCTATACTTTGGTGAATCACTGTCGTTTGCTCCAATTGGTTATCTGGTTTCACAAATACATCATCATATTCAGTCAACAAATCACCGAGTTCTTTGTGCTGTATTGAATCTAGATTGTTTTTTTCTGTCGTCAAAGAGTGATCTGAGATGTGTTAGTAGCTGCATACTTGCTTTAGGCTATAGAGTGATCAATGCACAATGTCTTACTGCTAGCCTCGATTACTTTCATTACACTTTTTGCATCTATTCCCTTCAAGTGTAAAACTGGGTAATCAACTGCTTATAGACGGAAAACAACTCTGAGACTACATACCTTGTTAGATTGATAATTGTCTGAGATTGTTATCTGCTTTATGGACATAAAATAATTAATTTCAAGCATGGATTTTATGATTGCATCGTATGGTGTTAATGAACAAGAGTTTGTACATAGTAAACTATATAACATCAATTGTTTATGTGAAAGGACTGATATTTCCTCTACTACTCAATTTGAACAGTCTAATGTTATTTCTCATTTTTCCCAACATTGGATAACCTTCACACCGACAATAGTTTATTAATTGAACAAGTAAGACAGATAAATAATTTCCAAAATACTTCCATCCTAAGGATGTAAGTGCCAAATCCGAAATCAGAGATGATTACTTTTACATTATGAATAACATTCCCTATACTAAATCAGAGTTCTGCCTCTACATCTAGCCTATTGCCACATATCAAAAAAAGTTGTTATCTCTGGCTAGAACGATGCTCTTATTTGGTGGTTTTGATGTGTCACAAAACTTACCAATGCTCTTGATGCTCCTATACTAACCAGAATTTTACTCTCACCCTTGTACCAAAAGTCTCATACAGCCCTTAAAGAGCTAAGCTCACTGCCAAACTCTTTATCAGCTTGCCTCCATTAGTTTTTGTAGCTGCACTGACAACATTTACTCTTTGTTGTTGGTTCTTCTAGACATGTTGAGTTGTCACTCAGACAAAATAGTTTTACCTCTTTTTATGCTTAACAAAGGATGAGTGGCCCATTTTACAGCACCTTAAGATAACACAAGCAAGTAAAGACATTACTGGCATAGACTTGAGAATGTAAACAATGGGTAGATTAGTATAACCCTGCTAGTTCACAATGAACTGGTATAGTTACATTATAATGAAATCTTTAGTTGGCTGGTTAACCTTTGGTATGGTCTGTCCTCAACATGATGAAGGTATCTGAGAAGAGTGTTCGATTTGAGGTATATCTACAACAGCTGTTGTTGCAGGTTTCTTCATTTGGAGCCAGCAACTTAAAGTTACCACTTCCTAAGTGGATGCAATGAAAACTGCATTAGATACAGTGAAGAAATCCGAGGGTCGCGGGTTCGAATCCCCGTCACATCAAACATGCTCGCCTTTTCAGCCGTGGGGGCATCATAAATGTTAGGTCAATCCCACTATTCCTTGGAAAAAGAGTAGCCCAAGAGTTGGCGGTGGGTGATGATGACTAACTGCCTTCCCTCTGCAAAATTAGGGGTGGCTAGCGCAGATAGACCTCGTGTAGTGTAGCTTTGCGCGAAATTAAAAAACAAACTAAATGGCATCGTGAGAATTCTGACATTTATTTCTGTACAAGTTAATACTTGATGCAGGTTTGTAATGTAATGCTCGAAATATAGTTTAATACGTTTATAAATGTAATGTAATATATTTTAAACATTAAATTGTGATCTCATTATTACGAAATGCGATTAAATAAAAATATGCGATTATTGTTGCACATCCTTTATGCACTAAGGATAAAAAATTTAACCACGCAGATGTTGTGAAGTAAAATTTCGAGTAAATATTACTTTCCGTTAGGCGTCATGGTCATTCGTTATTGTTTATTATGTCTTTTTACATTTCAATTAACACTTTAAGTTAAACAAAGGAAAATAGTTATTTTATATCAAGTCGTAGGAACTATTTTTAATGCTGTAGTTTTAAAAAACAGCAGAACGCCTTCAATACTTTTGTGTGCGTCATGTACCCTGTGAGGAGAAAGTGTTAAATGCTACGCTGTCACTCTCAAACATTCTTCTGGTACTCTTCGAGATCTCTCTAAGGGAATCCATGCTTAATATAAAAATGTTTTCTGACTTACGGTGTTGTTGGTAATTAAAAAAATAGAAAAAATAAAACTAAAAGTATTTACGAAATAGCGAAGGAACAAGCGTAATTTTGAACAACTTATTTGGTAAGTGAATGGGAAAATTATATGCCACAGCATGAATTTGTATTAGTGTGTTAATATTAATACCAATGTAAAATTATCTCTAGTAACTCCCAATAAGAAATACGGATATTGAGATAGTGATATTAATAACGTAAAAATGTTTATGATTAATAATGTTTAAATTTTTTTTTAATTGGAGTGCCTTCTAAATAACGTGAGGCTGGCAACGAAGTTTTTAGTGTTTAATGTGTCAGATTGGAAATTAAATACATCATAATTTTTAGATTATACTGAAACAATTTTTTTTTGAAGCGGCATATATACTAGGCCTATAAATTACCCATCTGTTCTGTTACAGTGGACATTGTGTACTTGTTGAATTTAGAATGAGTTAATATTATGAAAGGACAAACTTAGTTATGTAATAAAAGCAAGCATGCTTTTATGAGGAAATGTAATTTAGAGGGAATGCATTGGGACAGTGTTTTATGGCTGAAGAATTATAAATATGTATTTTAGTTTATAAGATAGCTTAGTATGTAAATTATTCTATTAAAGATTATATTTAATAATTGTTAGATCTTTAGTTCTTCATACTGAGGAGGATAGGATTAGAGATACAGTTGTGCAAAACTACTTTAACATTACAATCATAATGTTATTAACTTTCATATTTATAGAATTATTAAAAGTTATTTTGCTTGAATTTTGAGTATTAAAGTTCCAACAATATATTTTGAGTTCAGTATTTGGTAGATAATATGTAGGGATAAAGTTAAATGTTTTATTTATGTCAATTTAGAGGTACTAAAAAGTAAAATATGCCTTCCAAACTCTTTATTTTACTTTCACTAAATTGATGGTCAGAATAATTAAAGTGGAAGTAAAACACCCACCTTTAACAATTTTAAAATGTACAGATAACATGGAGAATGCTAAGATATAAAAATAAAATACTACAGAAATATATTTTTTCTATGTTAAGAGAGAGATTATGAAAATGACTTATTTTAAGATATTTTGAAGAACATTAATGCTTACATTAATTACACACAAAAAATACTAAAGGAAACTCCAGTTTTACATTGAAAAATTCAAAGGAAATTCTTAACTTAGGTAAATTGGAAGACTTGCAATAGGAAAGTTAGAGATTGTATTAAAAAGAAATTAGGAAATCAAAAAAGCATGCATGAAACAGTTGGTTGATAGTATTAAAATAATAGCAAAGGTGTTGTTGTTTTTTAAAGCATGTTAAAGGTAAGCAAAATATTAACATTTTGAATGTGTGTAAAGGTAGCTGATGGCAAGGTTTTAGTTAGACTCTAAATAGTCTGAACTTTCAGAGGTTCTAATTTCTGTTCCTACTAGGGGAGATGTTAGAAATATTCGAACTCTTGAATATTCTTTAACATCATATAATGTTTCGAAACAACATGGAATCTATTGGCCCATCAGTTGTTTCATTGTGTAAACTAAATAAAAAAAAAATTGAAGCCTGCTCTTATTCACATACTTATCAAGCTTTTTTTTTAAAACTCACTTAAATTTACTGCCTCTTGGCAATCCATTCTAAAGCTCAGCTGACCTGTCAAAAAAATGAAACTGTTTTAGCTGAAGATGACTCTTACCATGCAGAAAAAATTATATTTGTATGCCCAAGTTCCACTATTGTCCTTGTTAAATATGAAAAAAAAAGATAATGCATCAGTACTGTCAATTCTCTCTTAATCTTAAACACCTTAATCATCTCCCCCTAGCTCTTCTTTTTTTCAAGAGAAAAGAGTTTGAGAGGTTTCAGTCTCTCCTTGTATGACAACTCCATCTCAGGCACCATTCTAGTAACTTCATGGAATCCTTTCCTACAGTTCAATACCTCTCCTAAGATAAGGAGCACAAAACTGAACAATGTTTCATATGTGGCCTAACCACATATAACAGCTTTAGACTTTTATTCAATATTTCTATAGATACAACCTAAAATCCTATTTGCCTCACTACTAGGAACAGCACACTACTTAGATTGCTTTAGAAACTGATTGACTATTACACCAAGATCCCTTTCTTTCTTGACACTGTTAAGGTTATTCCTATCCAAATTATAAATATAATTCAAATTATGATAACCCACATTTATTATAATTGAAACTCATCTGCCATTTATTTGGCCAACTTACTAAATTATCTCAATTTTTTTGTAAATCAGCATCATCTTCAGAGTTAGCAAGACTGAACACCTTAATATTATCTACAAATTTAAGAAATTTATTGACTATTCCTTCATCTGTCACATTGATGTAAATCAAAAAGAGCAAAGGTCCTAAGATTGAGTCCTGAGGTATTCCACTGGTGGCATTAATCCAGTTGGACTGAACTTTGTTTGTAACAACCCTCTGCTTTCTTCTATCCCATCACTCTTCTATCCAATTTAACTTCCCTCTCCACCTATAGAGATAATTTTTTTACAAACCTTTTATGTGGCATCTTATCAAATGTTTTCGGAAAATCCATATTTACCAAATCTATAACTTCACCCTCACCAACATAATCAGTAATCTTTTCAGTTAATGTTAAAGGATTTGGAAGATTTTCTCTCAGTGAAACCATTTTGACTTTCCAATAAAATTCTAATCTTTTTTGAATGTTTAATTATCTTTTAACAGACTTTCCAAAACTTCTACAAACTGAGGTAAGACTAATGGGTCCATAATTTCTGGGACAGTTTTCATTGCTTCCCTTGAAGGAGGTGTTACATTAACTAACTTTCAATCCTCTGGTACCTGCCTAATATTTAAGGACTGACATATCCAATTCTAAACCATTGGGGAAATTCTGTCTGGTCCAGAATTGATCTGAAATTAGAACTGACGTGACTCGTAGTTTTTTTTTTTTTTAGTGACAAGCAGAAAGACTGAAAGATTAAAAATAAATCACCAAAACCAGTTTTTTTTGTCTCAGGGCTTTAAAAAAGCCTAATATCAGATATGTTATTTTTACCATTCATGTTTGGTTGGAAAGTACAACAAAAACTTTATTATTTGGAATCTGCTGAATAATGCTGGTTATGAAAGTATTTCCCTTATAATACATCTTGCAGGAAAATTTTGACAACTTGTTAATGTTCTAAACTACACTACTTCTACATAACACTATGCAACACAAATTTTGTTCCTGGATAGTATGTGTTATTTCTTAACTGCTTCTGTTGTAAAAGTACAGAAAATGGCCAAATGGCCATTATTCCTTTCAAACTTTGCTTTTGTGACCTGGATAATGAAATTTAGAAACTAACCTATTTTCTGTTGAAAAACAGGCAAATTCCATTTTCATAAGGTCTGAATAAAACAACATGAATCAAGATTTACATGTATTTATACTAAAGTTATACAAAAATGCTTGGAAGTGAGTAGTTTTTCAAGATTTGCAACTATAATGTAAATTATTTTCGTGTTTTAGCCCCCAAACGTAGTCTCCCATCATGTTTTGTTACACGCTCCTTTGTAGCATCATTCAGAGTCCAATATATCTTGGTGGAAGCACTTGCCTTGCTCCTCTGGGTATGATCCCATATTCTCCTTGAATTTATCAAGTTGATATGGACTTTCAGTGACATCCTGCAGCTCATTTTGCAATAGTTCTTCACCAGAGTGTCAACCAGTTCCACATAATTTTTGGCCTTGTGATTGCCCAAGAAGCCTTAAACCACTGCAGTAAAGCTGCCTCAAGCTTTTTTTTCCTTCCTACTGATCTTCTTGGGAAAATCTATGCATTCCAGAATCTTATTTGTTTGTGGTCCAATGAAGACAGACAGCTCAGGGAAGAAGTCTCAAAGGTACCTGAAGGCTACAGACTCCTTATGAAGAGCTTTGATAAATTGTTTCATAAGACCCAATTTTATGTGCAATTGTGGGAACAACACCTTCTGGAGGCCCACTAGTGGCTCACGCTTGACATTGTGCCTCCCCACAGAGAACTTGGTCCATTGTGGCTCGTGCTTCCTGTTGTAGTGTGCTGTGTTGTCCCTGCTGTCCCAAAGGCAAAGATAATAAGGAAACTTGATAAAGCCAAATATATAAAAGGTTCATGCAAAATATTTTGATATTTTTACTATACTATTGGAAATTAAAAAAAAAAGATATTTAAATTTTAAAAGGTCTAAAATTTCTATAATATAAAATCTTATTGAAAGAAGCAAAAATTGTCCATCTTACCTTCTAGAGTTTTTTTTTTTTTGCAGTGCTTACAGGTAAAATGAGGTGCTCATGGTTTGTCTTGATCCTCAACAGGCATGCCAAAATATGCCTTGTAGGCTTCACACATTTTAGCAGATGCTTTCACAGAGTACTTTTTCACTCTTGTCTTGATAAATTGGCCACATGCATAGCAGATTGTTTCTGGAGAATGCTTGCAGCTTCTTGATGCCACCTCTGATTAAAATCAGGTAGGTCTATGTGTTCACTTTTGCAGCTAGAACTAAACTGAAGTGGTGAGTGCTGAGCCCTTTGTATATATATTACTATGGAAAGTTCTAGTAAATTCTAAAAGGTTCTTGAAAATTCTTGTAAGTTCTACAACATTCTAGAAAGTCCTTGAAAATCCTTGTAAGTTCGAGAAAATTTTCTATCAGCTACTCAACATTGAATCTACCTGGAATGTTCTGGAAAATGGGTAAATTTGAAAATTTCATTACCCAGGTCACAAAAGCAAAGTTTGAAGAGAAAAATGAGTCTTTTCCATTTACTTTAGGCATAAGCAATTGGGAAATAACACTTTCTGCCCAGGAACAAGAAAAAGTAAAAATTTTGTTATATAGTGTAATTTATATGTATATAATTGTAAATTTTAAATAATAATAAATGCTATAAACATTTATGACTACAGTATTTTGAAAGTGAATCACAGTAGCATAAGTTGCGAGTTGAAGTTTTCCAGTAGCAGAAAAGAACATAGTCACAGCAGTGCCATTAAGCTATAATGAACATTTATATTGGGAGATAATGAAATTTCCAAGAAAATACCGTGCCTTTTACAAAATTACTTTCCTCAAATAGCACTGACCTCTATTATCTCAAATTTTCTATGTAACCCCACTAGTCTTGTGCTTTCCATTTCTTCATATTCTCATGTAAATGGTCACGTAGTAGTTCATCACCAGTTGTACACCACCACTCACATCTGCACTCATTAATCATTTCTTAATTAGCATTGCACTGTATAAATGTGCTGTTTTTAGCATGCAAGTTTGTTGACATCTTCTGTTCTACTACTGACTTAGTTGCCCTCTAGTTGAGATATTCCTCCTCTGGATGTACATTCCCAGTAGATCCAGTGTTGGATGGAGATGATCAGCTAAGTAAGTCTTCACATTTGTTGGCCATTATCCCTCCTGCTGTGGAATGGTTGACAAATGCCCATTGCCACCAGATTTTGGGCTGGAGATCCACCCAACATCTGTAACACCTGTATCTCATTTTCTTATATTACATTCTCTTTCAGACAAACTTTTAGGGAAAATGTCTCCCTAGAGTAGAAGAACTTGCTGGCTCTCCAAAATCAGTGAAAAATCTCTGCTCTGGTGACATATAGGTGGAAACATTGCATCTAAACACAGTAAACTCCTCTCACATTCAAAGGCAATTGGGATATACCTATTGAGGTTATTTCCCATGCTTCTTTGAATTTACCATAAGTTATTGTTGAGAGGGATTTGAAGAACACCCCAGAGTTTCTCCACCCAA
Organism: Tachypleus tridentatus; assembly: GCF_004210375.1. NCBI lineage: Eukaryota > Metazoa > Arthropoda > Merostomata > Xiphosura > Limulidae > Tachypleus > Tachypleus tridentatus. The sequence goes on from NC_134832.1 coordinate 43,019,218, forward strand.
GTAGTTTCTGCAGTGAGGGGTATATTCACTTGCAAAGATGGAATTATGATGCCGACCAGTGTCCTCATTTTAACATTTACATTACCATGTCCACCTGCCACCATCAAGGCAGGTTATCTTAATTGCAAGATGGCCATACATTCCAAGACCTCTCAGATATTTCCAGTGTCAGTGGTTTAGTCACTCAGACATCATGTTGTGGCTCCCTGACTTGTGTTTGTTGCAGTGACAAGGACCATAATGCCTGTGAATGTGAAACAGACCCTCATTGCATTCTTTCATTCTTGCCCTATGTGGGTAGAAGAAAGAGGTGCATTATATATGTAAAGAATGGATGGTAGTGGTAGAGAAAGCACTATGTAGAGGAGCGAACATTTCGACCTTTGTGAACCTAACAATGACCTAAGAAGGTCTAAATGTTCTCTCCTCCACAAGGTGCTTTCTCTATCCATACCAGCCATTTTTACATATCTAATTTTCTCTACAAGTGGGTTTTCTCCTCATCAAAGAAAAAGAGGTGCAGCGTTTCTAGACGACTCAAAACATTACTTACCCTGAGTAAGTACCCTAACATTAATTCCAGCAAACCCCAAGTTCCACTTCCTTTGGTTCCAGTTACAGGCATTTCCTCAGGTACATCTTCTTCTCCTGCCACAAGATGCCAAATGATCATTCATTCATGTCCTCAATCACTGGAATCCTCTTCCAACAACAAAGACCTGCCCAATTGATCTAGGGCAGGATCTGTGGAGGTCAACAGACCTCCCTTGAATAAAGGAAAAAAGATGTGGTCAAAAATAGAAGGGCTCTCCACCAAATTTGCCTACACAAATAAAAATGACCACTTTGATAAAGTGGAACTGTCAAAGTGTATGTTTTAACCTGGATGACATCAAAGCACTGATTGCTTCATACCATCCTGTATGTCTTTCCTTACAGGAAACATTTCTGAAACCTGCTGATACAGTCACCTTTCAGCAGTTTTCTTTGTACAAAAATGACAGGTTGTGTAATGGACAAGTGCATGGAGAGGTAACACTGTTGGTTAATCAGCATGTGCCCATCCTCTCTTTGCCACTCAACACACCCTTGAATGCTGTAGTTATCTGTTTCCTTGGGTCGTACCATCAATGTTTGTCCTCTCTACCTGTCTCCTGAAGAGACCTATGATCAATCAGACCTTGATGCTCTCATTGAACAGTGTCATCTCCCTTTTTAGTCCTGAAAGATTTTATTGGACATAATCCCCTCTGGGGAGGTACTGATTTGATGGGAGGGGTTGCCTAGTAGAGCATATAATCTCAGATCACAGCCTTTCTCTTTTCAATATTGGTTATTCTACTTATTTTGATGCACCTAATCAGTCCTTTACTGCTATTGATCTCTCAATTTGCTACCCTTCACTATTCTCCCACTTTTCATGAAGGGTGGGCAATAACCTATGAGTTAGTGATCATTTTTCTGTAATTTTGAGAGAGACTGGCTGTGATTGATGCCACCCGACCTACTTCCTTCAGTAGCTGGATCAAGCTAACTGGCCCTCTTTCACTGCTCTCACAGAATTTGATCTTGCCATCATCTTTAAACGATCGATAGACGACTGTGTGGCAGCAGTAACTGACTGTATTATACAGGCAGCTGCTTAGTGTATTCCTAATATCTCAACATGTTTTCCATGATATCCTCTTCTCTGGTTGAATCCTGCCTGCCACATGACATAGAAGGCTCAAAAATGGGTCTGGGATACTTTTTGTAGGTATCCAACACTCTTGCATTGCATCACTTTTCAGCAGGTCTGTGCACATGCTTGGCAGGTAAGGCATCAAAGCCAGGAGGAATCTTGGATTAAGTTCACAACCAGCATATCTTCTACCAGTTCCAAAGTCATGTGGAACAAGATTCAAAAGGTCTGTGGGCAATATAATTCTGTCACCCTCTAGATCTTGCTCTCTGATTGCCAGGAAGTAGCTGATACCTGGAGCATCATTGATACCCTAGGTGGAAGCTTTTGCTAAGTAACTAGCACTTCTGCTTCATCCTCCACCTTCTTAGCCATCAAGACTTGGGCAGAGAGATCACCTCTTTCCTTTTGAGCTAATTGTCTCTATGACTATAATTGCCCCTTTACACTGGTGGATCTCAGACTGGCCCTTTGTTGGTCTAGCAGTACATCAGTTTGACTTGATGATGTACACTATGAAATGCTGTGCCATCTATCTCCCACTTTTTTTGCTATTCTTCTGATTGTTTTAACTGGACTTGGCTGAAAAATGTTTTTCCTGATGTCTGGCACCAGGCTGTTGTCCTACCTTTCTCTAAGCCTGGGAAAGATCCCAAGATTCCTTCAAACTACTGTCCAATTGCTTTGATGAACTGTCCTTTTAAGACCTTAGAGAGGCTGGTTAATGCTTCTCATGTTTGGTTCCCTGAATCAAACAACCTCCTCTCACCCACCCAGTGTGGTTTCCAATGACAGCGCCCCACCATGGACCACCTGATTTGACTTGAAACATCAATCAGAGAAGTCTTTCTCAAAATGGCAACATCTTGTATCAATATTCTTTGACCCTGAGAAGGCTTATGATATTAGATGGTGGCATGGCATTTTGTGAGATTTCCATATATATGTGGGTTACGTGGCCATTTGCCCATTTTTATTAAAATTTTTTTACTGGACAGGAGATATCAAGTTTATGTGGGTTCGATACTTTCCCGTTCTTTTCTACAGGAACTTGGAATCCCTCAGGGCTGTGTTTTGAGTGTCACACTTTTCAGTATAAAGATTAATGCCATCATTGAACAACTCCCTCTTACTGTTGCAAATGAGCTCTATGTTGATGACTTTCACATCTCATGTCAGTTGTTGAACATGAGGTATATTGAGCAGCAGCTACAGACTGCCCTCAATCATTTACTGAAGTGGACCACAGCAAACGGGTTTAACTTTTCTCTCTCTCTAAAACCGTTTGCATGCACTTTTGCTCAGCAGGGTATTCACCCTGATTTTGAACTCCATATCAGTGAGGTTGTACTACCTGTGGCCCCTGAGACAAAGTTTTTGGGTCTTATCTTTGATCATAAGCTGACCTATATATCACACATCAAGCAGCTAGGAGTCAAGTGTACGAGAGCACTGAACTTCCTCCATGTGCTCTCTTCCATCACTTGGGGAGCAGATATATGTTCTGTGCTAAAGATATATTGTGTTCTTCGATCAAAACTAGACTATGGATCACTGGTCTATTGTTCTGCCAGGACCTCAGCCTTGAGGATGCTGGACCCCATTCAACGTCAGGGACTTTGTCCCTTCACTGGGGCTTTTTGCATTTCTTCAATCCATAGCTTGCAAACACAGTCTCATGAACCTCCTCTACACCTCAGTCATTTGCAACTGTCTTTACTTTATGCTTCAAAGCTTCGATCCTTACCACAGTATCCCGTTTGGGGTTGTGTTTTCCTTCCTCAGTGGCCATGCTTTTTCAGAACAGATGATCTGCCATTGTTCCTTTTGGCCTTCGTTTCCAGGTGCAGTTGGATGAATTGGGTCTGTCCTTGGATAGCATTGCTGTATCCACTGGTTAGCCTATCCCACTATGGCTTATTACAATCCCCAAATGTAACCTTTCTTTAAGTCATCTTGAAAAAGCAGATGCATCCGATTGGAAGTATCATTTGTTATTTGCTGAACATCTTTCAAACCATCCTTCCATTCCTATTTATATGGATGGTTTGAAGTCAGGTGACTTTGTGCATTCTACCATGGTTTGTTGTGGTTCGGTGGTTGTGCACAGAATCCTCTCTACAGTTTCTGTGTTCAGTGCTGAACTGTATGTTTTTTAATGTGATTCTTTTTTAAGAAACAGTCCATTTAGTTTGATTTAAAATTAGAAAATGGCTGTAACATCAAAATACTCTAAACCAGGACTAGAAAGACCAACTTCAGGTGACTAACACCGCTGTTTGAATTACCTGTTAGAAATCCTATCAATTTATTATTAAAAATAAGCTAAAAGTCTTTTTAAGGTTTTATTACTTTTTGAAAATGGCAATAATGTCAAATAACTTAGAACCAGGACTGGAAAGACTAACTTCAGATGACTGGTGGTGGGTTTTGTACTTACCTGTTAGTCTTCCTCATGAGGTATGATAATTACAATCATGCTACAGAAAGTCCTTTACAACTTGCGTTACTGTAGTTTTTCTCTTAATGATGTAGATTAGATGTAAACATTGGTTTATGCTATTTGTTTTACTTTATTTTCCTTTTATGAATTTTACTAAATTTCCTTTAATTTTAACTTTTTACCAGATGTTTGGTGCAGATAATGTGGCTGCTTTGTGCCTTAAAACACCAAATCAACCAACCAACCAATCCAACAGTTCTATGGTAGTGGCTCATCTCAATCATCAAGAGGGCACCCAATCTAGGGATCTTTGTTTCTGAATTTTAGATCTTTTCTACTAGGCCCAGTCATACCATATTATTCTTTTCATGTATCATATGCTGGATGCTTTCAGTCTGTTAGTGGATCAAATTTCACATCTGGATCAAGTCTATCACATGGAGTGGTCATTAGATCCAACTGTTTTCAGAAACCTTTGCCTCCTTTGGGGTTCCCCCATTTGTATGTGTTTGCCATAGGACTCAGTACCAAGTTAACCCTTTTTTGACCCTTCGGCTTGTATTCACAGGCTCTTGTTGTTAGTGCCTTCAACCAGGATTGGTTTTACAAATAACTTTGTGTACCCACCTATCCATTTGCTTCATCAGGTGGTTTCTTTGGAGCATTTCATTCCATATCAGGTCCTTCTTACATTCCATTGGCCAGCACAACCCTGGTTTCTGAGGGTCCGAGGTCTTCTACTCTCACCGCTGGCTCTCTCTCTCTCTCTCTGTTTCCCTCCCTTCTACATTTCTTCCCAATCTCCACATCTTGGATCTTCACACATGACTTTATCTGGTCGTTAGCAAGGACTTTTCTGTTAGGAATCATATGAAGTCACATGCATTATGTGAGCATACTATGCTACTGTTGGTTAATAGATAAATATGATGATTTGCATGAGAGACATGCTGGAATGTACTAATTCCAACAAGGGAAGTGCATGAAGCTTGTGACATGCATCAAGAAAATGTTTGCATATAGAGGGCAGCATTGAGAATAAATAATCTTGTGATAAGTAAATTATTGGAAGTAAATTTTCAGTGTATGAAAATTGTAATGCCACATATTATTTTAAAAACCCTATTTGTTTGTTTTTCTTCAAAAATTGACTTCTGAAAGTAATTATTATAAAAAGTGTCTTGAGTTTCATCTTATATCTTTAGGATTGATACACAAAGACAGACAATTGTTATGAATGGAGTCTAGTAAAACTATACATACAATGGAGGAAAGAACTGCTATACATTGTACCAGACATTTTTCTTATGTATCTATATATCTAAATTATATTTTATTCGATGGAATAAAATTAGTAAATTTATAAATAAGTTAAAAGTTTTCCCATATTTTGTTACATTATTGTTAAATCTGTAAGTGTTTTATTCTGTTGTTATTTCCTTTCAAACTCTATCATAAGGATCTGGTGTATTGAAATCAAGTCTTCTAAAAAAAAAGTGATTGCCTGCATGAATCAAATTAAATCCTTATTTCTAGTGGAGAATCTCAGAGGTCACTTCTTGGGTTTCTTCTTTTAATCATATTGGTAATGGTAAAGTACATGGAGGACATTAAATTCTTTGGTATTTCCAGCTGAAAATACTGTAGGGTGACTTGGATCATTTGGTTATGGGAAAGGAGTTTGACATGGGAATCAGTTATGAGTAGGTTAAATATTTACTTTTCTTTCAGACAAAGATGTGCATGAACAGTCTTGAAAGGCAAATGGCCATTAGTAGTTAACATATTTTATTTTTTTCAAATACCTTATGGCCACATACACTTGACCTTTTTGTATATTTTTAGGGAAATTTCATTCACTTTATAAATAGGAATCTAAACAGATGAATTCTTATGTTGTATCTGGTTGTTCTTCTGATCAAGAAGTTACATTATCAACTGAGCTGCGCAAGGTGCCCATTTGGTTCCGGAATCGCCTGTGTCAGATCTTAGATAGTTCTGACAGTTGGGAAGAGTTAGCAGCTGTCATTTGTCATCCTGATGACTCCAGCAGGTTTTTATTTACACATGGTAATATTAGGTATGCTTTTATCTTTTATCATACTCTAACTGTAATAAAAGTAAAAATAAATGCTTTGCTTCCAAACTGCCACATGTATATGTTGTTTGAGGCCCAAAATAAATTGATCTAAAAGGTGTAATAAATAACAATATCCATTAAATTAAAGTTAGAAAAACAAAAAGAAATCAAAGAAAAAAACTTGCAGCCAGCCCACACACTCTGCTACGATTGTTTAAGGAGGCTGATAAACTAGAACGTTAAGAGCTTTTTCTTCCATGGCACTGTTGATGTTATTCCATTAATATTATATTTAAAATTCAAATTATGATAACTCTTATATAGTACTTTGAATCTGTTGTAATTAAAAGCCATCTATTATTTATTTGTTCAACTCCAAATAATTCCAGTCCTTCTGTAAATTAGCAGCATCCACCTCATGTCAGCAACACCCATTACCTTAATCCTATAGTATTTGGTGAATTAATGTTTTCGTGCCCTGACTTCTTTTACATGGTTATATTCAACATTTCTTTAGACAATGTATGCCAATAAGATAGCCATCAAAAAGTATTTAGTAATTCAAGGTTTTATATAAGTATTAATTACATAATTTCAAAGTGAAATATTTAAATAAATTTGTTGTGGTTATTGGATTTTTTTTTACCCTATTTGTAACTTAGCTAGAAAGCCAGTCTTAAATTTCTTGTTTTCTTGTATATTTTTTATTCATTGTTATATGTATTTTTTAACAAATGTAACTGAAATTTAATATTTAGGAACTTATCAGGCTAGATGACAAAGCTTAAAAAAATGTATTTTTTAAATTGAAGAGGCAAGTGCAAGCTAAGAGCATCATGTGATTGTAACTTGATCCATTGTTTATATGAAGTTACCCCTCTTTGATCATCACTGTTGTTAATTGACTGTCATATTATTAAATTGGCTTGAAAGGATATTGTAATGTAATAAAATTGAAAGAAACAGATGTGAGAAAATTAAAGTTGTGTTAGATAACTAATTGTAATTGCCTGTTACAATCTGCAGTAATTCCAGGCAGTAACAGGTACATTTTATTTCATATTTTTAAATTTTTGAAAAGAAAAAGAGAGAGAGATATGATGTATAAATGTTTACTTAAAATATTGTTACATTTGTGTAAGAGGTTCTTGAGTTTATGCAACTGAAATATGCAAGTGTAAGATCAAAAGAGGTATTTTTATTATCTTGAAAATCACCTTGGACTCGCATAGTAAAGACTTCAGAAAATCAAAGACAAGAATTTAGTAGAAATACTTAGTTAAAAACCTTTTACATACAACATATAAGTAATGTTTACTAAAGACTTGCCATATTTTGTGATGACAACTTATCATGTATAGATTTACAGGTGCAAGATCACTGGGAAGTTAATTAGTAACTAGTCACTGTGATCATCAGTGGTTTTTACTTGTTAAGCAGGACTGCTACAGTGTTTAGAAAATGTTTAGCAGTTAATTCCTCAGCTTGAAGCATTGTATACTGAAAGGTAGATTGTGTGGTTATCTAGAGTTTCTTTAAAGTTTGCATGAGTATTACATTTAATTGTAATAATATTTAATTGTTTATGTAATTTTATAGTTTGGGAGACTTGTGAGCAATCTAGATTTAGACTTGGCTTCAGTTATTGAAATTTTTATGTGAATTTTATAGACACTGCTGTCAGCAAGAAAGATTTGTATCTATAATTCTAATAATGTGGGTTTATATAATATTATGCTAGCGTGTTAAAAGCTCAGAAGAATAAACCTGGAGGAAGTCCAACTCAGGCTCTATTTACTCATTGGTCAACTACAGGAAGGAATCGACCAACTGTAAATACTCTTCTTAATCTTCTGAAAGAAACAAGGTTATATAGAGCTGCAGATTTTGTTGCTGTTCAGGCCTTGCAAGGTGTGTTGTTGTATTACAGTACATTAGTATTATGAAAATATTTTAAAATTTTGTAAGAAAAGTTGTATTTTTTCTAATATGGTAATTTTCATTTCTCACAAGATAAATTTTTCTCCTCCATTGCTGCCCTCTGTATGCAAATTTTTTCTTTATACATGCCACAAGCCTTGTGGTTCCTCATGTTGGAATTATGATTTCAACATGTCTCTCATAAATCATTATGCATCACTTCACCACCAACAGGAGTGTGATGTACATGACACATGGCTCTCTCTAATTTCTTACTGTTACTTCTCATTTGGCATAGTTGGTGCTTGGTTGTGTACCTTCTTGTTTGTTTAAAGTTTCACAGTCATCTATATTATACTTGAAAAAGGTTTTCATTTATTTCACTTCTAGTTTATATTAAAACTGTTTCTTATCTTCAGTTTAATCCCAGTTTACTGCAGTCACATTGTTATATATACTTTTGGTTATTGGTTGACTCTTCCTCTATCAATTCTGAAGCTCATGCCACCACTTTGGGGAATCACATCTATGACTAGCACCGTGTCTCAGGCATTAGATGTGGGTGACTTGGTATGAGATTTATCCACATTTATTCTTCAGGAGTTTGAACATTTCATGGGTTAACCTCTATTTCCAGGCCTCATTTCACTTCCTCCCAAACAAGCTGTGTTCAGGTGGACCAGGGCTTGGATTGCCTATTCCAACCTTTTAATTTTGCAGGGCTTTCCCATGCTCCACCTGAGGAGTGAGTTATGGTTTACTTGGATTTTGTTTCTCAGGTATCCAATATTTTATCCCTTTCCTCTATTTCCTGTAAACCATGTCCTTCCTAACTACATGACCAATCTTCCCATCCTTATTTCATCCCTCCTTCCCAGATATTTGGATAATTGTTGACCAATTTGCCTCATGATTATGGGACTGGATTAGCATGCTTCAACCCCTATGAGCTTCAGATCAATTTGCTCTTCCTTATATCGTCATGCAAATTGCCCTTTTTCTGGACCAGCAATTGCTGGATCTCATTTTAGCTGTTTGGGGTACAGCCTCTGAATCTCCTGTAAATCTGACCTGTGCCCAATTTTTCTAACTTCTTTTTACCCTTACAACCCTTTTTATGGTATCTCTCTACCATCTTTCTCTTCTCTGAGTCTCTCCACCAAAATCTTGAGGTTTTGTAGGGACATCCTTTCTTTTCTATGACTTGTGGTTGTGGTTCATAACTCTTATATTTCTTTGCACTTTTCAGGTAGAGGTTTTTGATACTTATTTCAGTATCAATTTTAGAATAGGTGGAGGACTTTCTTCTGGATGTTGGAAAACTGAAATTACTTTTGTTGACCATGAATGTAGTGGAAATTTAGGTTAACTGGTTCAACCTAGATTGCATTTACAGTACCAGCTGTTTTAGTATTTTTCTTCTTTGTTGTTGTTAAGTAGTAGTAATCCAACAGTTTTTAAACTGTTAAGTACCAAAAAGACTCAGAAACTATTTGAAGAATAATGGCTGGTAAACCAAGTAATGTTAATTAAAAACTTCCAAAATATAAATCTCAGTCTTTAATACAAGGCTAGTGTTTGGTTCATGTTTAAACTGCAGTTAAAAGCCAGCTTAAGATTGAACAAAACTTGATATTTTTACCAGCTGTTTTTGCACCAGTAAATTGTCTTCTGATGCATGGAGTAACTGTAACTACCGGTGGGAATAGTTTTATCATTAATATGTATTTTTACTAAAGTATTCTCTAATACTAACCTGCAGGATCTCCTGTTGAAAAAGACTATTTAAAAACCAGTGAACTTCTTAACAGAGTGAGTTCTTCAGAGGATACAAAATATGAACATGAAATAACAAATACTTCGTTTGAAGACAAACGGACAGTCTTAGTTCGAGAATGCCATGAACCAGGGAATTCTGAGTCGTGTACTGTGCAGAAAGAAAGCAGTGCTGATGAATTTCAATGTATGGAAAATAGTGTTGTTAGGTTTTCATACCAAGAACTTTCATCTTTGACTCAAAACTTCAACGATACTTCTGTGAGTAAAGGAGGCGCTAAGCTTGGTGAAGGAGGATTTGGTATTGTGTATCGAGGGATATTAAAGAGTGGACAGTCAGTGGCAATTAAACTATTCAAAGGAGCTGTTGATGATCAGTTTTTGGCTGAACTTAAGGTTCTTGTAGTGTAAGTATGTCTTATTTTTAATTGTGACTTATTTGACTTTTTGATTGAATTGATTTCATCTGTTAAACTTCAAATGTTACTTTGATCTTTTAATAAAAACAATGAATATCACAATAAATTTGAATGCGAGTTAATTCTGTTTGTTGCTTTTGGAAGATTTTAATACTGATTTATGAAATAATTGATTAGACTTGTATTAGTTATTGTGAAAAAAAAAATGCATACTGAAAGCTTACAGTTTTCATGTTCATACATCATTGTCCTGCTTGAAGAGTGAACATTATGATGTAATAATCCAACATGCATTTTCCATTCATTTGGAAAAAACTGAGACTTTGGTCACAAATCATTTGGATTTTTAGAAGATACATAATGAATTTATGACTGTTTCATTCTTATTTGTATAAACTCATTTTCAAACACAGAACAGGACACTTAACCACCAGTAACTGGTGCTGAGTATGTATCCATGCAGAGTAGAGTATATGACAGATATTAGTTGCTTTATAGTTTATATGTATCAAAGTGTTTGCAAAATTACTAGACATGCATGGATGAAAGTTACATTCAGCTTGTCTCACTCAAAGCTTACTTCCAAGAAGAAAACATCATCACTAGACATCTAGTTAGGTGTACTGCACTTTTTGCTCAGTAATGCCTAGTAATGTCTCATGTAATTCACTCATTTGTTTTATGTATACAGTTGTGTACCAGTCAGTAAGTTTGTATTGAACAAACTACACAAGTGATCTTGAAAAAATCATTGTTTGTTCAAGTTTTAGTAGCTTATGAAATACAATTATAAAATATGAAGTCACATGATTGCAGTGAATAACAATTCTAATGAAAATATGATAAACAAGTACATCCAACATCCAGTTAAAACATGCCCCAAAGTAACACAGTAAAATGTTGAATAAGTAAAAGTAAAAAAGGATTTATAACACATTTTAACTGTAATTATATGTTAAGCCGTATAAATTCTTATTTTTTGATATCAGAAGATATTTTCATGTTGTACATTAATCCATATGTACTTTAAATAATAGTATAATGTATACACAGTTGAAAAGTTGAGATTTACATTTCAGATATTAATAGGGTAAATTTTCTCTCTCTTTAAGCACATTCTTCAAGGTTAATGAATCTTGTGGTTGTTACAAATTTTGAAAGTTCTACTTTATTTCAAAAGTTTTTTGTTTTTACAGATGGAAGACTATCTTATTTAATTTACATGCATTTGTTGTTACATAATGTTCACATTTTCCAGGAATATTAACTGACAGTACATGTATTATTGGCTATTACCATTTAGGTTTGGTAATCCTTTCATGTATATAGGTCCCTTTCGGTAAAAAAAATTACCTGTCTGCAATTTCTCTAAGCTGTTTTATTCCATTTATGTTGTAGAATGCATTCTAATCTGCATTGTAGATTAGTTCAGTGAGTGGTTATGTTTTTCATTTCTGTCATAAATACAAGTTATTTCTGTTTTTGAAATGGGGCAGGAAAAAAAAACTATTTATGAATCTTCAAAAGTTCATTGGTATAGATTTATTAAAATTTCATAATCTAGGGTAGTGATTGGCAACCTGTGACCCACAGCAATGATTCAGCTGACCTGCCAAAAGTTGGTTCCATCATTGCAACCCATGAGGACACAATGGCTTAGTTCAAATTTCTCAGCTATATGAGAAGAACATAGGTATTAAAGGAAAGAGCTATGATTACAGAAAATATTAAGATCAGTTTTATGGGAAAAGATTCAAGCTGGCCGAACCAGGAATTTTGTTTGTTGTATGTAAATAAACATATACATTTAAATACTTCTACCACTATTAAGAATTATTTGATCACTATACGGTGTGATGAATGTTTGTAAAATGACTGGTAAAACATATCAGAAACACATTATGTTCACTCAGAATAAGTTTTGCTTACATGCTGTCCAAACTTTGAATTAGTTTATCTCTGAAACAAAGTTTGATGTAGTTTGACCCCCTAAGGTCCATTTGGACCCAATGCACATTTTCGTACAATTTGGTGTGTTTTTCTGTTACATATTTAAGAAATCTGTTTCTTCATTCAGTATTTTATTAGTTTTAATTGTGAGATGTCAATTAGAGAAGAAGTGGCCCTATATTATTGAAATACATGTCAATGGCAATTTTTTGTATAAATATGAGAAAATGAATACAAGTAATTTTCATATTTTGTGATAATAAATTACATATTATATACTTATAGTATTTAGTCTTTCTTATAGTTTATCTGCACAATGATATGCTAACTTTTCAACGTCTAAATCATAGCTTCAATATTATGATTGTTAAATGTATGCGGGATCCACGTGGACCCAACATGTACTGAAAGGTGGATATTTTAATGTGTGCTGATGAAGTTTAAGTAGAAATACTGTTATTATCTTATAAGACTATTTTGCTAAAATATTTTTTATGATTCTTAATTTTGAAAATTCCAGCAAACATGCCTCAAAGTTAATTTTGCTCAAAAGAATAAAAGAAAAATACTAAGATGCTCAGGAATTTTCAGTTACCTATCAGATGTGCTGCATATTTCTAAACTGCAATGCTTTAAAGCTTTTTATTGTTGAGACAAAAGCATGTATCAATTTTTTTTGTCTTCAGTATAAACTACAGCAGGTACACATGGGTTTACCTGTGTTTTTGTTCTTTTACTTTTATCTACTTTTTAACAACACTGTGTGTAACAGGATCAGTTCAACAGTTGGCTGTTATTATGTCTTCCAGTTGATAAAAAATAAAAACTATTTCATATCAAGTGTACATTCATCTTGAATGCATGAGATTACTTCATGTTTAAGACTTCACCATTGTGAGATTCCTTAGATAAATATAATGATTGTTGGAACTTAGGTTAGAACTACTCAAATGGGATATAATTCCTGCAATTGATCTTGCAATTTATGGTAATTTATTTTTGATTAGTGGCTAATCATTGCATATTTTGATTATTGTGCAAGTCAAGAATATAAAAGAAACTTGTAGTCATTTGTTACATGTAATACCACTGATAACTATAAAATGAATATTGGAACATAAGTAAATTTTCATTTATATTATTTTAGTAATGTAGCAAAGTAATAATATTATATGCCAGATGGTTCTGGAAGGTGAATACATTTTATTTCTAAACTAATTAGTTAGAAAGTACAATGTAATCCACACAGAGAGCAAAACTCTACTTATGGAAAGTTATGAATGAAATCAAACTAAAGAAAACTACATCTTTGTTTTATAATTAACATATATAAAATTGTAACAGATGAATTACTCTAAATAAAAAATGCAATAATGAAAGAAAATAACTTTTAAAGATAACAGTTTAATTTATTAACTTTTTTTCTTAATGGGCTACTGTAGATAAGAACATATAATTATTTTGGCCATTTTGTTTGTAAATACTGATTTAATTTATAAGGTATATTATCATATTGTGTGTGAAAGAAAATATGTATATTTTAAATAACTCTGGAAATATCTGTTGTAATGTTTTGTTTTCCAGCTACAGACATCCTAATCTGCTTCCACTCCTTGGTTATTCCTGTGATGGGCCATCTGCTTGTTTGATCTATGCCTACATGAAGAATGGATGTCTCTATGATCGGCTTATGTGTAAGGTATAGCGATATATTAATCAAAACAAGTTAGGTAACAGTAGGTAATTCAATTCATCAAACATTCCAGACACCATGGTTAACTAGATTTTTTCAATAAAATCTTTCATTGTCACAGAAATTCTGTTAAATACCACAATATTCTGGCAAGTCAGAACAGTCATATATTAAGGAATTGTCATCAACTGATGAAATGTTGATTTAATGTGGGAATATTTTCTCTTCCTTTTTTTATTAACACAATGTTGTTGCATGGAAATAGATGGGTAATAGCATTTCACTCTCATGAAAAATTTAAACTGCTTAAAGATTATATTTTAAACACTTCAAAAAATTGAAATTAAGGAGTCTGAGTATTTTAACAGAAAACTTCAAAAAACATTACTGTATTCCAGTGTATGTAATAAGTGTCAACAAGCCAACACATGCTACAACAAGTGGTTCAATTATTAATGTGGCAGCTTCACTTGAGTTTTTATATTTCTTTCATTACTTAATTTATTACAACATTAATAAATCTTGATGCAGATGTAGTATACTAGTAATTCTCTCATGTCAATATAAAATATTGGTTTTGATATGTGATTAAAAAAATTAATATTACTTTTTCCATTTTTCCAAAAACTATTATATGGTTTTCCATTATACAAAGATGTGCTCTTATTATTAATTTCTGTTTCTGAAACTTTTGGTGGACTATAAAAAAAAATACTGGGAAAATTTTCACTTTTATGTACATCAATATGTAGAATTAAAGTTCATCTGGAATCCTCCTTGTAGCTAATTAGTTCATTTGCTCTGGTGATCTATGATAGTGAGTTAACTTTACTGTTATGATGCTTATACCTGTTAAAATGTAATAATTTTAAAGCACAAGAATACCCAATAAGTAACTTAATTGACTTTAGAGGAGATGACCTTTTAAGTTGATTGGACTTGTTTTCTCCAATACTGGACAACATTTTTAATTTTGTGGTATCAATTTCTAAATTTTCAATGAAATTAGAAAGAACTTTGTATAATTTTTTGTTAATTTTTTCATGTCATTGCACAGAAATAGGACATGTAGTCTTTTTGACATTTAAGTCCAAAATTAATTCACATTGTGTATATGCATTTGTGTGCAAACTTTTCCACAATATTTAGCTAGCAAAATCAAACATGGAAGACAGATTCTGGGTAGCCTAAAGTTGTTATCTGTATGGCATAAATCCCCTAGCAAGGTGGGCTAAAATTCACTGAAGCATAATGGAATCTTGTAGTTGTTTTACAGAGCTACTGAACTTGAATCTTGCATCAGATTTTGTTTCTAACCCTCTGGGATTCCAGAAATACCAGTTTTGAAACTGTATTTATATTTCCACTTGCAGATTAGCAGGAGAAGTCTTGGACACATGCTCAGGTATCACAGGGAAGTGTCGTAATTGGGTTTATTTTAATTAGCAGACCCATATAGTGTAGATACAGAAGTAATTGATGTTGATAGAAGAGCTTGATAGATATATTGAGGATTCTGTGTTTCATGAATGAACGTTTGAGCTATTTTGCAGTTTTTTTTTATGCTGTTTGTATGATCTGTTTAGTGTTTCAAGTTAACCACAGTTTTGAAACAAAGAATTTATTAGCATGACCAACTGAACCTTAGTAAAGTAAAGTTGTTTGTATTTTCTTATGAATATTTTCAGGACAACAGTCAAAGCCTTCCTTGGAAGCGTCGTCTGTATATTGCCTTAGGAACTGCTCGTGGTATTAGTTACTTACACACAGCCAGGAAGGAACCATTGGTTCACAGAGATATTAAAAGGTATAGTGGAATAACTTGTGTCTTTTTAGCTTACAGCTCATCAAAAATGAATCAGCAAGTATGACCACCCCCACTTTACAATACACCCTAATCTCACATTTCATAGCTAACTGAAATAAATAAATTTTGTAAAATCAGTCTTCACCAACAAAGAGAAAAAAAATTGCAGTCAAGGCAATCAGATGTTGGTAAATTCTTTTGTGAACTGATCAAAATTATTATCATTCATGAAAGGAATTTGTAACATATTTGTAGAATAATTATGGGTAAAATCAGTTAGATTAATAAACTTTAATATATAGGAAAGCCAGTGCATTTTGGAAAGACAACTTTTCAGCAGTGGCTTTTTGTGTCATGTCGCTTAGCAACAAAAGTATAACCCAATGTTGTTAGTTTACATACTGAAAGTGAAAATGAAATGTATAGACCACAAAACTGTACAAATTTTTGTTAATTTCTTAATTTCGAGTCTCTGTTGATTAAGATGTTTGTTTATATGGGTGATATAATAGAAAATAACTTTAATTTAGAAATTATTTAATTTTAAAATTGAATCAATATTTTTACTTTAATGATAAATTTTATGCTTGGCTCTAGGCTAGGTGATCCCAAACTACCTCTTTATTTTAAGCTTATTTTTCCAACAATCATTATAAGGTTTCACAGCCTCACCTCCCCCTCACCCAACCCCCTTTTGTCCCTCCTGCTAAAATCATAATTGGTAGACAGTAATTGAACTGTTCTATCTGGATAAACGTATTTTGACTTTTATGATTCATCTTATTTTGAGAAATTGTGACATGACACGCACGCACGCACACTGGCTTTTATATAGGTTAGATGTCACTGAGACTGCTAATAATGAATTATGTTAAATCATGGCATCTAGCATATTTTAGGTAGGTGAACAATACTAGGAGTACAGTTGATGCTGTGTAGTTAGATGAGATTCTTAAAACAACTCTTCTTACAGTTTTATGCAAAATTAGTTTGGTTATAAATGCCGTTTTAATGTTCAGCTTTTTTTTTTTTTTTTCTCAGAATCAGGAACCCACTCTCATGAACTAAAAAAAAAAATGAGGGTATATGGATTTGTTAAATACAGCCCCAAGCAGGTTAATAGAACTTGGAGCTTAAAAGTGTTTTGAAACTACAAAAATTAAAAATATATAAGCTGCTTTGTTTCCAATATTCTACTTTCTTTTCTCACAAGATAAGCTTTTCCCATTTTGTTCTGCCCTCCATGTGTGAATTTTTTTAAAGCTCATTCCACAAACCTTCCACACCATCCTATTGGAATCAAAGATTCCAACACATGTCTTGTGCAAATAAACATGCATCATATTTCCAACAGTAAGAGAGCACCACCATCACATGATGCACATGGCTCCCTTAATGCAGGGCCAGATTATTTATTAGGTACAATGGGCAGAGTGCCTAGAGCCTACGAAAACTGTGGGTCCATGAAAATTTTCCTTAAATGTTAATCTTTGATTTAACTTCTATGGTTGGTAGGGCCTACAAACAGAAGGTGCCTAGGCCCTACAATCATCCTTATCTGGCACTGCTTCTGTGCACCACTGTCAAATCATCATTGTTCAACAGTGCTTGAGTTTAGACATCTTTCTTTTGTTCCAATTCTACTACAGAGTAGTATACCTTGGTTTAAGTTGCACTTTATTTATTTTCAAGGAATTTTCATTTCATTTTGAAAGCATATATTTACCTGTATTTTGCTGCCAAATCTTTCACTTATTTGTTTGATGTCAAGCATGAATTTCAAGGTTAACATTACCACTTTAAGTTTATCTCATTTGTCTGATGCCATACTTCAGACCACAAGTACCTGCAACCTATCAGGGGACTGAGCAGCATTTATAAGCAGGGAGCCTCTTAAGCCTTTTGATTTTGTCATGCTGATGAGGATTTCAATCATTTGTCCTCTCCTGAGGTTCATCATGCCTTCCCATACCCTGCTTGATGATTCTGTTTGACCCTCATCTGCTTTTCAAATTTTACTTATCAAGTATTTGATGGTTTGTCTAT
Organism: Tachypleus tridentatus; assembly: GCF_004210375.1. NCBI lineage: Eukaryota > Metazoa > Arthropoda > Merostomata > Xiphosura > Limulidae > Tachypleus > Tachypleus tridentatus. The sequence goes on from NC_134832.1 coordinate 43,037,033, forward strand.
TGCTCTTTTTTCTTATGGCCCAAGTTCTTCTCTTTTACATGATTGAGCCTCCTAACCTTATTTAGTTTTTCCATGTCCCCTGATATTCAGGTTTGTGCTGAGTATTTTGCCTCCTAGTTGGGTGATTGCATTATTATCCCCCCCCCCCAGGCTTTGGATCAGTCTACTCTCTTTTATTATGGGGTGGACTGTCCTTATATGAACCAACAATTTGGTTCTGGCTGTTTGGGGGATGGGTCCCAAATCTCCCATTCATCTAATAGATGCCCAGTATTCCAGTTTGTTTTACTATAATGACTCTGTTTCAGTAACTTTCCTTGATCCATCTCCTATCTGAGGCTATTCATAAGAACCCTGAGAGGTTTTCTGTGGATGTCCTCTTCCTCCTCACTTCTGTGTTGATCTGTTTATCATCTTCAGCTCTGGGCCTGCAAATGTGGTTTCTTTGTTATTGGAACCTCTTAGGTCATTATGCCATATTATCACAAACCTGTTTTCTAGCTCCTTATCTATAGGATCATCATATGATCCCATTTTTGCAACATTACATATTTGAAAGAATTTCAGTCTTTGAAGTCAAAGGTCATTTCAGTCCAACAACAGTCCACCCTTTCTCATCTAATGGCCCATTTCTTCAAGTCTCAGCCAAGTGTGGCACTGATTCCGTCTCCTTACCCTCTCCTTTCCAGCCTTTGGTTATTTCTTCTTCCCATAGTCCATTTTTCATCATTTTTAACAATTATTCATGGTATGCTAAAAACAGTTCCAGTGAATACCAGATGGGAACTCATCGAATTACCTTCATTCATCAGTGTAACTTTTTCATACTTGATGTGTGAGTTCACAGAATATTGTCAGAAGATTTCATTGAGATGTCTTAGTGCAGTTCACCCCTTTAATTAGATGCTTTAATCCTATCCTCTTACAGATTTTGGTACCTGTAGGCTTGTTTTGGACATCGAGTGAGCCATTCAACATAAGTCCTTATACAGGTTTGTGGTTGTTGACCTTCCTTTCTCAATTCTTTACTCTGTGTTGTAGGTCATAGAAGTTATACATGGATTCTTTCCATCTCTGTCCTGGGCATTTCCTCATCTTGTGATGGTGATATTATTGACCTTTTGACCAAGCTCACAGTTATGGGAGTTGATTGCATGAGAGGGACTTCTTTCAAATGCCACATTCCTGGACCTCTGCCCTGAAATTGGTCATTTTCTCCCATCCTTGCTTTTATAGCTTGAGGTGAAGACTGTATAATCCTCATCCTACCTCACTTGGACATCAGTATTCAGTGAGGAGATCTTTTATTTAGTTGACATACCAAGCACAACCCACTTTGCCTTAATCATTTTACACTCCATAATACATTCTCTTTTACCCAATTTCCTTCTGTAGGATTAAATTATTTAATTATCTAATTAGAATCACTTTCCAAACTTATCTTCTCTCATGCGGGTTTGATCCTTTACTTTTTGCCACATTTGTTCAGAAATGTTCATTGTGAGAAGATACTTGGTTTAAAAGTGATGCAGGACTTCTCAGATCATCTGATGTACAGAGGTATTCTTCAGATGCTTTTGGGGGAGGGTATGTCTGTTATTTCCTCCTCGTTTTCTAGATAAGATTCTAACTAATTTTGTCAGAGGAAGGAAGTACCATATAGGAAGTTATAATTTTATTAAACTTAAAATGTGTTTTTGATAGGAACTTCGTACCTTTCCCAGTTACCATCCTCCTCCCTACAATCTTCTGGTGCTTATATCGTCTGCCAAACTCAATTGATAGTTGCTTAGTGGTACATAAAGGGAGTCACATGTCACAAAACAATGGTGCTCTCCTATTGGTGAAGAGATGATGCATGTTGATTTGCATGAGTGTCATGTTGGAATCTTGATTCCGATAATGGTGGAAGGCTTGTGACATGCATTATAAAACAATTAAAAAAAAAAATGCATATGTAGAGGGCAGCACAATATAAGAAAAAGCTAATCATGTGAGGGGACAGAAGTATCTATGAAAAACACATTTTTCAGTAATTTTGTTGCACAAAAAATCTTGATTTTTAGATGACAACTATATTTTTAGTGCCAATATTCTTTTGGATGAACAAATGAATCCCAGGGTTGGAGACTTTGGTCTTGTCAGAATTGGTAGCAGTGGTGAAAGAACAACAGTTGTTGTAACAAACACTATGAAAGGAACCAGCTGTTATATGGCACCTGAAGCCATGAGAGGTGATGTATCTATAAAACTTGACACTTTCAGCTTTGGTATAGTGCTTCTCGAACTTCTTACTGGGTTGCTACCAATAGATAATACTCGAGAGGAGAGAGATCTGGTGAGTAACAATTCAGAGAATTCTAATGTAAGTTGACATATGATGTACAATATATAACTGATATGTCAGTTTCCTACTTGTAGGCTTTATGTGAATAGGTTTCAGCTGTTTGTTATTTGTGATATTTAATAAGAAAAACAACTTATTGTAATTGAATGTTTCTTTTGGGTTTCCTTACTGATGATGAAATAGTTAAAAATGTTACTGTAATTCAGTCAACAATTTATAGCCAGTATTGAGGATGACCTTCTGCATAGTACATTACTTTAGGGTGTGGTGAAATTGAATACATTTCACATCATTAAATAAACCTAAAAAGTTTTTGTATTATACATTGTAAAACCTTTCTAATGATGTGACATAAGATTAAATAACAAGTTTTAAATGTGTTTTAAAAAATTAACAATAAGAACTTTTAACATTATTACAACAACATTCTACTTGCTTGCTTGTTTTACTCATTTTCTGTGAGTTTTTTAAGCTCCTGTACACATAGGAACTAAATAACCTTTATACTTTTAAGATGATTCACAAAGTGGGATTTTTTTGGCTGACTACTTATAAATTTAAAGCTTCGATTTTCAAACATTATGATAAAAAGTATCATTGTGTTATTTTTCACTCTTAACACCTAATGCTTACCTCAAGATGGCAAAATGTTCCAATATATTGCTGATTTTTGTGGAATATGAACACTGAAATAAGGCATTTGGTGCTAAAATGGAACTTTGAAAAACGTTTTTTGTGCATAAATATTCAAATTTTATGATTGTTTGAAAATTGCACATTTTTCTCTTTACATTCTTGGTCTTCTTTCCTTCTTTCTTTTATGAAAATAAATGCGAAAAAATACAGTTCTTTTATGATTTTGTTGTTTTCTTTTGGGATGGACACTTGTGTTGATCTTTGAAGAAGTCCAGAATTTATAATAAAACACTTTTTCAGCTGCTTTCTGTTTCCTCTTTTTCTGTTTCATTTGACTGGTCTTGATTGTTATTTGTTTCTCATCAGGAAACTCTTTGATGGGGTTTGCCTCCATTATCTCATATCTTTCTTATAGAATATTGGTAGAATTTTAGTAGGTTCAGGAAACCCCAGATTTAATTTCATTATGCTGTGAGAGAGTCACTGCAAAATAGTTTGGTCTTTTTTTTTTTTTTTTTCCAGAGAACAAATTGTACCATGGAAATGTGCATTATGTGTTAATATGCTCTTTATCCTCATGACAATACATTTACATGTAGGTTGAACTTTAAATAATTATTTAGTAATGTTCTTGCATTGTTAAAAATTGAATGGTCATTCACAGAGCATAGGGGGCAAACACATGCACACACTTTTTTTTTCTCAACTATTTCTTGTTAAGAAAATGCTTACCTCATGTTTTCTTGTATTAGGGTTTCAGTCATAAATCTGAGTAGAAAGACAATACATATTTGGTTAAGAAGGAGGGAAAGGAGGTGTTGTTATAATGTAGTACCGTGTTTACTCGCTTATAAGATGGGGATTTTTCCTCGAGATTTCGGGCTCAAATTGGGGGGCCCGTCTTATAGGCGAGGTCTACAGACATAGAAAATAAATTTAGTTCACTCAGTTTATCAGATCGTTCCTCAAATGCATAATTTGAATTCCATTGGCGGCAGTGAGGATGATGAACTTTCAGTGAGTTTCGCTCGGCAGAGATGACGTAGAGCAGGAGGAGAACACGGAGGAATGTGACCTCTACAATGATGGATTGTCCGAGGAGCAGTTTTATGAACTGTTTGGAGATAGCGACAACGAATAATTTGAAGGCTTTTGAATTTCATAACTTGCATACTGATTTGCTGTGTTCTATTAAAGTGCAGTTTGCGTAAACTCTTTTAATACTTTGAAGAAATGTGGTTTAAAAGTTAGCATAAACGTACTTTGATACTGAAATATGTTGTGATAAGTTTTGTGCGTTAGATTGTTCTTTGTTATGTGTTTTAAATATGAATATTTATCATACAGTAAATAAAATAGTTGATGAAATTCCATTAAACGCTTGAACACAGAGTTTGGATTTATTCATTTATTTTCACTTTTCTATCTCTTCTATTTTTCTCCTTCTAATCTGAAATCGAAATATCGTATACGAAACCCAAAATTAGGTTTCTATTAATTTCCATTTTTTCACTTTTCTCTCGTTACCTGCTTTCCTTCCTTCGTCTTATAAACGAGTCTAAACAGAATATCGACAATCTCTCAGGTGAAGTTGGGACCCGTCTTATAAGCGAATCGTCTTATAAACGAATAAAAACGGTAACCATGTCAGTGCACCCTCAATAAAGTAGTTAAGAAACTCAACAAAAATAGTCAACTTCAAGAATGCAAAGTACAGTAACATTTCATAAGCACATGTTTTCTGTAGGGATTTATTGCATAGTTTTCCAGAGGTTGAATTTAACATAATTTATACGCTATTCAGTAGAGTCAGAAATGTATTATTGCTGTAGAATGCCTACTTGACCATCAGTTTTAGCCCTATCTTTGTAATGTATTGCCACTTAATGATAATGAAAGTTAACTCTGAACTTGAAATAATAATAATAAACTGTTGAATCAAATGACATGAAACTTGACAAAAACTTTCAAAAGTACCTTAGTTCTATATTTGTTATTTTTATACATTTTGAGCCTTCTAAATGGTACAAACAATCATGTACTAAACAGCTAGGACAAAGGTTACCTGTATCGCAGGATGGCTGGTATGGTTATTAACACTTTTAACAAAATAAAGCAGAGAATAATGTTTTGACCTTCTTAGCTCATCTTCAGGTTAACAAAGAGTTTGCAACTGACCTTTGCTGGGCACACGTCTTAGAGACAAGAGTGTAAACAGTTGCAAGACTGTAGAAGGCAGTTAAATGTTAGGTTATCAATTAGTGTAGGTGAAAGGATGTTTCTTTATGTGCTTAAGGAAGTGTGCATGAAAAACAAGTATGGACCACACTGGTAACTCTAGTGATAAATATTCACACACACATGCACTTTTATAAGGATATTTATACATTTGTATATATTAAAAATAAACTTGCATTTTCATTGCATGTTGCTTTCTAGTCATTACTTTTGATTTGTTTTTGTACCTGTTCTTAGCTAACACATATTCAGAACTTTGAAGAAGAACTTACAACTTTATTAGACATCAAAGCTGGTGAAACTAACAAACAAGTTGGAAAAGAAATGTTTGACCTGGCATTAAAGTGTTGTAGAGACAGAAAGAAAGACAGACCAACAATGGTTGAGGTAATTATAGCTTAATAACAGTACTGACTACTTGATGGCATTATGTTCATTAGTTAAAATAAGGAGATCACCCACAGCTATAAAGTTCCAAGGGAAGCTGAAACAATATTATGGAATATTTGAAAGTTTATGAAGAAACTATACAATTAGGAACATATACAGAAAGTGATCTTTGATGAGAAAGACTTAAATTGTGGCATACCATCTTCAATCAAATGGATATGGGAAAAATGGGTATGATTAACATTTTACCTTGTCACTAGAAGTCATCCTCAACCTGGAATGGCCAGGTGGTTAGGTCACTTGACTCATAATCTACAAGTTGAGGATTTGAATCCCTGTCCCACTAAACATGCTCATCTTTTCAGTTGTTGGAGCATTATAATGTAATGGTCAATTTTTTAGTAAGAGTAGCCTAAGAGTTGGCAGTGGATGGTGATGACTAGCTACCTTCTTTCTGTTCTTGTGCTGCTAAATTAGGGGTGTCTAGTACAGATAGTCCTCTTGTAGGTTTGCATGAAATTCAAGAAACAAAACAAACCTATCATACTTCGAACATAACAGATAATATCAAACCACCTTGTGTGTTAATATTACCACTGTTAACCTTATTATTATCTTTACATGAAATTCAAAGCAAACCAAAGCAGAATGATCAAGCAAATTTCTCTGCAGTTGTGGAGTCATTAAGAGATATCTTATAAATAAGAGAATGGATGTTATGGATTGTCCAGGTCAGTCATCTGATGTCAATCCAACTGAAAATTTTTGGGGACTGAGTTAAATGAATTAATAAAAGATCACAAGCCAGATATGGAAGATGAACTTTTTGAAGTACTAAAAGAAGGATGTCAGTCAATCACTTAGGAATATCTGCACAAACTCACTGAAAGCATATTGCATCAACATGAAGCAGTACTAAAATCCAAGGGAATGCCAACTAAATATTAACTTGTGAAACTGGTTTGTGTTATTTTGAGTTTCAGGTATTGCAGAGAAACTTGTTTCATCATTTTGTAGGCTGATTGGAATAGAAAAATCTAAGAAATTACAGTAGTTAAACAACACATTTTATGAGAAAATGTAACTGAAATGATGAAAAGTTCAGGTGTATACAAAAGTCAGTGTTAAAATTAGGATTTGAGATCATATTTGAACAGATCTCATCGAGCACATTCTAAAAACATATTTTACATATTTTTCTGTTATCTAATAAAATATCTAACAAATTAACAACATTTTAATCAGAAGCTGAGAATGAATAAGATTTTAACATTTTTAATACATTATGAAAGATGTTTTGTTTACAGGGTAATCATTGGAATTTTTAATAAATATACTAACAAAGAGTCATTAAAATCTTGTATTAGAGCTTAACTAATGTATGAAAAAAGATAAGATATTAGTTTTGTTGATGTATTGTTGAAGAAATTAATCCTAGGATGGATACCATAAAGAAAAACTTATTTATTCATCCCTGAAAATATTCTTGGAACCTGTGAATGTCATTTGATGATTATTCTGATCCTACACTACTTATTTTTCTATGTAATTAATATTTAACCTTTTTCACTAAAAATTTTGAATCTCTCTTGTCTTTTTATCATATCAAAAACATGCAATTCTGAAAATCCTTTTAGTTTTACTATTGCTATACTGCCTTTTACACATTTTCTGAAGATTATTATGATGATAAAGAATACCAAAATAACATAAATAGAAAATTGAAACTAAATGTCTTTGTATAGTTATTATTTTTTTATCTTTTGTAGGTACTTCATGAGCTTGAGGAACTGATAAAACAATAAATTGACAACATATTTGACTGTCCAAGAATTTAGTACACACTGAAAGAGTTACTGGTGACATTACTCAAAACTAGTTTGCAGTTTTTCCATGTATCAGATCAGGTTTCTTATTAACTGTAACATGTAACTGTGGTGCATTTTTCATCAGTAATTAAGACTACGTGAATTGAAAGTGGCTAAATATGCTTTTTTTTATTACCTAAATTACTTTTTCTGTATTCATGATAACATTCTTAGTTTGTATAATGTATTTTTATATCTTTTTTATGTATAGCAATTATCTAATAAATTGTGTCTCTGCTTTTTAATGATTATTATTTTTTATTTAGTACTTTACCTGTGGTGTTACTATAATTTCGTGATATAATCAGTAGTCATAAAGGCACTATTATGATGAATTAATTACCACACCATAAGAGAGCCAATTTTTTAAAACTTATTTCAAATATATTAAAGTTCACATTCTTCCAACTGTATATACTGTTCATGTAGAAGAGCAGGTAATGTGTTGGATCATACTTCTTAATAGTTTATTCTCAACAGTCTTTCTCACAATCTGTTTTTTTCAGGTTACATCAAGACAGTTGATCTGAAAATGGTTATCTGTATTTACACATATCTATGAGAAACCATCAGAAATTTCAAACAATCCCTTGAGTTTTGTACCTACCATTAACAGAAATAATTTTTTATACAGTTCTGTTTAACTTATCAAACTTAGATTTTATAAGAAATATTTTTGTACTGTTTTATACTGTTTACTATACTTTAAAATAAATATAACATTGAAAATCCAAAGAAGAAATAGTTTCAATTTATTAATATTTGACTAATTTGGTTTTAAAAATAAAATTAGATACAATCTACAGGCTGAAATTTTACAGTGTTGAAAATTGTTTAATTGTAATTTTACCTGAAGCTCAGTAAGTTCTAGCTGATTTATCCTGGATGAATAGAAAAGTTTTCAAAATCTGCTTTGTTTACAAACTCTCTGCTAAATGTATTGAGTGCCACCTGTTGCTCAATGACACAGATGGCTGAAAGCTGTTATTGGTTGGAAAAGAAGTCATAGAAAATGATGTATTTTGTGATTACTGGTACATGCATCTAAGTTCTTTAAACATTACTTGATAAGTATCCAGTAATGGAAACTGAAATATATTAATAAACTTTTTAAGGTTTTGAACTTTTGTTTATACATTTAATAGCAAGGCCATCAATTATTATAGCTAAAGCTTATTAAAGTAATCTGAAACTTTGATGGTTTTCATAACAGTATTGTACATTTAACCCTCTTTAAATGCATTATTTTTCATCTTTTAATGTATTGGGTGGAACTAACATTAAGAGATGATACAGTTGAAGGATCTCTTGGAATATTTTCTGACTTACAAAGTTAAACAATCTTTCACACTGTTGTATAATCTTATTTTTAAACTTTGAAACTATTTAATGAATACAAAAACTTAATGAGTTGTACAACCATTCTAAGCTACAAAATATTTTTTTGAAAATAGAAATAATTTTTTACATTTTCATATAAAATATGGAAAGAATCTTTCAGTTTCATTAAATCTTACATTTAAAACTTCAAAATATTTTGTAGCAGAGAAGGTATTGCAGAGAATGATTATTTCCTTTCAGATGTAGAAATAGTTATTCTGGAATTGGAAAAATGTAGTTTTAAAGTATAAAGCTACCAACAAATTCTTAAAACAGCTTTCAGGTTGTTAAAAATACATTACTTAGGCTAAGATTACATTTATGGGTACTTAGATGAAACCGTTTTTTTTTTTTTGTAGTTTTTTTGATACATCCAAGAACATCATCTTATATTGACACCTTAAGTTTTATTTAATTTGCTCAACTGATTGTTAAAGCATTTTATTTTTAAAAATTCTCCTTTCTCAAATAACATATATGACTTTGGCTTTTCTTGCCTTTAAAACTGAAATATAAAGGCCAAGCTGAAATAAGAGCTGTAAATGGTCCTATCATGAAAGTTTTTGGAAATTATACTGAAATAAAGTTTATGCCTGCATTTCTTTTGCATTAATATGGCCAGATCCTATACTTAGATCATAAGAAATAATGATAATTGATTTCTTAGTTATGGTAACTGAACATTTGTCCATAAAATCCAGTTAGTTTGTGCATTTTGTGATCCTAATAACAGACTTTATAGATTCTAATAAAAAATTACATAAGCCATCTAGGCATGTGACATATTTATATATGAAATAAACTACTTGAACCCAGCATGGCCAGGTAGCTAGGGTGCTTGACTTGTAATCTGTGGGTCACAGGTTGAAATCCCCCTCACACCATACATGCTCACCATTTCAGCCATGGGGAACATTGTACAGTGATGGTCAATCACACTATTCATTGGTAAAAGAGTAGCCTTAATGTTGACAGTGAGTGATGATGACTAGCTGCCTTCTCTCTAGTCTGTCACTTCCAAAAATAGGGACTGCTAGTGCAGATAGCCCTTGTGCAACTTTGCACAAAAATTCAAAACAAAACAAATTACTTAAACTTTTGTGTTAACAAAATATATTTTCCTAAAATAGTTCTAGAAGTTTGTCTCATGAAATAAGACTAATTTGGAGAAAGTTGAAAGCTGGGGGTGTTAATTTCCTATGATCCTCCTTCCAAAAAGAAAAGTATATTGGAATATGGAATAATACATATTCATTTAAGTTTAATTTCTATATTTTTAAATATTAGATGTATACATGATAAAATTGAGCTCTTGAATATCCACTAGAAGCATTGTTGTTTAAAGTGGTTCCAGTTGTCTTACTGAACCACAGAAACCTAAACTATCTAATGTATTGTATCCATTAATACATTTTTTAAAATTGATAAATTCTCTTAACATTATAATAGGCTGAGAACTGATAACATAATCAAGAAAATGAGATGGAGGTAATAATGTATATAATATATATTGTATTTGCTCTTGGTTTGTTTTATGTTATTGAAGCAGTAGGTTTGCACTATCGTTAAATTAATTTTCTCAACCATTATCATCAGCATCTGTATCAGGAAACATGTCACCCTGTCAACTTTCCTTTCTGATTTCTGTGTGGGTTAAAGAAATCAGGGATTTAGTAATTACTGTATCCAGGAGCTTTCAACACCAAACAGACTTACTGCAATCCTTGAAAAATTTTATTTCAATGAAATATGCTAGTTACACTCCTTTTGCAGAATGGCATCTTGGTTTTCATTTCTTGAGGAAGATCTGACACATTCATATATTCTCTATCCATAATAGCTACATTATGTGGTTATATCCAATTGCTAACATTTTGTTATGGTTCATGCTTGTAAATACTGTAGTTTTGCCTCTCCAATAAATGTTTAATTCTCATTTCTTTATACACATACATGTGTGATATAAAAACTAGGATGACAACATAATTTTTCAATTTTGCCAGAAAGTCTCATAAAAAAAAGTTTGATATGGCTAGTTTTCAGTTTTTATGACTGATATGTCCAAACATAGGACAAATAAGACACCAAACCATACTAAGGCAGTATAATTATTTTCTTTAAAAGCAACTGGATATCATGATATGTAGATTAGTATCCACTAACAACCTACAGGTTGTAGAATCAAAACCTGTCACTGAACATGAATGCCCTTTCAACTGTGAAGAAGAGCAATTAAAAACAGTAATAGGGATATTGATGAACATTCAGTTTGTTGGTCTGGCACACCATTGAAACAGGATATCATAGGAATCCCAAAAATGTAATTGTTATGGAGTAAAGCTAGTTAACAAAAGTAATGAGGATATTGAAAATCATTCAGTTTATTGGCTTGGCAAACCATTGAAGCAGGAGATAATACAAAACCTGAAGAAGTAGCTAGTTAACAATAGCAATAGGGGTATTAAAGATCATTCAGTTTGTTGGTTTGGCAAACCACTGAAACAGGAATCCCAAAGAGGTAATTGTTACAGAGTGTAGCTGGTTTACAACAGCAGTAGGAACATTGAAAATCATTCAGTTTGTTGGCCACACAAACCATTGAAATAGTAGAGGACATGAGTCTTAAAACTATAATTGCTATGGAAACTAGCTAGTTAACAATAAATATAGGGATATTGAAGAACTTCCAGTTTGTTGGCCTGGCAGTTATATAAAATAATAGGTAGCCATAGTAGCTTTGTTATTAACAAACGATCCTTTATGACATGCATTTTTGAAGTCCAGAATTATGAAGAGATTTCTGTTGGATGAAGTTCATCAAGTTAAGCCACGGACATTCTAGTCAGGTTATGACATTTTGAAGCCTAGAATTAAGGGCAGATTCCTGTTGGATGGGACGTCATTAAGAGCAATACAGTAGTTTGGTAATGTGTAAAGTCTTTTTTTGTTTAGATTTTTTTGTGAAAGTTTTAAAGTAATTATCGTTGTTCTATGTTTGTCTGTTCAATTAATTTGTTGTTAGTCCTGATTTTTAAAGCAAAGATACTCATTGGTCTATCTGTATTCTCTCCACCGCTGTTTGGTTGGTCATTTTTTAGCAAAGTTACATTTGGCTATTTGTTTTGTCCACCGCGTGGAATTGAATCTCGGTATTAGCGTTGTAGGCTGTAAACTTACTGCTATCACACACCTGCTGGGAAACGAAACTCGGAGTTTTTGCCTCAAACGTCTGTAACTTTATCGCCAATCAACGAGGGCACTTGAAGTTATGTACAGATGTTTTAGGTAAGTTTTGTCGAAAAACTTAGATTTTGTTGAATGGCAAATTACTTACGTTTAGTCGTCGTAACCAGTTGCTAAAAGTGCAGAACAGTGGGCTCCACCCAGTTACACTGTGTATATAAATGAATCCACTGAGTAACTTCAGTGAAGTGGAACAGTACATACAGTTTGACACTAGAGTTCTCTGATGACATACTGTTAAGACTAATATGTTTTTAGAAGTACTTGCAACTGGAGTAAGAACACACTTTGATCCTATGTCACTGAGAGATCCATATATACTATGTTCCCAGAAATGTGTTTGTTTGTTTTATTGTTAAACACCAAGGTACACATTGAATTAACCTTTTCGATTTACCACAGGTATCGAAACCCGACTTTTAGCATTGTAAGACTTCAGATTTTTGAGCTACTGGGATATTCTGGGGCAATCTTTTGAAGCTGAGGTTGATTCTTGATCTATCTGTATTGATTATTACATTCATATCTTACATTTTCAGGATTCTTATCAAGAGACACGTTTTCCTTATCTGTATGAAATGATTCGTTTTCGAATCTAATTAGTTCATAGTTCACAACATTGGTATCAACATACAAATACCTTAATTCTGTTTAAAATTTGTGATTATTAATTGCACTATGACAAATAAATCAACACTTTAATCTATATGAAATTTGATAAAACTCGCATCAAACGTTTTTGTTTTATCTCGAGTAGAATACCATGTTTTTTTCCCCAAGAACAAAACCAGACATCATAACAGTCTTGTTATCTCCTTGTAAGATTTCGAGCTCCTTGCTTCGTTTTAGACGCCGGTGTTAAAGTTCACTTAAGTTGCTCTCCCCTAGGATCATGACAATAAGAATGTGCCTCGTAGGTTCGTAAATCAACTACCAGCAAATAATTCGGACTTGAGTAAGTATCCTAGTGCAATATGTTACTATGATTGTTAGGTAAAATATTCGTTTTAAATCCTAAGATTCAGATGTGGTGTAAAAATGATATATTATTTTAAATACAAGATCCCATTTTAGTTAAGTGTTGGGTGTAAGGCGTACGTAAGTAGTTACACGTCACTTGATAAACATCACCGTGCACTGTGGGTTTCTAAAGAAACGTTTAACTATCGTCTATATAAAAGTATACATCATGCACACTAAACCTAAACTGTTACAGAATCCTTATTAACAAAGGAATTTTGAAGGCTTACGAAAGGAGGATTGTGATTTTATCTGATAGGAGATCAGTTCGATATATTTTGGAAACGATGATTTTTTGCCTTCTACAACATTTCAAGAAAAATAAACGTGTAAAGTCATATAAGTCAAAACTAAGGAAAACATTTTTACTGAAAACGTAATACATGTTCTACTGTAAGAGATATTTTGGGAGTTTTAGAGATATTCATTTCATCAAATTAAACTTTTATTTCCAAACATCAATTCCAAAAGTAATCTAACTTTGCAAATAGGGCAGTATTTCAACATAGTGCGTCTAAAAACTACTGAAAATTTACACAATATCATGTTTTACACTTAAATATAAGAGTTTGTTTCAGAATTCTGCCTAAAGACACACAAGGGCTATCTGTATGTAGCCCTTAATTTTGACCCGGTATTGTAGATGCAGGAGAGTAGACGTTTCATGATAATAGTTCAATACAGTGTTACCAGCAACGAGTATTATATATGTATTATATGAGTGTTCCCATTAAGGAAACAAAATATGTGTAAAGGACAGTGTTAGATAATGTTGTCTTCCTTCCCATCTGGCCCGGCATGGCCAGGTGCTTAAGGTACTCGACTGGTAATCCGAGGGTCGCGGAATCGAATCCCTGTCACACCAAACATGCTCCCCCTTTCAGTTGTGGGGCGGTATAATGTGATAATTAATTGTTGGTAAAAGAGCAATCCAAGAGTTGGAGGTGGGTGGTGATAACTAGCTGTCTTCTCTCTTGTCTTACACTACTAAATGAGGGATAGCTAGTGCAGACAGCCTTCGTATAGCTTTGTGCGAAATTCAAAGAACAAACCAAACACTTCCTTCTTTTATTAATCCCTAATGACCTCATTAGATTCTCTTTACATACTTTGATTTGTGAAAGATAATAACTGGCTCATTCAACTGATGAAGTTTTCATGTCTTTAGAATTCAAGGCATGTATACCATCGGATAGTTTTCAGTTATTATATCAAGAATTATAGAAATGAAACGAGCTGATTCTGAATGATGGGTGCTAACACACACAGAGGGAAAGATGATTCGTTATTAATAGCCAACTCAAAACCTTTGTTACTTGTAACGACTACCATATATGTATATATATGTCAAGAGCTTAGTTAACTCAGTATCGTTGTTACTAGCAATGGGCACTTTATTTTCTCGAAAGGGGACCGAATGTCACCTGAAAATGGCGTCACAAAGGGACGTTTACTATTTCAATATGTTCTGTCGTGACGTCAGTGAAACGTGTGCATGGACTCAGTAGACTACAACAAATTTTGAAATATATACTTATAAAGCAAGAAATAAAAATATTTGTTACTCTTAATTTTTGTTTTATTTATTCTTCAGAACATTTTAAGGAACCATACAAAAATACATCTAGTATACGTATGCATGTATTTCGTAAATAATTAATTTAAAACCCCTGTCACGAGCTACAAGTATTTTATGTTATGAGATGTCAAGTGACGTTCGCTGAAACTAGCAGCAAGCACATTATGCATGTTTTCATTATATTATGTTGCTATGAACGCAGTCGTATGTGTTAAATGAGTGAACAAAGCATAATAATTTGGTAAAGGTTACCAGATGTGCTGAGCTGAGGTTTGAATATTGTACGTCTGCGGGTAGTCAGTTGATCTATTATTATCAAATATCCATTAACGTTGTAATCAATACATTTGTTTCAGTATACTGTGTTATTCTCTTTCTAGGCTAAGTCTCTCTCTATATGTGTGTTTGAGTATTGATGTTTGTCTACCCAGGAGGGTCAGGTTTCTTTAACCTCTTCCTCCTTCCATCAGATTTTGGTTGTTTTTTTGTTTTTCTTTCAACAGTCTAGCGTGTTTATATATGGTGCACGAGGATCCCTTTCAGGGCAATGTCCATGCACGATCTATACATACACTGATGCAAATAAAACATTTCTCTCATAGTTCCATAGATTATTTGCACTTTCATCAGTTAGATATTAACTAGAAAACGTTTACATAAAAACCCTTTCAATGTTTTGTAATTAATCTCTAAACTAATGTGGAGTCTAGTTAATAGGTGGCCTTTTATTATTATTTTTTACATGTTTATTTTTATTTAGAAGGTATATATTCATTGGGGAAAGGTGTTTAGGTCTATCATCATGATGTAAGCAATACCTGTCAAGTTCGTTCTCTGGTTCATCTTTTCTCCAATTTTTATTAA
This sequence comes from Tachypleus tridentatus, assembly GCF_004210375.1. Lineage (NCBI taxonomy): Eukaryota > Metazoa > Arthropoda > Merostomata > Xiphosura > Limulidae > Tachypleus > Tachypleus tridentatus. Next base: position 43,052,598 of record NC_134832.1, read on the forward strand.
ACTAATTTATTTTACAATGTAGGAGTCAATCTGCTATTGTTTCGGAAGATGTTGTTCTAGGTACTTTATAAGCTGTTGTGATTAATGTATTTTATTGTTTGTAGTTTTGTTTGCAGTAGTTTTTTGCTTACATTAATCCATGCAGGAGCTGCATAGTCAATGACAGGTCTAATGTATGTTTTATATATGTTCATAATGTTGTCTGCCGTAGCTCCACTGTTTTTGCCAGTTAGACTCCTAGCATACTTTGTTCTTCGTCAAATTTTTGTTTTACCCAGGTTAGTTTTGAATCAAACGTAAGCCCTAGGAATTTTGCTGATGTATCAATTTGGTGTTGTTCACTATTTATGTAGATCTGTGGTTGTGCTTTTAGTTAATTTTGTGAATACTACTAGTTGTGTTTATTTTGATTCTGTATTTTTGGCAATATTCACTTATTCCATTTAATTGTGGTTTGAATGTTTGTGGCTGCTGGTGCTGGTGCATTTTTCCAGATTGCTACATCGTCTGTGAACTGGGATGAGTATCCATTATTTGGATTTGTTTGTTTGTTTGTTTATTTTTGAAATTCGCACAAAGCTAACCGTCCCTAATTTAGCAGTGTAAGAATAGAGGGAAGGTAGCTAGTCATCACCACCCACCGCCAACTCTAGGCCTACTCTTTTACCAACGAATAGTGGGATTGACCGTCACATTATAACACCCCCACGGCCGAAAGGGCGAGCATATTTGACGCGACGGGGATGCGAACCCGCGACCCTCAGATTACGAGTCGCACGCCTTAACACGCTTGGCCATGCCGGGCCCCCCATTATTTGGATATTTTAGGGGTATATTATTCAAGTACATAATGAATAGGATAGGGCTAACTACCCCTTCTTGAGGGACACCAGCTTCTCGAGTGAAACATTCAGAGAATGTCCCTTCAATATTTATTCTGTATGATCTGTGGTAGGTAAAACAGAAATTAAGAGTATTTGAATTTCGCGCAAAGCTACACGAGGGCTATCTGGGCTACTCTTTCACTAACAAATAGTGGAATTGTGTACTAATGTTGACTTCCAGCCCTCCTTAAGTGGGAATAATTAGTGGGTGTTATTTTGGATTTATCTTAAGACCATTGTTACCAATACAGCGATCCCTGATATAAGGTTGCCGACTGAGGGTAGGGTGGAGAGAATAACTGGCCTACATGATTTGTCTTAAGCAAAGGGCGTAAGAAATTTAGCTGCCTCGTTTATTATACATCTATATTCAGCTCCTAAGTTTTTGCTCTTTTTTTATTTTTAAATCAAACATTTTGTTTTCAGTTGTAGAAACCAAATGGGAAGATCCATGGGGCTAGATGGGGGGGGGGGGGCTAAAGTGGTAACCTTTTCCTGATTAAAAATAGTATTTTTATTTAAATGTTCTGTTATCTATTAATTTTTGTGCAGAAAATGTACAGAATAAAGTAAAGATGTCTTAAAATGTAGTTAACACTAGTCCGTCCATTTCAGTGCAGAATATTAGAACTCGTTGATTTGGGATGAATCCGTGATATCCAAAAAAGCGTGTGTTTTTAACCTATTTCAGGTTAAAACACTTTCCAGATATCTCACACAAATGGGTGAAATAGAAATAAATCTTTTTCCCCTTCCCACAGAAAATAAAGGGTCTACAAGTTCAAGCTTTGGCACATTGTATATTTAAGTATAGAGTGTGTGTTTTTCTTTTAGCAAAGCCACATCGGGCTATTTGGTGAGCTCACCGAGGGGAATCGAATTCCTGATTTTAGCGTTGTAAATCCGTGTTCTAGCGGGGGCGTTAAGTACAATACGTGTGCTTCTATTTATTTAAAAAGAACTACCACTGAGACTTAGAAACGAAAGGTTAAGGTTCTCTAAACACACATATATTCTCTATCCATTTCCGTCAGTCTTTTAAAATTTTACCCAACATAGTCCTGGTCTAGCCTAGTAATTAGAGCTCTCGACCATCAAAATACGGGTCACGAAATAAATTCCAACACCTGGTTTGTTTGGTTTGAATTTCTCGCAAAGCCACACGAGGACTGTTTGTGCTAGCCGTCTCTAATTTCGTAGTGTACGACTAAAGGGAAGACGGCTAGTCATCACCACCCACAGCCAACTCTTGGGATACTATTTTACCAACGAATAGTGGGATTGACATTATAATGCCCCCACAGCTGAAAGGGCGAGCATGTTTGGTGCAACGGGGATTCGAACCTGCGATCGTTCAAACACCTGAAATGCTCGCCTATTTAGCTGTGGGATCGTTATTATGTCACGATCAATTCATTATTCGATGATAAATATTTTAACTTCAAAATGAAGTACAGCTTGCACAAATAATCGTTAAGTAGCTTTGCGCAAAATCTAACAAACAATTTGACGCAATATAAAAAAAGACGGTTTTATTGCTTTCGTATTTTCTGGAAAAACTGGTAAGATATTGAAAACCACCACCTAGTTATTAACAATATTCTTCAGTATATTTATACATATTTATATATAGCTGTCACGTAAGAAATTGAAAGAGATTGTGACAATCTGAAATAAATAATTTATACATTATTTAATAATAAAAAATATTATATGAATATTTCAACAAAATGTAAAGTGAACATTTACAGAATCTTGTGAATGGAGTATCAGTTAATTTCGGACTTTTTAAAATGTTTTCTTCTTCACAAAATAAAGAAACTTAAGGAAGATATTATTTTAAATAACTAACAGAATACCCGTTGGTTTACCTTTTAATATTTTTGTGCTTTATAACAAACAATATTCATTTTTCTTTTCCATTAGGTATGACTGTTTTTCGTTTTTTCCAAAGACCAGCTGGTCATGCTACTACCAGCGTTAAGGCTACTGTATCATCCGAGTCCAGCCGTCTCCTCGTCTCCAACATACAAAGGAGTCGTTGGCAGCGCTTCCTGCGGTTACCTGGACTGGGGATACTTTGTGGTTTATGCTCTGGAATCTTTTTCGCTACTGGTTCCTTAGTAGTTGCACTCTTGCCAGGAATAAACTCCATGGAACTTCTTATTTTTCGGTCATTGTCACAAATGGCGGTATACAGCTCTGTTATTATTCATGCTCGTCAGAGTTTACTTGGAATCCCCGGGGAACGTCGGTTTCTTTTCTTTCGAGCGATTACCGGCGTGATTTCTGTAAATTTAATATATTATTCCTTTCGACTTATTCCTTTAGCTGATGCTTCTACAATTTCTTTCAGTGCACCAGTTTTCGTGAGTATCTTTGCATGTATACTTCTGAAAGAGCCATGTGGCTTATTTGAGCTGGGAACAGTTATTACTACTATAGTTGGCGTGATGTTGATTGCCAAACCATCGTTTCTGTTTGGAGGTGATACTGGAAACTTGTCCATGAAAGACCAAATCATGGGATCCCTCATGGCATTCTGTGGCTGTCTGTCGGTTTCTCTGTCCTACATCTTTATTCGAAAACTTCAAAAGACTCATTATTCTGTAATAATTATGAGTTTCTCATTAGTTGCCATCTTTATCAACTCAATTATCCTAACAGTCATAAACGACTGGTCCTTCCCAGCATGCGGAAGAGATGGCTGGCTTATTTTATTGTTAGGATTTACAGGGATAATTGGCCAGTTTTTTGTTACCGCCTCTTTGAAACTGGAGGACGCTGGGCCAGCTTCCATCGCTCGTGCCATTGATGTGGTAATGGCTTTTATTTATCAGGTGGCGTTTCTCGAAGAAACTATCGAATGGACCAGCGTGTTAGGAGCAGTACTAGTGTGTTCATGTGTGGTGATGATCGGTTGGAGAAAGTGGAAGAAACGCTGAATTTTTTGTTATTACTAAAAATCGTATACCTTTGTATTTTTATTATCATTATTTAGAAGATTAAAAATGGTTCACATATAAGTTCAGTAAAAAGAAATATTGTATTTTACCATATGTAAAAGGTGAATATTTCAAATATGTGATCTTTGACGTTTTATTGTAATTATCATCAAAGTACTGAAATAAAGGAATACAGTGAGGAGAAGTTGGATAAAAGTGCAGATATATTAAAGTTTAGATACACTATCACAGAACAGCAACAAGTTTAAATGGGCACAGACATCAACACTGTATCGAGTCCTCTTCAGTCCAAAGATTATTTGTCGAAGAAACACATAAACTGTTTATTTTATAACGGAAGTTAAAAGGTTCTTAACGACACATGACCCTAGAAAAAGGATTAAAGTGACTATAAGACGTGTTGAAATTTGGATTAATGAACTTTCCATGAATATTATTTTGATATTGTTTGTAATTTTATTTTGGTTGATTTTCATTTGATTTGTGGACCAAAATTCCTTATGTGTGGAAGATCTTTTTTTTTACCAGTTTTAACATTCTTTTTACGTTCTGTGTGCCCCATATTTACGTTGGTGAAAGAGGCAGAAATTAAAACTCTTTCATAGAATTATCTGAGAATTATATAGTGAGTCTGAGATACATACTTGTTTTAAAGTAGGGATTTCCTTATGCTTTTCTGATACTCATAAATAATTTTGAAATTATTTTCGTAAGTTTTTATGAGATTTCTACTTGACCCGAAGTATTTTGTTGTTTTTCGTACTTAGATGATGCTGTTTGTTAATTACCCTTCTTAAAAAATCACTTGTCTTTTGATAAAGCTTATAGGATACTTTAATTGTTTAAAATTTGGATACATATTTTTAGTTTCTTCGCCAAGGGTTGTATAATGACAGAGTCTATGCGATCTTAAAAACATAGACGATGTAACTTGTGTTTTAACCGTTTTACGATGGCGGCGAAAAAATGAAGTGATTTCGTTTTCGAATCTAATTAGTTCATAGTTCACAACATTAGTATCAAAATCCAAATACTTTAATTCTGTTTAAGATTTGTGATTATTATTTCACTGTGACAAATAAATCGATACTTTAGTCCACCATATGAAATTTGATAAAACTCGCATCAAACGTTTTTGTTTTGTCGTGTTATCTCCTTGTAACATTTCGAGTTCCTTGCTTCGTTGTAGCCACCGGTGTTAAAGTTCACTTTCAGTTGTTCTACCCTAGAATCATGACTATAAGAATGTGCCTCGTAGATTCGTAAATGAACTATCAGCAAATAATTCGGACTTGAGTAAGTACCCTAGTGCAATATGTTACTATGATTGTTTGGTAAGATATTCGTTTTAAATCCTAAGATTCAAATGTGGTGTATAAATGATATATTATTTTAAATACAATATCCCATTTTACTTAAGTGTTGTGTGTAAAGCTTAAGTAGTTACACGTCACATGATAAACATCACCGTGGATTGTGGGTTTCTAAAGAGTATTGTTATAACAATGAATTACATGTTATTTGTATTTGATAATGTGTTCATTAATCAACTTCTAACTATCGTCTATATAAAAGTATACATCATGCACACTAAACCTAAACTGTTACAGAATCCTTATTAACAAAGGAATTTTGAAGGCTTACGAAAGGAGGATTGTAATTTTATCTGATAGGAGATCAGTTCGATATATTTTGGAAACGATGATTATTTGCCTTCTACAACAGTTAAAGAAAAATAAACGTGTAAAATCATGTAAGTCAAAACTAAGGAAAACATTTTTACTGGAAAACGTAATACATGTTCTACTGTAAGAGATATTTTGGGAGTTTTAGAGATATTCATTTCATCAAATTAAACTTTTATTTCCAAACATCAATTCCAAAAGTAATCTAACTTTGCAAATAGGGCAGTATTTCAACATAGTGCGTCTAAAAACTACTGAAAATTTACACAATATCATGTTTTACACTTAAATATAAGAGTTTGTTTCAGAATTCTGCCTAAAGACACACAAGGGCTATCTGTATGTAGCCCTTAATTTTGACCCGGTATTGTAGATGCAGAAGAGTAGACGTTTCATGATAATAGCTCAATACAGTGTTACCAGCAACGAGTATTATATATGTATTATATGAGGGTTCCCATTAAGGAAACAAAATATGTGTAAAGGACAGTGTTAGATAATGTTGTCTTCCTTTTCTTCTGGCCCGGCATGGCCAGGCGGTTAAGATCATATTGTCTTCCTTCCTTTCTGGCCCGGCATGGCCAGGTGGTTAAGATAATTTTGTCTTCCTTCCTTTCTGGCCCGACTTGGCCAGGTAGTTAAGGCACTCGACTCGTAATCCGAGGATCGCTGATTCGAATCCCCGTCACATGAAACATGCTCGCCCTTTCGGTCGTGGGGGCGTTATAATGTGACAATTAATTGTTGGTAAAAGAGCAACGCAAGAGTTGGAGGTGGGTGGTGATGACTAGCTGTCTTCTCTCTTGTCTTACACTACTAAATTAGGGACAGCTAGCGCAGACAGCCTTCGTATAGCATTGTGCGAAATTCAAAGAACAAACCAAACACTTCCTTCTTTTATTAATCCCTAATGACCTCATTAGATTCTCTTTACATACTTTGATTTGTGAAAGATAATAACTGGCTCATTCAACTGATGAAGTTTTCATGTTTTTGAATTCAAGGCATGTATACCATCGGATAGTTTTCAGTTATTATATCAAGAATTATAGAAATGAAACGAGCTGATTCTGAATGATGGGTGCTAACACACACAGAGGGAAAGATGATTCGTTATTAATAGCCAACTGAAAACCTTTGTTACTTGTAACGACTACCACATATATATATATATGTCAAGAGCTTAGTTAACTCAGTATCGTTGTTACTAGCAATGGACACTTTATTTTCTCGAAAGGGGACCGAATGTCGCCTGAAAATGGCGCCACAAAGGGACGTTTACTATTTCAATATGTTCTGTCGTGACGTCAGTGAAACGTTTGCATGAACTCAGTAGACTACAACAAATTTTGAAATATATACTTACAAAGCAAGAAATAAAAATATTTGTTACTCTTATTTTTTGTTTTATTTATTCTTCAGAACATTTTAAGGAACCCTACAAAAATACATCTAGTATGCGTTTATGTATGTATTTCGTAAATAATTAATTTAAAACCCCTGTCACGAGCTACAAGTATTTTATGTTATGAGATGTCAAGTGACGTTCGCTGTATGCACTTTATGCATGTTTTCATTGTATTATGTAACTATGAACGTAGTCGTATGTGTTAAATGAGTGAACAAAGCATAATAATTTGGTAAAGGTTACCAGATGTGCTGAGCTGAGGTTTGAATACTGTACGTCTGCGGGTAGTCAGTTGATCTATTATTATCAAATATCCATTAACGTTGTAATCAATACATTTGTTTCAGTATACTGTGTTATTCTCTTTCTATGGTAAGTCTCTCTCTATACCGATGTTTGGGTATTGATGTTTGTCTACCCAAGAGGGTCAGGTTTCTTTAACCTTTTCCTCCTTCCATCGGATTTTGGTTGTTTTTTTGTTTTTCTTTCAACAGTCAAGTGTATTTATCTTTGGTACACGAGGGCCAGAGTAACCCGTACTTACTCAGATCCCTTTCAGGGCAATGTCCATGCACAATCTATACATACACTTGGTGCAAATAAAACATTTCTCTTATAGTTCCATAGATTATTTGCACTTTCATCAGTTAGATATTAACTAGAAAACGTTTACATAAAAACCCTTTCAATGTTTTGTAATTAATCTCTAAACTAATGTGGAGTCTAGTTAATAGGTGACCTTTTATTATTTTTTTTTTACATATTTATTTTTATTTAGAAAGTGTATATTCACTGGGGAAAGGTGCTTAGGTCTATCATCATGATGTAAGCAATACCTGTCGAGTTCGCTCACTAATTCATTTTTTCTCCAATTTTTATTAAACTAATTTATTGTACAATGTAGGAGTCTAACTGCTATTGTTTCGATATGTGCGTATTTATGCATAAATTCGGAAGATGTTGTTCTAGGTACTTTATAAGCTGTTGTGATTAATGTATTTTATTGTTTGTAGTTTTGTTTGCAGTAGTTTTTTGCTTACACTTATCCATGCAGAAGCTGCACGCGCGTAAGGCGTGCGACTCGTAATCCGAGGGTCGCGGGTTCGCGCCCGCGTCGCGCTAAACATGCTCGCCCTCCCAGCCGTGGGGGTGTATAATGTGACGGTCAATCCCACTATTCGTTGGTAAAAGAGTAGCCCAAGAGTTGGCGGTGGGTGGTGATGACTAGTTGCCTTCCCTCTAGTCTTACACTGCTAAATTAGGGACGGCTAGCACAGATAGCCCTCGAGTAGCTTTGTGCGAAATTCCCAAACAAACAGAAGCTGCATAGTCAATGACAGGTCTAATGTATGTTTTATATATGTTCGTAATGTTGTCTGCCGTAGCTCCACTGTTTTTGCCAGTTAGACTCCTAGCATACTTTGTTCTTCGTCAAATTTTTGTTCTACCCACGTTAGTTTTGAATCAAACGTAAGCCCTAGGAATTTTGCTGATGTATCAATCTGGTGTTGTTCACTATTTATGTAGATCTGTGGTTGTGCTTTTAGTTAATTTTGTGAATACTACTAGTTGTGTTTATTTTGATTCTGTATTTTTGGCAATATTCACTTATTCCATTTAATTGTGGTTTGAATGTTTGTGGCTGCTGTTGCTGGTGCATTTTTCCAGATTGCTACATCGTCTGTGAACTGGGATGAGTATCAATTATTTGGATCTTTTAGGGGCATATTATTCACATACATCATGAATAGAATAGGGCTAACTACCCCTCCTTGAGGGACACCAGGTCCTGGAGTAAAACTCTCAGAGAATGTCCGTTCAACACTTATTCTGTATGATCTATGGTAAGTAAAACAGAAATTAAGAGTATTTCAATTTTGCGCAAAGCTACACGAGAGCTATCTGCGCTAGCCGTCTCTAATTTCGTAGTGTACGACTAAAGGGAAGACGGCTAGTCATCACCACCCACAGCCAACTCTTGGGATACTATTTTACCAACGAATAGTGGGATTGACTGTATAATGCCCCCACGGCTGAAAGGGCGAGCATGTTTGGTGCAACGGGGATTCGAACCTGCGATCGTTCAAACACCTGAAACGCTCGCCTATTTAGCTGTGGGATCGTTATTATGTCACGATCAATTCATTATTCGTTAATAAATATTTTAACTCAAAATGAAGTACAGCTTGCACAAATAATCGTTGAGTAGCTTTGCGCAAAATCTAACAAACAATTTGATCCAATATAAAAGAAGACGGTTTTATTGCTTTCGTATTTTCTGGAAAAACTGATAAGATATTGAAAACCACCACCTGGTTAATATCAATGTTCTTCAGTATATTTATACATATCTATATATAGTTGTCACGTAAAAACTGAAAGAGGTTGTGACAATCCGAAATAAATAATTTATGCATTATTTAATAATAATAAAATATTATATGAATATTTCAACATAATGTAAAGTGAACAATTACAGAATCTTGTGAATGGAGTATCAGTTAATTTCGGACTTTTTAAAATGTTTTCTTCTTCACAAAATAAAGAAACTTAAGGAAGATCTTATTTTAAATAACTAACAGAATACCCGTTGGTTTACCTTTTAATATTATTGTGCTTTATAATAAACAATAATTATTTTCCTTCTCCACTAGGTATGAATGGTTTTGGTTTTTTCAAAAGACCAGCTGGTCATGCTACTACCAGCGTTAAGGCTACTGTATCATCCGAGTCCAGCCGTCTCCTCGTCTCCAACATACAAAGGAGTCGTTGGCAGCGCTTCCTGCGGTTACCTGGACTGGGGATACTTTGTGGTTTAATTTCTGGAATCTTTTTCGCTACTGGTTCCTTAGTAATTGCACTCTTGCCAGAGATAAACTCCATGGAACTGCTTATTTTGCGGTCATTGTTAGAAATGGTGGTATACAGCTCTGTCATTATACATGCTCGTCAGAGTTTACTTGGAATTCCCGGGGAACGTCGGTTTCTTTTCTTTCGAGCGATTACCGGCGTGATTGCTGTTAATTTAATATATTATTCCTTTCGACTTATTCCTTTAGCTGATGCTTCTACAATTTCTTTCAGTGCACCAGTTTTCGTGAGTATCTTTGCATGTGTACTTCTGAAAGAGCCATGTGGCTTATTTGACCTGGGAACAGTTATTACTACTATGGTTGGCGTGGTGTTGATTGCTAAACCATCTTTTCTGTTTGGAGGCGATACTAGAAACTTGTCCATGAAAGACCAAATCATGGGATCCCTCATGGCATTCTGTGGCTGTCTGTCGGTTGCTCTGACCTACATCTTTATTCGAAAACTTCAAAAGACTCATTATTCTGTAATAATTATAAGTTTTTCATTAGTTGCCATCTTTATCAACTCAATTATCCTAACAGTCATAAACGACTGGTCCTTCCCAGCATGCGGAAGAGATGGCTGGCTTATTTTATTGTTAGGATTTACAGGGATAATTGGCCAGTTTTTTGTTACCGCCTCTTTGAAACTGGAGGACGCTGGGCCAGCTTCCATCGCTCGTGCCATTGATGTGGTAATGGCTTTTATTTATCAGGTGGCGTTTCTCGAAGAAACTATCGAATGGACCAGCGTGTTAGGGGCAGTACTAGTGTGTTCATGTGTGGTGATGATCGGTTGGAGAAAGTGGAAGAGACGCTGAATTTTTTGTTATTACTAAAAATCGTATACCTTTGTATTTTTATTATCATTATTTAGAAGATTAAAATGGTTCACATATAAGTTCAGTAAAAAGAAATATTGTATTTTACCATATGTAAAAGGTGAATATTTCAAATATGTGATCTTTGACGTTTTATTGTAATTATCATCAAAGTACTGAAATAAAGGAATACAGTGAGGAGAAGTTGGATAAAAGTGCAGATATATTAAAGTTTAGATACACTATCACAGAACAGCAACAAGTTTAAATGGGCACAGACATCAACACTGTATCGAGTCCTCTTCAGTCCAAAGATTATTTGTCGAAGAAACACATAAACTGTTTATTTTATAACGGAAGTTAAAAGGTTCTTAACGACACATGACCCTAGAAAAAGGATTAAAGTGACTATAAGACGTGTTGAAATTTGGATTAATGAACTTTCCATGAATATTATTTTGATATTGTTTGTAATTTTATATTTTATTTTGGTTGATTTTCATTTGATTTGTGGACCAAAATTTCTTATGTGTGGAAGATCTTTTTTTACCAGTTTTAACATTCTTTTTACGTTCTGTGTGTCCCATATTTACATTGGTGAAAGAGGCAGAAATTAAAACTCTTTCATAGAATTATCTGAGAATTATATAGTGAGTCTGAGATACATACTTGTTTTAAAGTAGGGATTTCCTTATACTTTTCTGATACTCATAAATAATTTTGAAATTATTTTCGTAAGTTTTTATGAGATTTCTACTTGACCCGAAGTATTTTGTTGTTTTTCGTACTTAGATGATGCTGTTTGTTAATTACCCTTCTTAAAAAATCACTTGTCTTTTGATAAAGCTTATAGGATACTTTAATTGTTTAAAATTTGGATACATATTTTTAGTTTCTTCGCCAAGGGTTGTATAGTGACAGAGTCTATGAGATCTTAAAAACATAGACGATGTAACTTGTGTTTTAACCGTTTTACGATGACAAGTGAAAAAATGAACATAGCTTTAAAAGTCTGTTGATTTTTTGTAGATAGAAAGAAGAGGTCTTGATTTTATTCTAGTTATGAGAATCTGTAAGAACGTGAAAGCGAATTACTGTTTTTTTCCATTTATCTTTAAACTTAGTAGTACTGGGAAGTTCGTTAATCTTCTCAGGAAACATGTCATCAACAAATCGGTTTGGTTTGTTTTGAATTTCGCGCAAAGCAGCTAGAGGGATATCTATTTAGCCGTCACTAATTTAACAGTGTATTTAGATTTGTTGAAAACACGTGAAAAGTTCGAAACCTGTATTCGTATAAATTTGACGATGTTCAGTAATAGTGGATCTAAGCTTTCTTTTAGATTACTTTGCATCATATTGTGTACTTACATACTATTAGAAAAGTATAGATGCTGCATTATATAGTGTTTTAAAATCTTTAAAATAGAGGTAACTGTACCAAAACATTAAAACATCGTTTATGTGATCTATAGTTAGAATATTGTGAACTGATAAAGAAACCTGCACCTTTTTAGTGGAACAATTATGCAAATATATTTGGTGAGAAAATGAATGATTGAGATCTTCAAATTTGATTCACGCTGGCTCGAAAGTTCATGGTGAAATAATTTAGAAAAACGGCTTCAGCTTCAATATTTATCATAGCGACAAATAACTCCACTGAATCTGTTCGCTGCCTGGCACTTACTTCGTAAATCTTTAAAAAAGGTTTTGGAAATGTGAATCGTATATACTACTGGAAACTGTTATACTCAAGGTTAGAAGATTTGTCAAATAGAAGAACTGAATTATCGTTTGATTTAAAATAATGTTTCATTAATTTAGTATTAATTTACTAACTCAATATTATTTTAAATCTGGATTTTTACCACTTATTTAAGTATGTGCAGAATTTTGATGTAAAAACGTTATCAGTGTATCCTGTTCCTATAGAATAATTATTGTTTGTCTGGACAGATGTGACAGAGGATTTCGTGTTTAGAATCTGAAGTTGTATGTGTACGTAATTTAACCGTTTTTCCTCTGTATTTTCGTAAATATCTAACATTTTGAAATCAAATATATATATTTGTTAATGTTACATATATTTCTTTGTATTTGTTTTGTAATAAGAAAACAAGTGTTAAAGGAATGAAAAATATCACAGACGAATTTGCTTTATTTTCTTTCAAACTTACATTAGACACAACAAGAAGAAATATCAATAAGAGTTTATAGTCATTAACAAAAATTTACGAGAATCAATAAATTACAAATAGAAATCAATTACGAAAATTGTTCATATCGTTTGATGGAATGTTATTTCAAACATAATGACTTCCTTCATTGAAATGTTATTTATTAAAATTCGTATACACAATTTAAAATTGTTTTTGCATTATCGTTATAAAACCGAAACGTTTTCATTTGATTTTTGTTCTTTCTCGGGATACGTAAATGAACAATCTGGTCGTTTCAATAAATTCATCTGGAATACAGTTGTGATCATTTGTATTAAAATTCAAACATTTCATACAGAAATGTTTCTTACCCTTTTGCAATAAGAAACAAGTAATACCACCCTGAAGGAAGTAAACAATCAAATTATCAAGAAAAACAATAAAAAAGACAACGGCAAGATTTAATGTAAGATCACGGTTAATGTAATTTTTGCCATCAAATATAGTCTACACAGTAATCACTTTATTTATTCGAATGTTTTTGGGGTTTTTAATACCAGAAATATAACACAATAATAACTGACATAAAAGAGTATGAAACTGTATAATTCTCGTCATTAAAAAGACAAAAAATGGAGTTTCTACATTTAATACTTGAATCATCATAAGCTTTGTGTCCGTCATAATTTTCTAGACAAAATGGCGCTTTCCGATTTTATAACATTTAAAATTTATAAGAACTAAAGAAACATGTCGATTTGATTCATTGTTCTTATTATTTTATATTTAAGAAGAACAACTGGTCAGAATGTTTAGTTTTTTTTTTAGAAAAAAAAAGCTCCTATTCTGCCCCATGGAAAAAGACATTCGAAAATCTAGTTTATAAGTAAAACCATGTGCTTTAACTGAAACGGATTTTCTTAAAACTTATATTTTGAATGAAATCTGAACATTTCTCTTCACTTTAGTAATTTTTTTGGCAATTATGTATTTCGTAAACTCTCTCCTCACACACACGTTTTTTGTTTTTTTTCGGAAATTAGTAAAACAGTCTTTACACTACACGCCTGCTTGTGAAGGCATTACTGTTATCAAAAGCACGCTTGTCTTTCCTGTACACGTAATAACAAAAGAAGATTGTAACAGACAGAGCAATGATGGCTGCAACAACGGCGATACTGATTCCGGCAATTTCCGCTGGTCTCAGTTGACCTGTAACCAAGGGAACAGAGAATGTTTAGTAACAGGGCCACGCATAAATATATATATATATATATAATAAGTAACATCGGTAAATGTCTTTTCTGCATTTGGCAAATTGCTTTCTCAACTATTCCAAAGCTATAAAAAGAAACATAACACAAACTTAGCATCTCTTTAAAGCAGTGCCTTCCAAACGTTTTTGTTCACAAAGCGTTTCAGTGTTATTTATTCCATACTATGATTGTACTTCCTTTTCACAGATCTGAAAGGAACCGGGAAATACAAATTGAGAGCTTCAAAAAATATTTATATTTATCTCCAGAAACGACGTGCTAGTAATAACTTTTAAATACAAAAATTGGATTTCATTTGCCAATTTTTAAAATTGGGCGCTGTATTGAAAATTATAAATTTTAAATATTCACTAGTTTCAGTTTAGTGAACTGGCAGTTTATACTCATAATATTACTTCGTCAATGGGAAGGGAAACATTTTTAGAAAGAATGCGTTATTTTTTTAGTGAGATGATGAGATGTTTAACAGACGTAGTTTTCATGTTAGAGAAATAGAGTTGATTTTGTAAGTTATTATTATCAGTAGTTAAAATATAAAGCAAAGCATCCCTACTTCTATCATATAATGCTAGCAGATCTAAAATACAGCAAAGTAAACTGCCTTGTAATTGAAGCTGAATCGCAGATAAGGAAAACTACACCAAAGTGGTTAATGAAGAGGAAACGGTTATTTTTGTTTGTTTTGTAAGCGTACGGGAAATATTTTCTACAAATTAAACTCAGGATTTGATGCAATGCTTTTGTCCTTTTTTATATTCATGATGTGTCTCTTTCCAAATAAAATGTTTCTTGCGTAAGTTAAATATTAACGTAATATATTATAATTCATGACGTAAGATGACTCACCTTCCCGTTCACCTTTAGTGTCCTTTCCATAGTTAAAACCCCCTCCTTGACAAGCGACCTCTGACGTAAGTAAAGCTAATACTAAAAAAAATAATAATAATTTGATGAACATTATTGACCATGACAAGATTTTTTTGTTCAAAGACATGCAATTTCTGTATTATCTATTCGTAATAATTGTGTGAAAAACTATAATCTGTAAGATAATTTCTACCAAGCTTCCAATTTGAGGCATGAAGCCTCTTGGATTTATAAACTGATCATAGTGATTCTATTACCATTCTCCTGACATTTTTTTTTTCAATTATATTCTGTACGCAGCTCCCCACTCATTTATTGACAAGCTCTGTTCTCCACCTAAGATTCAGTCTTTTAAGTTTTAAAATTATCTACGTTGTGACACCTACTAACTTCTAAACTAACTCATCCTCCTGATAATTTATATTAAAAAATCAGATTCTCCACTCTAATTCTGTCACCTCCGAAAAAAAAAGTATCTTATTCTTAAGTTACAAGAATAATCTGATTTAAAGATTTGGCTTGAACCTTAATTATAATTAGCTTCTAGTTTTTAAATCAATCTTAAAGAACAATCATGTATTACTGACGGATACGAGCGTGTTTTCGCCAACTCAGAACTTGCGAAATATAAAAGTACTTTACTACGTGAATGATGATTGAAATATTAAATGTAGAAATTCCATTTTTAATGTGAGAGTCATCAGCTAAATACTCCTTTATATCAGAAAAGACAGAAACTATGGTATTTATTAAATCCGTACTCGTAGGGAGACTAATGAAACTTAGACAAATACGAAACTGACATCTTAAGTTTTTGAAATGAAACTAAAACCAAGAATCAAGCTTCATTTAAAGCTGGGAGAGTTTAATTAACTCTGTCTATTGACGATAAAATTAATTCTGATTAATATTAACATTAAACTCTGTAAGATAAGACAAATATAATGAGTAGATTACTGGGCAGGACAATAAGTCCCGACGGAGAATTGCATTGTGTTCAGACGCACGAAAACTAGTGATCTATTGATACGGTAATAACTTTAGTCTTGAGGTCTATTAGATGAGACAATAAGAATTAAAAAAGGGAAAAAATACAACCTTCTAAAAACTCGAGTTATCGGGTTTATCTTTTTATAATTTTTTATCCTACCTATTTTTTCAATATCAAGAGTATTCAGACATGTTTTATTTCTGTATAATTCATACGAACATCATTCTATGTTCGATCTCCGAACTAATTTTTTTTTGTCGAAGATGTTAACATACCGTTATGCAGAGGGAACAGTTTTTACGACGCAAGTTAACTTGGTATTTTAAATACATTTAAAAATAATGCAATCATCATTTTCGTGCAAGCTGATGTTTCTACTAGAAATATGAACAAAACAATATTTTAAGACCTAACACAACTGGGTAGTAGTTTTTTTTTTAAAGGAATATTAAAAACAAAAACATATGTGTTAAAGTTTGAAACAGAAAAAACCGGTAACAGAGGCGTAGTGCAGAATGTTTAGATCCTCCTGTGAATTTTCCCATCAAGCTTTCTTGGTATCCAATTTATTATAGTACTTATGAACACCTATTTAGCGTCCACCTAGAATACATTGCAAGGGGGAATCTGTGTGTATGGTTGCTACACCCTTGCTATCCGATTTAAATGGATAATAAAGCTTAAAAATTACAAACTAGTATCTGTAGGTGCCATGACTGAATATTTTAGGCAGTCTGGTGGTTAGGGCACTCGACTCGTAATCTGAGAGTCGTGGAATCGAAACCTGTCACCGAACATGCTCGCCATTTTAGCTGTGTGGCATTGTAATATAACAGTCAATTCCACTACTTTTTGGGTAAAAGTAACTCAAAAGTTTGCGAAGAGTGTTTTTGACTTACTTCCTATCTTCTAGTTTGTCAGTTAATTTAAAATTAGGGATGGCTAGCACTTACATTCTACATATAACCGTCGAGTACCTTTGTGCGAATTTCAACGAATAAGTAATTTTAGACGTTTTTTTACAGGTTTTATAACTAGCTAAACTTATTTTAGAATAATATCAATGAATAAAAAAATTAAAACTTAAGATAAACGAGTGTCGCACATGGCAATCATTGTTCAGGACAAGAAAAATCAACTGAGTTACAAAAATACGTAACTGCAACAAAAAGGATTTTATGTTGCTAAAAGTTTTAGTTTTCAAAACGTCTTAAATATTTCTAACCACTTAAAGCAAAGTTCATTTTTTGTTTGTATAACAAAAATTGATTGACATGACGCGCCATTTTCTAAGACACAATTGAGTTTATTCTTCTGTAAATTATTCGAATATTGACTAGAGTATACACTTATTATTCAAAACACATATTATTTTTTTCACATCTTCTGTGGATTTTAAGGTTTAAAAATTAAGTCTTGTATGTTTTCGAGCAAAGCCACATTGGACTATATGCTGTGTCCACAACGAAGAATCGAACTCTGATTTTAGTATTGTAAGTCCATAGGCTTACCGTTGTTTCACCAAGAAATAATTACTCTTTGCCATAACATTTTAAGCATAACAAATACTGTTTGTTTGTTTTATTCTTTTAAATAGAATTAAGTTTAGTTTTAACTAGATCCACAATTAGGTAAAATGTTTAGTCGAAAAACTTCATGATTATTGTAATGCTAGTGAAAAAGGCTATACTATGACAGGCGATACTAACATCAAATTATATTTTTAATAAATATTTGTTACTACATTTATTAAAATACTTTTTAAAGTGTTTTGTTTGAAAAATAGAATGCGATATTAAACATAAACATTTTAAATAGATTTTTCTCGTTAGATTTTATTGTTATCAGTTAAAGGATAAAGCAAGTAAGAAAGAAAAGTGTCAGCCATATTGACGTACCTGCCACAACTGCTTGCCACTTCATTTTCACTTAGTGGTAGTTCTCTCTTTATTATTTGATTATTCTGGTATCGTGCTGACAAAACTAATTAGAAGTATTCTTGTTTTGTTCCAATTTTCGATTTCCTAATCAAAGAAAAGAAGAAGAAATATGATGATGAAAATTTCAAACAACTAAAAACTGAATATCCAAATCAACGATCGTTAGCGACTACAAGTATTGCATTCACTGATATCCCCGCTTTTGTTCATTGGAGAACAGTAACAAGAGTTGGAATTCGCCCCGTGTTCAGGTACAACTGATAAAGCATCATCACTGTGGCTGTACAGATAAAAATAGTTATTTCAAAACACTTTTGATTGATTTAGCGCATTTCCAGAACAGAATGAGTGTGAACAATGCTGCCGTATACATAACACACAATGTACGAGTGTGTATCATACAAGTTTAGATAATACGTATGCCTATATAATTGTGTTGGAATCATCAAAGATACTTTCGCATCGAGTTACAAATCAATCCTTAGAAATTTGTATTTTCAAATAACCGATATTGGTTTTTAAACAGCGATAAAGCTTGGAAATTTGAAAAGATATATATCATAATCGCAGAACAAGACATTTTTAAATTGTAAGATTTATATATTAATTTTTTAATATTCTTATAAAAGGTTTTACATTGACAAATTGAATAAGTTAAAGTTTTGCTATAAAATCCACATCTCAATATGTACGCAACTTCAAATTCAGTGGAAAGAGTGTAACGTATATAGCAATAGACTTTCAGTGGTATATTATTATACATCACTGATTTTAATATTTATATCCGTCTTAACAAAATATTAGAAACACACCCGCAGTAAAAAGATATCTTTTTCTCACTTTAGCATATAAAGCCTATTTGTTTCACTGGCTTAGATTTTTGTACACTACTGTATATTTTCAAACATCGCCAAGCGTTAGAATCTCAGAAACATTCAAAATATAAATAATACAAACTTTTGTATGGAAAGAAATTTAGTATATTCTTAAAACTTCGTTCCTTCAAGTTATTTAAAGATAATTCGAATCCCAATCCATTCGACGGTAACAAATTAGTTTATTTCTACATGCTATATTCACCTGTACACTGCTTAAAAATGAAGTTAAAACGAAAATAATTTATTATTTGTACCCTGACTAACGTAAAAATAGACGTAGTTGTACAATTTTACGGTTAATTAAATGAGTACTGAATATACGCGATAACTAACACGGTTACAAAAACTTTACTGAAACCAAATCTCAATGAATAATTGACACTACACCAAATAAAAACAAACACTGACGTAATTCTTCACTGATTCTTTTACTTATTATCTTCTCGATCCCTCAATGCTCCATTAATTTATAATATTCGTTTCGCGAAATTTAGAATATTCTTGATATTTAATGTTTATTTTTATAATATTTACAGTTAACGTCTAAATAAAAGCACTAAATAAATGCTTACAACTATTATAATTATACACACACACTTATTTTTTATCGTTTTTATGTAAGTATAGGCCTATGCACACACACATATATATATATGTATACACAGGAAAGTTTTCAAATTGAAAAGATGAAAGGTAAGAGTAGGAAAACATTGACAAATAGTAAAAGTGGATCTTATACAGAGAAACGAAAACAAATAAGTTAAAAAAATAACGGAATTAAAGTAAAAAATGTATACAACTAGTTCTTGCTTCAGTATATATTAAATATATTGTGCCGAAGTCATGACATACATTATTTTCGACCATAAGTGACTGTTACAATCGCAACTTTTGATAATCGGGAAAACGGAAATGAATTATTGTGGTAAACTTTTCTAGCATTTGTAGGTTCTGTTCGTTTTTCATACAAATGGATCTATTTAATAAAGTACTTATTGAAAAACCTGAAAATACGATTTTCTGAGTGAACTGTTATTTCCATATATAGGAAAAGAAATGGACTTTTTCCATTACAGTCCTTCTGTAAGTAATATTCTAGAACATTTGGAGCCAAATGTAACAATAAGTTCGCCGCTAGTACACCGGTAAGTCTACGGATTTACAATACTAAAATAGAGGGTTCGATTCACCTCGGTGAGCTCAGCAGATAGCCCGATGTGGCTTTGCTATAAGAAAACATACACACACATATAACAATTTTTTTGAAATGAATTTTTCGAAATATCT
This sequence comes from Tachypleus tridentatus, assembly GCF_004210375.1. NCBI lineage: Eukaryota > Metazoa > Arthropoda > Merostomata > Xiphosura > Limulidae > Tachypleus > Tachypleus tridentatus. The sequence continues at coordinate 43,072,616 of NC_134832.1, forward strand.
CGTTTATTTTTTGTTTGTTTGTAATTAAACACAAAGCTACATATTGGGCTATTAGTGCTCTGCCCATCACGAGTTTCTAGTGTTGCAAGTCCCAAGACATAACGCTGTACCCCTGGAGGTCGGACGTTTTCTCTGTTGAATGAGTTAATTTACATCAACATACATTGATTATTTTAAAACCGTAGTAATAATAATAATATTTTTACTGTCACCTAAAATATTCAGGTAATAGTTGTTTTTTTTTTTTTTAACAAAGCCACAGTGGGATATTTTCTGTATTCTCCTAATGGGAATCGAGTCCCTGATTTTAACGTTGTAAGTTCGTAAATTTATCTCTGTCTCACTGAAGGACAATAAAAGTAGAAAGCAATGATCATGAAAAGTGAATTGTTGAATAGGCATTTTGATGAAGTGAAATATAAAGTTACGAACGTGCTGTTTAAGAGGATGAAGAATACGTGTACAGGCGTAGTGTTTAAAAGATAAACTGAATATTACGTATAATTACAGTGATTCGACAAGTTCGTAGACTATTAAGAATACACGTAGAGATGTGGTGTTTATAGAATGAAGTGAAAAATACACTGCTGGCTAAAATCTTAAGGCCAATGAACATAAAGAGAAAATATACATTTTGCGTTGTTAGACTCAACCACTTATATGAGTAGAGCTTCGAAAGATGAAAATAAGAAAATGGGGAAAACCCAACTTTTTTAGCATTTAATAGGGAAAATGTGAACACTATAAAATTAGCTTAAATACTAGCTGGTCAAAAGTTTAATATCATACTGAAACGAAGCGTTAATCGGTAAACACGTAACGAAATTTAGTCATTTGTGTTCAAGCATTAGCGTTGTCAACGTCTCCCACTAACATGTCCTGTGTTACATTGGGTAAGAACATGGCAAAGGCTACAAAGTTGACAGAATTTGAACATGGTAGAATTGTCGAGCTGCAAAAGCAAGGTGTCTCTCAACGTACCACCGCTGGTGAGATTGGGCGTAGTAAAACTGCTGTTGCAAATTTCTTAAAAGACCCTGAGGGATACGGAACGAGAATTTCAAGTGGTCGGCCCAAAGAAATTTCGCCGGCGTTGAGCAGGAGGATTTGATGGGTTGTCTGGCAAGGCACTAGCCGATCGTCGAACAAGATTAAGACCCTTACGAACGCAGAACGCAGTTCAAGAACAATAAGACGGCATCTACGAATGTAGATAACATTGGCAATGTTACATATTGTAACTGTAATTCTTACAAGTCATGTAAATATACATCCCACAACTGTGATGACATGGTCTTCAAAGGCCACGCCTCCTTCCACACTACGAAACAGCTCGATTAAACTTTGCTGAGAAGCACCAAACATGGGACGTAGAAAAGTGGAAGAAGGTATTGTTCTTTGATGAGAAAAAATTTAACCTGGATGGTCCAGATGGCTTTCAACGTTACTGGCACAATAAGGGTATCCCACCAGAGACATTTTCTACACGACATAGTGGAGGAGGTTCCATCATGATCTGAGGTGCTTTCTCCTCGCATGGAACAATGGAGCTTCAGGTTATACAGGGGCGTCAAACAGCAGCTGGCTACATTGGCATGTTGGAGAGAGCATCCTTATTGACTGAAGGCCCTCGCTTGTGTGGAAATGACTGGATCTTTCAGCAGGACAATGCTGTAATACACAATGCCCGCAGGACAAATGACTTTTTCATGGAGAATAACGTGATTCTTTTAGACCATCCAGCGTGTTCGCCCGAACTGAACCCCACTGAAAATGTTTGGTGGTGGATGGCAAGGGAAGCCTATAGAAATGGACGTCAATTCCAAACAGTGCATGATCTTTGTGAAACCATCTTCACCACTTAGAATAACATTCCAGCCAGCCTTCTGCAAATGCTTATATCGACCATGCCAAAGCAAAGGTTTGCAGTTATTCACAAGCACGGCCATGCAACTCACTACTGAGACCTCCTGTTGGGCATTTTATCCCTGTTTAGGACTTCTTTTTGATATGGTCTTAAACTTTTGACCAGCTAGTATTTAGGCTAATTTCATAATGTTCCCATTTTCCTTATTAAATGCTAAAAACGTTTTTTTTTTATTTGCTCTTTCCTTATTTTCATTTTCGAAGCTCTACTAAAATAAGTGGTTGAGTCTAACAACGCAAAATGCATATTTTTTCATTATGTTCATTGGCCTTAATATTTTGACCAGCAGTGTACGTGTATAGGTATGGTATTTATAAGATGACATGAAAATTATATTTACAGTTCATAAGAAGAAATGAAATGTGTATACACATAGTTCTAACTAGTTAATAGCGACAGTAAAAAAAAAAAAGACATGGTGTTTTGAAATGTCTGATAATATAGATTTACTTTGTGAATATATCATATGACACATCAAGTTTAACTTTATCTTTCGTTATTAAAAAACAATGTATAAAAATATGTTAAATACACCATACTTAATGTTGACAAGACACTTCGCCCAGTACTAGGAACTTAAGGCCAGTAATTTACTTTGTTAACCTTTAGCCTCAGTCTATGGAGGACTCAGTTCTGTTAATTATTGGTCCACACTGAGATGTTAAACTGATTAGATTGGACACTTGTGTTACATTCACTAAGAAAATGGTTAACTACATTAGGCTTCGTAATGGGTCTGAATTTCGCTTCTTTTTTTTTTTTGCCAAGAATGACTAATGTTCTTTTGGTGGATTCTACATAGCCTTGGTGACAACAGGTACATGTAAATTCATAGACCATATTTGACATTAAAGTTTGAATATGGCCCTTAATCATAAAACAAACAAAACAAAAAACAGTAGATACGTAAGTTTAAGAACACACCTTAACTGTATCTGCAGATATACTATTCGAAGCACATTTTATAACAGGGTTTTAACAATTAAGGAATATTTAATTGTATATGGTAAAACAATATTTCCGAATTCCTACTATGGTTGACTATTCCGCTTTTAAAGAAAAATATTCAGCAAGTATTTTATACACGTTTCTTTGTTTAGAATTAAGCGTAAAGCTATATGATGAATGGACTATCTGTGCTCTGCCCACCACGGGTATTGAAACCTGGTTTTTAGCGGTGCAAGTCTGTAGACACATCGCTGTACCAATGGAGGGCTTTTAGATATGACAAATGGGAAAATATTTTTACTTAATTATTTGATCTTACTGAACTCTTTACCTACGGTTTTATAAGTGTTAAGGTTAAGAAATCTCATATGTAAAATAGAACAGTAATTTAATTACGTTTTTTTAAAAAATATATTTAGTATAAAACCAGTAAAATTGGAAGTACACAGTCAACTTTTATGGCATATTTCTACTTCAAAGTTGTCCAAAAGAGAGTTTGTAATCTTTCTAATTATCCACATGTCTATTGTTCAAATATTCAAGAAACCGATACATACCTACAGTAATACAATGGTTTAAAAGTTTGAAGACCGCTTTTTTCATGACGAAATAAAAATAGAATAGCTTGAGAGGGCGTTAGTATTGAACCAACAGAGGCATATGTTTGACTACAGGTCTTACTATTTAGCAAAAAATAAGACCTACTAGTGGTAAAGTTTATCAATTACGAATTTTAGAAGAAAAAAAATCATTTGGGGAAAAGTCACACTGTCAACAATGTGGCCATAATTCAAGTCAACACTTAACCACTTCTTCTGACGATATTGGTAAATAGTCATTCAATATCAAAAATGTGCACTCTACACTTTTTGTCTTTCTAATGTTAGTACTAATTCGAATTTACGTGAACATATTATTGGTGAACGAGACAAACATGTCCCTTATAATAATCAGTATACGATCTTAGCAAGCCCCAGTGATGAATAAAGCGTGATTATCCAGAGATCAACTGGTAGATTTCTGTTAATTTTGTAAAAGTTTCGTTTTTTCAAAACGCTTCATAAGGCCGTTGGAATACAAGATATAATAGTTGGTTATCAAACTGCATGAATAACAACTCATTAACTTAGAGCAGTGTAAGTTTTTATACATTTTATTTAAACTGTTTGCAAATGGGAAAATTACGGTGAAAACAAAATTTTCTATAAAAGATAGTTATCATAAAATAGTACAGTTGAAACACAACCCAATAAAAGATATTTTAAAGTGTATTTGTACTTGAAATTGACCATCATTATTAAAATATAAGCGTGACCATGCTAATTTTCAACAGAAAAGTTCACACAAAAATAAATAAATGCTACTTGTCCAGAAGTACAAATTGTGTATGTACATAAAGAGAAAAGTTCGTACTAGTACTATTGTCTGTAGCTACAAATAGTTCTGTATTGTGAAATGAATGTGGATTTATTTCTAATTAATATAAGTTCACCATGTAATCTTTTAAGTTTTTAAAAGCAATTTTATAGTTTAAAATATATTGGCATTATCTAATAGAAATACATATTTTCAAAGCAAAATTTTCTTTCTTGGAAGTATGCGAGTTCCATTATTGTCAAGTATAAATACAGATATGAAAAACTGTGTACATTGTCAAAATTCAAGTCCTCATAATTATATCTAGAGGGATTTCTTTAAAGATCCAGTGTAATGTTTAAAGCTGTTCCACATTCAAATCTGGTTAGTTTTCTTTGTATGCTATTTTGATGACTTAAGACCAGTACACATGAAATCTGTAAGCATAACCTGGAACATGATTTTACCAGAAGTTTATTTAGTTTTAGTGCATTAATGGGTAACAGAAATAAAAAGTTTCCAAAGATGGCAGAAACTTGCTGCAAAAGCAAGTCCAAGATACTTTTTCAAAAACACTCACCAAACCTCAAGATTTTTACCAACATCCGTGTTTGTGTGTTTTTCTTATAGCAAAGCCACATCGGGCTATCTGCTCAGCCCACTGAGAGGAATCAAACCCCTGATTTTAGCGTTGTAATCCCGGAGACATACCGCTGTACTAGCAGGGTGCTACCAACATCTCATTCACAAACAAATTATGTAAAATATTTATAAAAAATTGTGAACAGCTTACCAATAAAATAACAAAGTTTTCACTATTATTGAGAAAAATTGTTACTTTTTTAAATACAGATCTAAGTGGACATTTTGGGTTTTCTGTTTTGTTTAAAAACGTCTCCAACAACTCTATATATTTTTATTCCTGTGTTTTATGTTGATACTGTTAATTGTACATGTTTTCTTTACAAGTATGTAATCTTTGCCTTTTACTTTAGCTTGAAATAAGAGAAAAATATAATTTGTTAATTTACTATGATTTAATTTTTCAAAACACTTCTGTTCAAACTTAAAATTTATGAACAAGTTCCAAGAAATAAAACACACAACAATTTACTATCTCACTAACAGCAATGCACTAAATGTAATAATCTGTTAACATTAGAAAGAAATACACACAAGTTTAGGAAATGACATTTATTTACTAAATGATGAATACAGAAGCCTAGATTCTCTAAAGACATGTGACAATAACAATCATGCATACATTCTACTTGCATGGATTTTCTACACCTTGGGGGAGACAACTGTATATGGTTGGGTCAACAGCACTTGTTAACCTTCGATGTTCTACATACTAAACCTTGGCATTCTTGCATAAATTAAGTATAAAAATAGACGAAAAAAGAGATTGGTGAACATGAAAAGAATGAAGTTGAAAAGTGCTTGTGCTTCATGAGAACTGTTGAAGGAGTTTTTAGAATTAATGGTGGTTTTTTATCTGAAACTAAACTGTAGACCAAAACAAAATACCAAACATCTTTTGAGCAAAAAGTAGAAAGAGAAATAAATGCTTTAATAAAGACAAATATTTGATTAAACATATGATGGTACATGTGAACTTTAAAGCACATCAAAGGTTTAAGCTGTAAATGTGTTGTAGTTCTTTCATACAGAGTACTAACTAACTAATAAAACGTTTTTCAAAATCATGATTGAATCTATAGAATTTAAAGATATAGAATTCTTTTTGGCACTACTAGCCTCTACAGCTGACCACAGCCAAGAACTCTATGAATGACCACAACCAAAACCTGATCCTTTGATTACAGCTGTGACCCTGACCACAATTTTTTTTTATGCACACCATAGTTAAAAATCACTCTGGTGACTGTAATTAAAAAATTATTTTTCACACCATTTCAGATAAGTAATAACTGGAGTTCATTAGTGGAAGATTGTAATGCATTATTTTAGATCTCTTTAGTTTCTGTGGTCAAAGCATTACTAAAACACACATCTGAAACACTCTCCTCTTTCCCGTGGTTTTGGCACTGAAGCCAGTACAAAATTCTACAGCATGTGATCTTATAGAAACTTGTATCCACCAGCATGCAGTTATTGACATGATGATGGATTAAGAAATTAACAATTTAATATATATACTACATGAAGACAAAAAAAAAAGTATTCAAATGTGACCAGATAACTCCTCCAGTGCTAAAAAATGCCGAGTTTGAAAAATAGCTTCCACTAAGTACGCTTACAGTTTGGCCACAACAGCTTGTACAACATAGAATCATATAGAAACATGTTCTAATAATACAACTTGTCTAAAGAGTAAAGATAAGGCAAAATTGTTACTGCATAATTGTAACTTAAAAATTAACCTGAATTACTTTACCACCAAGTAAAGTGTATTCTATGAAGCATTTCATTAGACAACACACTAACTCAGATACAAAATTCTATGACCTTTAACAAAAAATAAAAAAAATTACAGTTATGAAATCAAATAAAATTCCTGAGAAAACAAGTGTCTAAGAGTATTATTTGTTTTTAACCAGAAAGTGTGCATCAAATAACACCAGACTGAATAATACTGAAAAAAGGAACACCTTTAAACAGGCTTAACATTAAAACCTTTTCAAATCATGGTACACATATGCCTACATCAAATTTGACACTATTTCTGTCAATGTTACTTCTCTTTTATAACTTCTGCCTTTATTCCCTGGAAGACAGGAAAACTCAAACTGTTGACTCCTGTCTACTTATGAAATGGAAACTGCAAGAACATATTTTTCAGTACTCTTATAATCACAAAACAAGTTGTATCCTTGGAAGATAAACATCATCTTGTTGATCAAATACTTTTTTTTTGGCTTGCCAAGCACGACATATCTCTATACATACACTAAGAACTACTGCTCTCTTATTTCTTGTCAACTATAATATATCTTTGGAAGATAAACATCCCAAAATGACATAGCCATATCTTATTTAACTTTTTAAGCATGACACATTCTTGGAAGATCAAAAACCATCAGACTGGTCTATTGCTCTCTGATTTCTACCCATAACATATTAGTGGAAGATAAAATACAACCAAATAGCTTCCAAGCTTCCTCATTTTTCCACTTGTCACTCCTGATACAGCTTTGAAAACAATCACTATGTTCATGACCTCCAGAAAATTCTCCCACAAAGTGAACAAGTATAATAATTAAAAGGAAAAGCTGTGCATAAACACAACCAATACTCAAATATGGAATGGTTATAACTCCCATTCAAAACCGGTCTGCCTTTACGTAGACATAGCATAGTTAACACACAAAAAGTTAGAAGTCAAAACAATAACAAACACAAAAATATTACATTATTGTATAGATTTTTTTTTAAAGAACAAACTTGCATGCATTTGACATTATGATTTAAATTTGTCATATAAAAACGTTTGTGTAATAACATTCTTCAGATATCGTACAGTTTTCTTAGTTTCACAAAGAGAAGTGCTGAATTACAAGTTTTAGGACCACACTGATTTGAACAAGCCTTGTGATGATGAATCAGAAACACAAGTTTTAAAATGACTACACTTGGGGTGGAGATGATCAGATGAATTACATGTTAACACACAACAATCATTTATTTATCAGTGCAAAAACAAAATAAATGGAAGTCTAACAATAGGGAAATGAGAGGTATGAAATAATGCTGACTTAGATCTACTTTATGTCAACCTCAAAGAAACCCAGACTAATGATTCTAATGATCAAATTACCATATAGTCATTTCTCAAACCAAGACAAAAAAACATTTGTATTGTGTACAGATGACTATGTAACATTTAATAAATTAAGTCATGACAGTGATTTAATTACACCCCAATAACATGAGGTTGAAACAAATTCATTTCTCAACTTAGTGGAAATGGATATTTTGGCTCAGGTAAAACAAGATTAAACTGCTCGTAACAACACAACTGTTTCTCCAAATCAAACACAAGCAGAAATTTAATTGTGCATTATCTAAATAATGAAAATTATTAACGAACCCTTATGTATTCTACACTTCATGACATAACATGTAGTTTACATTACTTTTTGTGGAGTGGACCATTCTTTAAAACATGCAAGAAACCATTTTTTAAATAAGTGCCTGTAATTACTTTTTCTGGTAATTCTAACTATGTTAAATGTCTAACAACACTTCTTTACACCAGTTAATAGTTTTTTTTTTAGTTTGTTCTACACACTTTGGAGATGTCACAAATATTACAAGATAAATATATAGGTTCAAGTAAGAGAAAAGGAGAAACACAATAGTAGTAATACTTATCAATAAAGTTTATGGTTTCAAACACTTAAAATTTATAGATGAAATAAACAGACTTTTCCACAAAGTTTTCACACAAGGTGCACAAAACCTAACAATGTTATTGAATTTGCTCTGTATGTAAACAAACAGCAAACACAGTAAATGCTGGATAAATGAGTGTATACCCACTATTATCAAAGTAACTGTATACTTGACAACATCACAAAACTTGTATATTACATAAATGTTTTGTTCATCTTTCTTCATTGTTGCTACTTCAAACACAAGCAAGGTGTATATAGGCAAGTACAATGTAATATTTCAAGTTACAAAAACTAAAATTACATAGCTAAGATATAAATTGTGTTACACAAATTGCATGGTAGTTAATGTTATATACACTGTAAGCGTGGTTGACCTTACAGAAACAAAATATACAACTAAGGTATTATGCAAATGTTACAGAAACTGAAAGCATGTGGCATGGAATACTGTCATTGTTTACAGAAGAAACAGAGGTTATTGCAAATGGCACCTTAGTGAATGAAAATGGATATGTCTAGTACAAATATTTGAAAGGTCATAGCTAATGCAGGTGTATACATAACAAAGGCACTCCAACAGATGACAAACAAAATGATGACAAACACACTGGGTTTGAGTGTTTGAGTATGCTTACAAGAACTTTATGGATCCTTAGGACAACAGTTGAATACAACACTTGCATTACAAACTTGAAATTACACTCTAATATGCTTTACTGTTTTTCTTAATGAGCCATGCATTTTTTTATTTTCCACCATAATAATCCATGCTGGTTCACTCACTCACTCTCACACACACACACACACACACACACACACACACACACACACACACGTATGAAAATGTTTATATCTTAACACTATAACAAAACCATAAGGGGCTATATCAAGGAACTGTTATTAACATTATTTATATTCAGAAACCATAATGGTAATCCTTAAAGTTTATTAAATTTCCATGCAGTATTATTTCTTGTTAACCTGATGCCAAAGCCCACAATGGACTACTATAAAATAAAAGTTGATATTCAGTTGCCTTAATCAACCATGACATACTGCTATAATCACACTTAATGTCTTAACTATGATGTACTGTTATAATCACCTACATTGTTTCCTCAATGAATCATGACAATTAGTCACTTATATTCAGCTGCTACAATCAACCATTACATATGGCTATAATCTTTACCACTCAACTGATGCAACATGCCACAATACAGTTATAATCACTTATATTCAGCTGCTACAATCAACCATTACATATGGCTATGATCTTTACCACTCAACTGATGCAACATGCCACAATACAGTTATAATCACTTATATTCAGCTGCTACAATCAACCATTACATATGGCTATGATCTTTACCACTCAACTGATGCAACAGGCCACGATACAGTTATAATCACTTATATTCAGCTGCTACAATCAACCCAGACACAGAAATAGATTCTTTCAAATCCAGCTGCTGTATAATGGATCACTATAAAAATTAAGCTTTTAATTAATCAAGTTGCCATAACAGTTCATGATGAACTGTCACATTGTTTCTTTCAACTCAACAACTACAACAGTTTGTACTGAAGCAGTCCACAATGGATACATGTAGTACAGTTCTCTATATCCACCTTTAACAACAGCATATGGTGAATAGATACAAAAACTATCTTTCGCATCAAAGTGCTGCAACAGTATGGTAGAGAATTACAGAATCATGCTATATATACTTAAACAAAAAATGATGGGTTACTACAATTTCTTTAAATTCAACAAATCACAGTGGACTGCTAAAGAATAAATTTTTACATCCATTTGCTGCAACATTAGATGCTAAATACATTCAGCTACCAGGTTATCTAAAACTGCTATAAAATATTTTTACACTAAGATCCTATAGTACTTCATAATAGAGTGTCAAAAACATTTTTAATTGCATTCAGGTGCCATAGAAATCCATGATGAGTTAATATATATATCCAATGTGGACTGCTACAGAAACATTCTATATTCAGCTGCACAACAATGTACAATAGATAGTTAATGTTCCCTTCTTTACATTAAGTTATTTACCATAACCTCAAATCCATTCTCAACATTTAGATTGCAAAATTATTTATGGTTACTGAAATTACCAACAAAATCCATAAAGTATAATATTCAGCATTCACTAAGTTTCTACAACCTATAGCAGTTCATAGAAATGGTTGTTTGAATTCTAATAAAAGAACCAGTGTTGACTGACTGAGAAAAACCACATCTTAAACTTTTGCCATTACGATAAACCATTAAAGAAAGTAAGAAACCCAGTTTTATCCACTACAGACACTGATGCCTTTTACTTAAAGAAAAACAACTGCCTATTCCATTTATGCTTTTGTTAAGTAAATGTTAATGGTAGCAGTCTTGCTTCCAGAGTTTACCTCCATTGAAATGCGAGTCAAAATATCAAATGCTGTCCCCATGCCTGGGATGAAATGTTCTTAATTTTTCACATGTAACACATTATCATTTAATTTTTAGATGCAGCATTAGAACTCAATAAGATGAGCAAGTTCATTTTGTTTTGTTTTTTCCCCCAAGTACCAAATTTTAGCTTACAAGCTCCATCTCTTGACTAATTTGAGATCTATTTGTAGCTATGGTTATTGAGGATTCCTTCTTGTTAATTCTGATGTGACACTGACCTGGTAAGAATAACCATATGTGCATTGGGTATAAAACAAAGCCAGTTGTCTTAAGTAGTTTATGATGAACCTGTATGGCAGATCAGAAACTTGTACAAATAATTTACAAATTTCTAGAACTGTTAACAGTGGAAAAAATGTCTACACTTTTCCTAATGCTTTCTAAAAACCTGAACTGTAATACAAATAATAAGGTAAGATTAATATTGGTAAGTTCCTTTCAGCACACTGATGAAAAGATTAATGTATAATAGAAACCCAGTTTCTCTTGTCAGATAATTAGACAAGTTATTAGATATTATGGACAGGGAATGTTAACTCTTCACCAGTATGCTACACATCTGATTTTCTTCCTCTGTTGTTACTTTTTGTCCAGTACTAAATATCCAGGAAAAAATGATGGGTGTCACCAGGCAATGGTACACAGAAATCAAACAAGAGAAAAACCTGAACAGTTTCTCAGTCAGACAACAGAACATTTGCACATCTGAAAGGCAAACAACAGTCTGTTGACTTGTTTCTAGATGAGTACACTGTTGGTCAGTTACCACTGTGATTAAGGATGGAGTTCTTTTGGAACCAAGATTTCTATTCATACTGCTGAATATCCTTCTTCCACAGATACTGTTTATAAGTATAATCCCAAGCTTCTCATACACACGTACATTTATCATAACTGTCAATGTGATGACACATCTTCTCATTACACCTTTTGCTTTAAAAAACATTAAGATATCCATACAAACTATGGGCGTAATCAATCATTACTAGGATGACAACTCTTCTAAAAACAGTTTACAATTCTAACACCAACCAGACTATGATGACAGCTTGTTTTCTACAAACATTTTATCAAAGTTCCTATAAATCAATGTATTACCAAATATGCAACTTGCTCCTGCACATTGATCACTGTGTAGACATATCTTCTACCAATGCTGCTTATCATTTTAACAAGTGGAATTCTGCACAGATTAATTAATAATATTCATACTGGAACAATTTACAAGAGGTTCATTAAAGATATTATTCTTCATACTGTAACACTGGCTCTTGTAAAGTAGACACACACCAAAGTTCACTATTGCTAAAATGTGTACCACACTGTGGTTCATTGCATAGGTCCAGCCACTGTGAGCAGCTCTGAGCCTTGGTACAAACACTGAACACAAAACCACTGTTTGCATCTCCATCTCATAACCTAGAAACCTAGATGACAAGCTGTCATGCATCAACAGTTTGTCAATAAACCAGTCAGGCATCAGCCTCACCATTCATGATTATGTGAACTTGTTCCAATTTCCACGCCAAACGATTCTTCTTGGAAAATTCATCTTCTTCTAATGTTATCATAAGCTGTAGAAGAAAACAATGTTCAATGTTTCTGATGTAAAGTTACCTCCACATTAACTTTATTCATTATGTAGGATTTTACATATATAAGAACTACTAAACAATCATATATATTATATATATAAAAAAATTAAGGCATATTTTTGATGCAAGTAACATAACTTGCATGTTACACACAATTTCTACTTTGTACATTTATGAGAGTTCCTACCTCAAATGTGTCTCACCTCACTAAGTTATATTCATTACAAGGCAACACATACTACATTTAGTTAGCTAATCTTGATTTTAAGATAGCTCTGCGTTTATACATAAATAGGCACATGTTATAACTAAGTCATTCTGAGTAACTAAGACTTTAAAATCATTATCAGTGTTATGTCTTTGTGAAGTAAAGTAATTAAATGTATGTTACATGTTTAACATTTTTAGTACTTAGTGAAAGTTCATTGTCAAATTCAGAATATTCTGTTTGTTTAAATTTGAATAAAAAAGGCACAAGGTATTAGAATATTTAAAACCAACAGCAGTTTAATGATATTGAATTGACCTTTCAATTAAAATAAATTATGATTTACTTATTCAAGATTTCTATACTGTCAGATAAATAGATAAAAGGAAACTACTTTTGTTTTTCTTACTTACCTGCTCATTGTACTTGATGGCATATGTATAAAGTTCATAAAGAGCCACATTAGTGTTGAACTCATGAGCATGTTGCTGAAATAGGTTTTAAAAAGATATTTTATAGGAGTTTGTACACAGAAAAGTTTTTATATTTCACACTAAAATTGGAATGCAGTAAGCAATTTAAAAATTGCCAAGTGGTGAACTTTATCTAAGATGTCATCTTGACAACAACATTTTCTAGCCCTAGAAATAGGTTTAATCCATCTAACAACAAACAGAAACTCAATGATAATCTAAAAACAGAAAACACAGCCCTAGAAATAGGTTTAACACATCTCACAAGACTCATCAATGGTAATCTGAAAATAGAAAACATTTCATGAAGAAATAACTTGTTAAAATTATAATTTTTATAATTTTTGGCAACATCTAACTTGCAATAACAAAAAATGAAACAAAACAGCACCTAACCACAGTAAATACTACAGCCTAGCTAGTTATAAAAATATTTTATGGGAATGTGCATTTCATCTTAAATATAGCTTCACATCAGAAGAAATATTTCACATAGAAATAAGGGTCTTTCAAGTATCAGTTTAAGCTATATAACAGCACATAAGGTATTACAACAATGGAACCTCAAGCATCATTTTAAATTACCTACAGAAGAAACAACAACAAATAAAACAGTTGCTTTTTCTTTAAAGGTTTATTAAGCACCAACTGTAGATTAAAGAGTTTGCTGAATCAGTCTTGCAGATGTTTAAACATCTGGTGCCTTGATTTATACTTTTTTCTTCTTTTTACAAAGTTCAATTCCAATGTATCATAGTTATTTTTATACATGTTTAAAAGCTGATGCTAACTAACACAGTGCAATATTATGCTGTTATGTAAATGTTGTTCAAGAAGCTCATCAATACAATATTCTGTATTATGCCAAGGGGTGAAATTTAACAAAAAAGTACCTGTACTCATATGTGCAATATATAAAACACTTTACTTTTTGAAAAAAATAAAACACAATCATTGTTTTAATTATTTTAAACACATCAGCTAAAGGGGCTGATCACAGCACATCAGCAAATAAGATATCATTTGGAATATACTTATTATTTATCAATCCTACAGCAACGTCAAAGTTACTAAATAACTTCTTGCAATCTTGTTAATAAGAACAGCATTTTTAGGTTATTTAATGACTCACATGACAAACATTTATGAAATGTTTAGATTCAAGTCTGCTCTTTCTTACAGTATGATGGAAGGCATGTAGGTTGGATGAAAAGCAGATCAAATACATTTCAGTACTGAATAATAACATTAAAATAAATCATAGTACAAAGTTCAGATCAACCATGCTACGAAATTTTAATGAATAACTATCCACTTTTATTTAGTTTCTGATATACTGTGTAATAAACATTTCAAACTAATATCAAATACGTAAGGAAGAGTGAATAATAATTTATATTTAATGACTGCAGCTGTGAAAACTGCCAATATTCACTAATGTGGGGTTTTATTGACACAAAATCCAACAAAATGACAAAAACAATGAAAGCCACCCTATTTAACTAGTGTGCATCTAACATGTGTATTTAACACATCTGCAGATGCAGTGAAAGTCATATTTCACTACAGTATTTATTAGTAACATTACTTTTCACACTCTGTAGCTTCAACCAAGATGTTTTAAGCAGCACAAACAAAATTACTCTCCAAGATGAAATTCCTCTACTCTCTCCAACATTAATTATGCATGGTTTGAAGGGAAAATTTTACTACCATATGCAGGACCATGTGAAATTGGCTAATTATAAGCAATGTCAATCCAAATCCAAGATTACAGGAGCCCACAGTTCACGCTACCGTGGTCAACACTACGGGAACCCACGTTCACGCTACCGTGGTCAACACTACGGGAACCCACGTTCACGCTACCGTGGTCAACACTACGGGAACCCACGTTCACGCTACCGTGGTCAACACTACGGGAACCCACGTTCACGCTACCGTGGTCAACACTACGGAAACCCACGTTCACGCTACCGTGGTCAACACTCACGGAACCCACGTCACGCTACCGTGGTCAACACTACGGGAACCCACGTTCACGCTACCGTGGTCAACACTACGGGAACCCACGTTCACGCTACCGTGGTCAACACTACGGAACCCACGTTCACGCTACCGTGGTCAACACTACGGAAACCCACGTTCACGCTACCGCGGTCAACACTACGGGAATCTATGATCATGCTATCATGACAGCAAATACTGAATCTCACAGCAACTAAAGTTAGAATACTTGGGAAAATGTCCCTTATTAAGGTTATATTCAATTATATTTATTAAAATCAAGATTTACAAACAACAGTTATGTTTTTTACAAGTAACTGATTATTAACTGATATTTAGTTGGTTATGTCACACTAATAACTACTTCTCACCACAATTCCTCACAATTTTCCAGTCTCCAGTGTAAACTCTAATTACTAATGGCTCACCTGGTGATTGGATTTCTGCAAGGTTGTACTAAACAGATAAAACAGTACAACTACAAATAAATTTTTTCTAAATTTTTCAACCAAGAGAAATTCAGTGGATATGGTTGTTTTCATAATAAAAATATTGGTAGTTTGTGGATGAATTGGACCATACTGTATATGAATTATCAACTCACAGGAAAATACCTTCTCTGGATCCTAATTTTGTTTAGAGTGGCAAATGTAAAGTTTTACAGTAACAGACACCTTAAGTATTAAAACAGGAGCCCTGAAATTTATTATAAAAGTAAATAAATTGCTTGTAAAAAAGTCTTACCCTAGATTCTTCAGCTAACATGGCATTCATATCCTGATCACTAATGGCAGACATCTTTTTTATATCCTTGTAGTACCTGAAAGTAAGAGAAATTGTCAAAAAAATTATAAACTTACATATTACAAAATCTTTCACCTATTATAACATTTCACACACAAATGTGAAGGTTGCATCCTAAAATCAATGGATTATAATTATACTTGTCTTGAAACAGTCAAAATACTTAGAAAAAGTGTTATGTAACTTCAAAATTCTTTACCTTTCTACCCAATCTTTGTACATAGGAATGTCTTTGGCATAAAGAAGCTTGCTACTAGGGGAATCCTTGCCTAACCGGTGGTCAGAGGTCGAGCATGCATCCATAAATGTTTGGGCCACTACGGACAGGCACGAGTCAACTATATTTGAACGAGGAATGTCAAAGACAAAGTTTGGATTCTTCAGAAGATTTACCCAAAACCTTAGTGGAAGACTGAAAAGACAGACAATGCAATTCAGAAGTTACTGGAGTGGAAAGCACACATGTATTATATTTAACCATTATGTATAAAAACTTAAATCAATGACAAGAGCTTAAATCAGTCACATTTTCCATACAATACTAAACATTTTAAAATCTACATACCTATTTAATAACTTGTATATATATTTATATATGTATAAATTTATCTATAAGATAAAACAGAGGGAGAGGTTGGGTAATGAAATAACAATTCAATTTTCTAAGTTCATGTAGCATTGGAAATTTACCCATTATTATTTGTAGGGAAACTGATAGTTATATTTTCACACTTATTTCTTATTAACAATTAATATATAATACACTTAGATACATTATAAGACAAAATGTTTATAATGCTTTAACAATCACAGTTTTGAAACATGACTATCAATGGGCTCATTCATTCCAATTGATTTTTTAACCACTACGTAACCATGAAACTATATATACTATAAACTGTAATATAGTAGTAAATGTGTTCACAAATTTGGGAAACTTGTAGTAAATATTACAAGTTTTTCGTGCATATAAAATTATATTTTTTAGTTAAGTGTTTTTATTGAAGATTTGTCTGAATTTATAAAATCAGCAACTAGTTTGAGTGCAAGGTGATTTTCATGTCAAGTTTAAAAATTTTTCCATTTTTTACAGTGTTCCAATTCTACTTGCACAACCAGAAGATGAAGTCAGTATCAAAAGTTCTTTAATTAAAACTATTTTTCATGCATTATTTTCTTTGGCATAAGACTTAACCACTTTAAAAAGAAATAAATTAAAATTACCTTTTTCTACACTAACTGTATATTGTTATACACAATTACTCAGATTTTACTCTTGCAGTCGAAGGTGATACCTTTCTAAAATTAATTCAAATATTCAAAAAAATTCACAAAAATATGAAACTGAGTAAAGTAATGAAACTATTTTTTGTCATTGTGAAGAAATAATCTGATACAGTAGAAATGTCAGGTTGCTTACAGAAGCAACCAGTGGACATAATTACAAAAATGTGTATCTCAACGGGTATTAATACTTTGTTAACCTGAAGATAAACTAAAGAGGTCAAAACACTGTTCCCTGATTTACTCTGATAAAAAATGTTGATATCCATGCCAGCTGTTCCGAGATGCATGTTTACTTCAAGTGGGTTTCTCATCTTTATGAATACAGTCAACACGTTTTTGAAAAAGCCAGATTAAAAGCATCACTGGCAGTATTTCTGATCAAATTGTAGAACTGTGAATAGCAGGTGGAAAGAATTAATCAAAACAGTGGATCAAAACTCAATGTTTATAGAATATTTCTACAAGAGGGAGAATTTTATTACAACCCATTTGTTAGCTATAATAGAGAAGAATTAACAAGATAACTTTATTCATATACTGAATATTAAAAAAAATGCATGATGTTTAATGTCAGTTTCTTAAGAACACTGACCTGTTGGACTTCCACGTGTGTACAACTTCATCATCAGATATCCCATGGTCCAGTGCTTGATCATCCAAAAAGTCAAACATGTACTTTATGGCAATTGGCAGTGTACTACCTCTGTGAGCTGTGCTGAAGATGGTCTCAAACAAATCATCAACAAATTTTTGCAATGTGCCCTATGAATTCAAGAAAGTATTTCAGTAAATTGATTTGAAGATGTTATAAAAATTTTTTTTTATTATTATAAAAGATCACTAACTACTTCCTACAAAATAAAATGAGGAAAAAAGTTTAACTAATCAAGTTAAAGTTACCTTTGCACAAAAACATATTACTTTCTGGTTAGCATACAACTTTCATACTTACTAGCTATAATAGTTGAATGAAATACACAGTGATTTGAGTCAAGGTTGTGCAATATGCTTAAAATGAAGTGTGTGTGTTCTAACTGACTATAGTTGCATTTTTTGTGTTGAAATTATGTCAATAAACTGTACAATTTGTAATTTGTCTGAAAGGCTAAATCTGTTGAAAACTTAAGTTTTTTTCTAACCATCAAAGACAAATTTCATATGTTGTCTTTCTGAAACAAACTTAAGTTGAAATGTTCAAAAGCGAGCCACTTTTTTGCATGCAAGGAATTTATATATCTATAATCAGATCATCTGATTTCAGTCAGAGAAAGAATTTACAGCCTGTTATTAAAACTTCAAAAGTGAAGAATATCAAACTAATAGTGTCTCACATTTTAAGAAGAACACAAACTTACCTTAGTAGCCAGAAGACGGGTAAGGTAAATCTCAGACACCATTTTGTGTCCTCTGTCCCCTTCCTTAGGTTCTGTACTGTGATGTTTGACCTTCAGAAACAAGGAAAATAGATTTAAAGATACCAGAAAGATTTTCTCACTTGGAGACTACAGAATACTTTTGGAATTATTGTGTTTTGAATTTAATATGGATAGTAGCTTTGCAGATAAAATTTGCATTAAAGCAGACTGTAGCTGTTAATAGTTGAAATTATCTTTCCAGCAAACTTTTTGCACCCATCAACAAATCCAAACATAATGGTTTAGAGTAACACATTAAGAAATCAACAAATGTGTGAAAAGAGCTACATTTTACAAAAATTGTGGACTTAACTGCAAAACCTGTTTAAAAAAGTGAGAGCTATGCATGTTCTGTCCTACTATGATACATTTCTACATATGAGCTTGTGTATATTATAAATATACTACACACTATCTACATTGCACTCATGTTTTTAAATAAATATAACAAATTTATCACTTGCAACAGAAAGAAAAGCTTAAAACACAAATGTTTTCTTACCAAGTGCCACAGTTTGTATCCCGTTTCTGGATCGTGATCAAGTGGTGATGTTGCACGACTGTGAGGAGGACTAGTTCGTAGAGGAAAGTTTAATGTTTCTGTTAAACAAAAACTCATTTGTAAAGACCCTTTTTATGACTGGTATAAATTTAGAAAAGCAAATTTTTACTCCACAACTAAGTCGTAATAAATAAATTGATTTTAGTATTGGCTGGCAAGTTCAAATTGTTGAAAAGTTTAAGAAATGCTTACAAATGTCTCCTATTATCAAAATAAGTTGTAAAGGCAATAGATTTAATTGATGGGAATATAAGTTTAATGATGAATAACAGGATGATGGCACAGCAATGACAAACGTTCGACAAGCATATTTTCAGTAACAGACAAATAATTCTTTGATGTTTTGAAATGTGTTTATTTTTTGAATTTCATGCAAAGCTACACAAGCACTATCTGAGCTAGCCATCACTAATTTAGCAGTGTAAGACTAGATGGAATTCAGCTAGTCATCACCACCCACCACCAACTCTTGGGCTACTCTTTTACCAATGAATAGTGGGATTAACAGTCACATTATAATGCCCCCCACAGCTGAAAGGGTGAGCATGATTGGTGTGACAGGAATTTGAACGCATGACCCTCGGATTACGAGTCAAGTGCCTTAACCACCTGGCCATGCTGGGCCTTGAAATATGTAATCCTAAAACATTCAATAATTAAGTGTTTGTTACTGAACAAACACATGTCAAATGAAAGCTATAAAGGCTACCCACAATAACCTATATTCAAAGATGAACCTGGGTTTAGCCTTATCCAATATATCAATACACAAGATCCCCCTCAATCTTTTATAAAGAGCAACAACCTGGGAAGGCCTTCAGAGATGTTGTTCTTTCCAATCCTCTCATTTATATTAACAATGATCACAGCTTAGTTTGCCTAAATCACTAATATTGGACAATTATTCAAGAACCTTGTATACACAGTGCATAAATATTCACTTTCTTAACACTGTCAGTAGTTATTTTGCAGGTTGGTATGTGTGTGGTTAATTTATTACATTTGTGTAGCAGAACAGTGTTAAAACCTTGCAAAACAAATGCTAAAAATATTAGGAGTAACAACTTCATGTCTGGTGTAATTTAAATTTTAATTTTCAGTCCTAATAATCAGATGACAAAAAAATCTCTGAAACAGACACAACAGCCAACAATGTAGAACTGAAAAATAACTTGCTAAATAATTATTGCACTTGAGATAAAGGTATGGAAGTGAAGATAAATTTTAACTACAATCTTCCTGATACTCAAAAAGGAAAAAAATATAGCCTAAACCTGTTAAACCTTGAATAAGTGTGGGATGAGTCAATGTTAATGTTAACTAGAAGAATGAAAACTTTAGACTAGTTTTGCACTAGCTATATAATATAACCATTACCTTTTTAAAACTTACCATATTTATGAGATCTATCATTTCTGTCAGTCATGATAGAAAGATTGTACAAGGAAGCTTGTTTTGGTATAAGTGTGAGAACAGCCCCATCTGGCACCTTTCAATAAAAAAAACAAGGAAAAAAAACATTTTTAACATTTCTAGTTCAATCCTGCACAGTTTTCTTTAATTATAAATATTGTTAAAACCATGTCAATGAGCAAGACCAATTTTTCTTTATTTTGTAAAATAGTGAATGCAATTTGTACCATATACGAGCCAATCCTTTATTCTAAGTTCATAAGTAATCACTATTATATATATAAACTTAAAAAACCATTTACTAGAAATTTTGTTTGAAACTTTATTGTTTAATTTACAGTTTCAACTTAGAAGTTCATTAAATATTCACTCCTGAAGGTTACACAGTCACATCTGTAAGATTTCAAAACATTAACTAAACAACCAAAGGATTTGATCGTAATTATTTTTACAAAATTTTGAAAGTTTTATTATACAAATTTCTCATTTCACCAAGTTTTAACCATAAAAAGAACAAATGTCACAAAATGCCATTTGTAATTTTCACACTTCATGTGTGTTCTAATAACTGCTGAATGTGTAACTTTGGGTATTTCAAAGCATAAAAGTGTATGAGTTAAGTTATACAATATATACTTTAAAAGCAGGGTTTCCCAAACTTTGTGGCCATAAATAACCTTCAGATCTATAAGTATTGGCGGAACCCTGAAGAAACATTGTTAAAAAGCTAAATCAAAAAATTATCATCCAAAGAACTTGTTTTATGCTTTAAAAGTTCATTTTTTAACCACCAATTAATGGCTAAGTATTATTGATACTTGAAATCAGTGTAATTTTGTAATTTAATGAAATATTTACAAACTCAAAACTAGCTTGTTTTCTTAGAACACTATACTCCACTACCACTGGAAATAACTAAAAGTGAGTCACCAATTAGGCTTCATCCAGATATGAAGCAGCTAGTGACAAAGGGAATAAAAGGTAGAAGATTTATGGGCTGATGAGCTTTTAAACCATACCAAAACCTGGTCTGTGACTTAAGTCCAACTACACAACACAAAATTCTCATAAAACTACTGGATACATTATACAGAACAGTGGAGCTTTGCAGATCATTGTTTTTGCTTTTAATAAATAGATTGTATCAACTTTTTTGTAATATTCAATAATATATAAAAACAATATTTAAATATATTGATGATTTATATTCTTTTGTAATTTCTCATTCTATATAAGGAATGAGAGTAGCAATTGATAACAGTAAATTTTTTGCATATGGGTTGTAACAATGAAACAGCGATAATGTTCAGCTATTATTAGTCACTTCTTTATTTCACTATTTTCCTACCATTTATTCTGACTTTGGGTGATAGAAATGAAACCAACAAAATACAAGATTTTATAAATATTAAGCAATAACTAAGACATAGTGAGATGATTTTCAATTGTGAAGTTTTATTCAGTCTTTTCTTAAAATGTACTTTTATCTGGTTGAAAATTAAATTGAGAATCATTTCACAAAATATAAGCAGATGTTTAAAAATATTGTAGTAATCTATGGTTATAATATTCAATAAATATTCATCCTTTGCTACATCACATGTAATCCACAGAACTCAACTGTTTTTTTGTTTTGTTTTTCTAAATTACAAATGAATGTATTCCTGGGGTCAAATATATTATGTGATATAAGACTACACCACTATCAATAGATATCAGTATCATATAACAAAATGATCCTACATGCTTGACTTCAAGTGGTGCACAGTGCTATGCTGTAAATGTGGCTCTTATTCTGTGAGGCTTCAAAATTTCTAAACAAGAGAGCCCTTTGGACTAAAGCCTAGAGGAAGCTCAATATATATAGCAATGTTAGTTGAACGAGAATAAAGATAAATGTAATATTTTACCAATTTATTACACTTTGTTTTGACACACACAAAAAGGTGATGTTTTAACAAAAGTAAAAATTAATTGTTGTACCTGAATCAAAATATCTGGAATTAAACAAGGTCTAATAAATTAAAAAAAGCATCAGTACAACTTATTTCTTGTAGTTGAAAATATAATTAAGGTACATACTGTATTTTGCAGTGTACAAGATGCACTTTTCCCCAAAAAAACAGGGGTTTCAAAAAACCCCTGTATCCTATACACTGAAGGTAAAACATTTTGTGCCTCCATAGGCATATCAGACCTTGTACAGCAAGGAATAGGAACCAGCCTTTACACCTCCCTGGGCTCATTTTCTCTCTCTCATAGGCTAAAGAAAATGGGTTATTATTGGGAAATGACAGTAGAACAGCATTCTGTTAGGGGGACCATTTTTTAACTTGTTTTCAGTTAATTCAGTGATGCAAAAGATTGAAAGTTTTCATAATGAATGAACAATGTTTTGATATAATTTATGAAAGAACTATATTTTATTTTATTATAGCCACTAATTTTGAAGTATTTTTGAAGTATTCTAAAGAATAATAAAAAATTATGCTCATACTGAATAAATAAATAAATGATAAATGTGAAAAATATTTTTTTCTCTCGAGATAGCCTTGAAAATAGGGATGCACCTTATACACCAAAAAATACAGCAATCTAAAACAAATCACTAAACTTTTCAAAGACTGTATTAAGGCATTCTATATTTACCTTGTAGTGACTGAGTGTGTTTAATCGTTTCCATTCATTTTCCAGCCTCGATGTTGAATCCTCATCAGAAAGAGTGAGTCTTCCACGTGTGCCAGTTCTCCATTCTACGTTGCGTCACAAAGAACTAAATTAGCAACTTTTTCACGTACAAATGACAACATGATTCCAATATGATGTCCTCAACCTTCATGCAGCCATGAAGTTACAAACAGTAAATAAATACACAATATCATTGGACTTGAGAGACTACATGGAAGTTTCAAAACCTGTATCCAAAAAAAGTAGTTCCATGATAGATTTAAACCATGTTCTATGACGTTACAAGCTTTATTGAAGCATAATTTAATAAAGTTTTGTGTAACAATCAAGATGTCTTCTATTCAATACTGCAGCATTTTATGCTTCATTTTATTTTTTTTGTATGTAACTACCAGCTGTGTGATAAACATTAAAAACAGTCATAAAGTACCTCTGTTACACATAGTAATTACACCAATGTGACAATAACCTACACACCCAATCTAAAAAATGCATAATGCGTACCAATAATAGGAATTTTGAATCACATGACATTGCCGTTTTGAGTAACACCAAGTTATTGTGCATAACTTTTGAGTAACATATTCTTAAAAAAAAGAAAAAAAAACTTTTGATTTCAAAAAGCATTTTTTCCCACCATAACAGTGCATTAAATAGGTAAAGAAATTTTGAAGCTTACCACATTAATTATATGTATTTCAAAATATCATTTTGAGCAATTAACAATTTTTTACATAGAAATCTAATGTTATTGTATGCAACAGTTCTTGTAGACTATTACTCTGTTACTTCCCCTAACATGATTCTCAAAATCTGTAAAGTGCACACAAACAATGACTTAAAAGAGCCTTTCTAGCAACAGAAAAATGAAAACTCTGAAATATGTTTGTAACTGTTATAGTATATATATTTCTATTTGTACTTGCATTTTACAGAGCAAATGGAATGACAAACTGAGTTTGATGACTGAACTATACCTACAGTGGCATTCAATCCTATGTGGTATTTTTTTTATGGTGAAGTTAACAGTACAAAGCATTCACTTTGTTGTTTTTTATTAATTCCCTGAATGTTAACCTAACCTTCATAGCTATCACAATAAATCCTTTAGATAATGTTTCATGACTTGCTTTAACATTTATGAAATGCTACATACCTGTAGAAAAATAAACACTTCACTTTCTATTTACATTTAAGCACGCTTAAGCTTTTCCAATATGATACTCCCATTTCTCACACTGTTAGACAGTGCTCTTACAGCTTTTGACAGTTGATCTTCCAAGTGATTTACATGCTTTGGAAGAATTTTAGGAAAATGGTTATTGTGTCACTTGTAGACCTAAATCTTGCTTATTGTTACAAGTGCATTTCTGTAATGTGTTCTTGAATTACATAAAGTACAATGATTTTGAACTTTTTCACTTCCTTCAGTTTAAAAATGATAGCAAGATGAGGAGTAGCCTATTTTCACTGCTCGGATCTCATCCTTTACTTGGTTTACCAATATGATTCAACACTAAAAATATCTTTTTCATCAAAATGCTAATAACTTGTACATTACATGCCTTTATAATGATGCCATAGAAAAACATGTTTGAAATTTCTGTAATGCTTGAAAGGGTACAAGGGTAAATTTCAGGTGTTAACTACACTTGAAAATCACTTCTCACTTTAACTGAATTACAACATGATGGTCAAGGCATTTAATCTGTGTCATCATAGGGCAAAGGGATGGTCAGGTGGTAATGTGATTAGATGTACAAAGTACCATAGATCATGAACAACCCTCTGCTTAAAGCTGAAAAGAATCAATAATTTAAGATTCTAATATACCAATTTTCCCTTGTAGATTACAACTATTTCCTTTATATTTACATATATATTCTAAGACTCATTTTTACAAAATGATCACAAATAAATAATTTATTATCCCCCTTCCCCATAACAATTCTTTCAAGCAGAAAATCTGATAAAGATAACAGGAAAAAAAAAATTTATTTTTCCAGATAATATCTATAATCATTAATCTACAATGATTCACTCCCATTCTTCCTTTTAGAAGTAGCATTATATAACACATTATATTGAATTAATAAAGTAGCACACAATAAATAAATAAACATAATTTTTAAAAATCTTCAGTGTTTCATTGATGTTACTGAACAAAATATATTTTTATTATTTTATTTACCCAATCATTTTAATACAACTAATATTTAAAATATAAAAAAAATTCCCATAGAGGAAAGTAAACCTTAAAAATATTGCTATACATCTACTTGTTTATTCATTAAACAAGTATATACACCCTTGTGCAAATTAATTGAAACAAATGGTGATTTGACAATATTTTCAGCATGGTGGCCAGTGCAGGCTCACTGAACCCGCTGATTTCCTTTAATAGTCATTTTTTCACACAGACAGCGTCATTAGCTGTGTTTTGCAGTATGGTCGATCTATTTTTGGGATACATGACAAAATTTTGAGGGATTTTACGTCATTTGAAATTGTGTTAGAAGGGCAAAGAGACCAATCAAAAAACAATTTCTTACCAACTCAATGAAGAAAAAACAGTATCAATGGGGTCTGAAATACAAGAACTGGATGCAAGAACAATGGAGGAAGGTGTTATTCAATGACGAGACTTATTTCTTCGGACAAGGTCAAAGAAGTCTGCATGTTCGCAGATCTCCAGGTGAAAAACTTCGAGAATCTCACATCAATCAGTTCATAAAACATCCCTTGAAGAAGATATTTTGGGGCTTTTTCAGCTACTATGGCATTGGAGGCTTACATATCATAGAAGGTATGATGTGAGGACCACAGTACATCGAAGTTTTGCAGAGAAGAGTCGTTCCAGAATTAAAAAGATTTCCAGATGGATCTGGCATTTTTCAGCAAGATCTGGCTCTGTGCCACACATCGAAACTTGAAGAATTTTATGACTACAATGTGAATAAAAGTGCTGGACTGGCCTTGAAACTCTCTGGACTTAAATCCTATTGAAAATCTTTGGGCAATTTGTAAAGAAAGACTTTGGGGAAAGACTGTACTACAAAAGATAAGCTAATTGAGGCCATAAATACCACACCATAATAGTGGTGTGGTACCACGATCCAAAAATTAGTAAAGATTGCAGTCAACTCGTGTACTTGATACCAAAGCGGATTAATGATCTTCTGAATAATATAGGCGGTCATATCATGTATTAATTTGAGAGTAATTTTTGGGTTCTCAGAAATAAAATGCAAAAAATTGAAAAAATCATAATTTTCTGTCTAGTTTCAATTAATTTGCACAAGGGTGTAGATAAACTCATATTATTGATAACAATAATGATAAAGAAAAGTGTGGTTGCCAAATGAACAACAAACTGTATTTTACCTAGCTCCAGATCATCTTTACTTGGCCTCTGAGAGTAGGGAGTGCTTTTGTAAATTGCATCCAAGGCTTTTTCTTTAACTTGTGAAATTGTATCACAGTCTAAGACTTTCACTGGAGTTTCAATATTCTCACCTGGAGGTTCCAATCCAGCCACATATACTGTCTGAGGTGAGAGGGACACAAATACAGTCTGAAATACAGATACAATACTTCACACCTTTTTAAATAATCACAGCCACAAAGTTCTTGAAATGTACAAGTTTCATTTGTGCTTATCCTGAATAACTATTCACATGATTATGTTAATCTTAACATGAGAAAAATCCCATTTATAAGCAGTTGAAATCAGGATCGAATAGATAATAACCATATTAAATACACAACTATCCAAAGTATTTTACACACTTGTAAACTGTATCAGTTTTTAAACTTTGCAGAAGACTGAGGGATTGAAACCATGTTTACACAAAAGACAACCAATCACACTCCTGTAAAAAATAATTTTATTCAAACCCAATGTTCCAGCTTATGCCTTTCTCAAGGGTTAGATTGTCAGTCTGTACTTGTGATGCTGTGACCCTTGAAATGCTGGGTGAGAATTAATTTTTTCTCTGAAGTGTGATTAGTCTTTTTTTGTTTACTTGTAAGCACTCAAACTGTTTAGAACACAGAAATAATATTTTTTCAACAAAGAGAGCAATTATATTGGTGAGGGCATGAAACCAATCTGCTGCAATTAAGAACCTATTAAAACAAAACCTTGAAGTTAATAACATCACAAAAAGTCCACAGAGTTGGACATCCTTTTTTACATGAACACAATATATATTCTGAGCTAAAAGGAAAAAACAACAACATACATTTAACCAATCATAATATATCATATTCTGGAAGTCAGAATGTGAATAACTAGACGAGAGACAGATAATATAAAAGTTGTAAACTACACAACCTAACTTTATTCATATGAATACATAAAACATTTACTCAGTCCTAGAAACCTGGTTTTAAGCTAACAAATATTAAAAAAATTAAATGCCCTTAAGAAGCTTCATTTTAAACTAATAATCACTAAAAACAATGTAACTTCTACAAGATGCTGTCCTTTCATATATGAAAATACTAAAAGTAACAAATCAACTACCATAGTTTGGTTTACTTTTAAACGGGTATGAAAAACTAAGCCGTTCTCTTTAAATCTTTCCTTGCAAACTGTAGTTAAAAATAACTCAAATGTCCTCCCAACTGGTTTGTTTTCTTAGGAACTGAAGAATATCAAATATAACAATTCAAATGCCCTCCACCAACCAGTTTTCTAAGGAACTGAAGAATATTAAAAATAATAACTAAAATGCCCTCCCAACTGGTTTTCTTAGAAACCAATAAATATCTGAAACAATAATTCAAAATCTTATTTCCCCCAGAAGCTATCTTTATAACCTGATAAATACCAAGATCAGTATTTTAAATATTTCCCCTTGAGCTTTCCTTACAAATTGATCAACATCACAAAATGTAATCAAACATCCTTTTCTCATGAACTGATAAACCTCAAGGATTGCAGAACAGATGTTTTACTTTTAAGTTATGAAACAAAACTGAACACAGTTACACTGTATTGACAAAAAATCAAGAAGCTTCATAAAAACTTTTCAGAAATCAACATATTTTTATAAACAGTTTTACTATAAAACAATCATTATAACTGCACGCTTTTGAACAAAATATTCTGCACTTAACTATCATGTTTACTTTAAAAAAGATGAAAGTTCTGCTCATAAATTACATTTGTTTCTCTTAGAGCATAGACACACTGGGCTACCTGCTATGTTCACTATGTGGAATAAAACCCCAGATCCTAGCAGTTGTAAGGCCACAGACCTAATGCTCTCCCACCAACAGACTAAAATTACAACATAAGAATATTTTCCTCCTTATTTATTTAAATATGTATGACGCTTACTTTTTACACACAACAGAAAAACAGCCATTATTCATACTCACCAGACATTTGTATTCTATGGACTGACGTATCAATTTCTCTTCAGAAAGAGAGTATCGGGCTTCACTAGTGATTGCATCAACAGGACCTTTATCCACCTGCTGTTTAATGGCTCGATAAAGGAGAAATAAGGACTCCCCTGCACACTCCTATACGAAATATATATATATAGGTCTTACAAACCAAGATCCAATACTTTCACTATTAATCTTGTACATATATTCTTGATTATTTAATGTGGTCCAGTGTTTCACCTGAATTATCACAAAACAAAAACAATATTTGTATCTATTCTCTTTAAACTGTAAAGTCATTTGGCACTCTAAACAATTTTCTCTCTAACTTTTCTTTACACTAGGTGGATTACAAACACTTCCAAACACTACCTTTTTGTCCAACACTCTTCTTAGTAGCTGTTGGCACCTATACTCTTACCTTACATTTCAACATGGCATTCTTTGATAGATTGTTTAGGCAGAGTATTCATGATGAAACTTTGTACAATGGACAGCAACTGTCTGTTGTGGAGGTACAAGTGTAGAGGACAATGTTTCGAAAGTCACCTTTCATCTTCAACTCAGCACGTGTGCAGATGTTGTCAGTCTTTCATAGTGTCCTGGTGGATTGTGAAAAGTGTTATGATTGGATGGATTATCACTGTTTCTGATTGGAGGAGAGATTTCCTGTAGATTCAACTAATGGCAGCCTCAGGTTATTCACCTCTAATCTGGAATCTCTGTTTAGTGAAGGTTTAATAGTGTTAATATAAAATGATTCTTTGATATTTTCTTGTCTTCCAGAATTTGTGTGTGCTGATCATTTTGGTTTTCTCCAAGTTTATTCTGTATCCAGTTGATGTAGCGTGCTCTGCAATGGCTGAATTGTGTGTTTTCATGAGTCTTGTACTATTCTGTGTGTTCTTTTATCCTTGTCGCAAGTTTTCTTCCCGTTCCCATTTCTTCAATGTATGACGTTTTTGAGATTCTCTTTGGTAGGTTGCTGTTCCTTGTTCAAACTGAAGGCCTATGTTTTCCACATGAAACCATTACCAAATAACATTTTTGATACATTATACCTGCCAGATTTTTGTACTGCTATGGAAGCTTAGAAGGAACAGTGGTGTAAAATATGCCAAAATAAGTTTGTTGAAGAATACATTAATTTAATGCACATACAAAATCCTTTTATCTTTACACATAAGAAAAAGAAGACTGGTTGGTCAAAATTATTACCCAGAAGTTGGTCACCACAAAAATATTAAATTATCCACCTCAACTTTATAACACTGGAAATGTTAGTCATAAAAATTTTGGTAGAACAAATATGCTCTTTACCATAACTTTGCATCAAGTAGTTGTGGTTTGAAGCTTGTATTTCTCCAGTAAATATTATTAAAACATTTGAATTTTATAAGAAATTACTTGTTGACATTCAGAAGTTCTTGGTTTTTATAAATAGCAAGATAAATAATTTCATTTATCTAAATAATCTATAGAGAAACAAAGATCCTCAACTAGACTCTTGATGCAGTGGGTTTATAACCAGTGTTAATATTAAAAACACTTTTCAAAAAATCATTAAGTGCAAATTTGATAATTACATTTCAAGAGATGGTGTTTGTGTGTGTGTATGCATGTCTTAATTGTGGCCATACAGATGTTCCTGTCTCATTTCATAAAATCACATATAATGCAAACTTTTTTTTTTTTAATAGATTTGGCATTTTATGCTGTATTTTGTTTAAGAGGTAGACATTTATGTTAAAAAAATGTATATAGTCATTCTGATTGGTTCCTTAATCCTATGACAGTGCCACCATTTTAAACACCCCTTCTGTGCATGTTGGAGTCATGTTCAAAATTTAGTTAAAAAATTTAATGTGAATGTATCTTAATGAAATTGCTATTGCAAAAAAAGAAAAAAAAAGAAATTAAGTTATAACATGCTAAAACATAAAAGAAACATCTAAAACAGCAATTAAAACTGCAGTTTTTGCTGTTTTATGATCCATTCACAATTACAAGTCTAAACTTTGAGCTATTAAACATGTTACTGTGAAAAAATTATGCACTGTCAGCACAAAAGATCAGATTAAAGTAACACCCATCTTTAATTATTATCTGGAAAACTTTAAGAATTTCTTGATGAGGGTTTGACATCAAAATATTTCACGCCTACTTGTAAAGTTGAAGTTATGTTACCAAGTGACCATCTGAAGTCGAATGGCATGCTTATAACCAATAGAAAGAGCAGATTTTGCACTATTCAAATATATCCTGAAGAAATCTCTGCCAGTGTTTGGATATGTAACATGAGATAAGGAGCTTAGTCCATTGTTCACTTGAAGCATATGTAATGCTTGACAAGTGATTTGCCTTATATGCATTAGTTTGCTAAACAGATTGCATTTCGATTTTATATTTATAAATTAATCAGTTATGTATTATTTGTATTTTAAAATGCATATCTGAAAGTTTTATGATTATATAGATTTAACTTAATGTGGCTTGACTTGTGGAAATTTCTAAGCAAAATCGTATCATTTGCATGTGAAAACAAGAGGAGTGAAAGAATTTGTGGACAACCTTTGCCCTGTAATAACTATAGAACACACCATGGGGACAGGTTAACATACCTGCATCAAGTATATAGGATAAAGAATTGGAAAGGAAAATAAACTAATTGAAAAGATAAATATGTGAAATTATGTATGACAAAAAGAAGCTTCATACTATTCAAAGAACATTTAAAAGGTGTGTACACATTTCTTCTTAAATTTGAGTATTTCATTGCACTGTTCATTAATGACAGTATAAGTTAATAATAGAGAAAATGGAAAATAAAATATAAAACTTTACTTGAAAAGTATGTCATCATAAATTAACCAAATTAATTTTTAGTCAATTTGTCTTTCTTAAAAATTTACTAAACTACACTTACCAACAGACCCAAAAAGGGCTAAATACAACAGAATTATAAATTATGTATTTATCCATTAAAGAACAAACAGATACAACACCGATATTACTAATTTAGAATGACAGTTAATGAAGAAATAATTCACAGAAAATAACATTACTGTTTAAGAATTCATTAAATAAAGGCATACAAGCACACGAACCAAAAATCGCAAATGTACAGAAAACCAAAACCAAAAGTCAAAACATCAAAAATAAACCTTCCTATTTACATTCAAAATGCTTATATACAATAAAAAGTTTAATTCTAATAATTGTCCTAAAGAATCTTTATAAGCTAATTACTAGCTTGAAACTTACTCTCAAAAATTTATACAAAAGAAATGTAAACCATGAGGCCAACATCTTCTCTGCCACTGATTCTGCCCTAAAAAAAATTTAGAAGAATGAATAAGAGTATACAATAAATTCCACAATTTTTAACTGTTTAATTTTTTTACCAAATTATGTTCACACGATCTGTCCTTTATTTTTCATGTTCTCCAAAACACACACACACAAGAACAAGCACACTAAACTCTTAGTGTTCTAACTTCAACTTTTGAGCACTGTTTTATTTCAAATAGATTTTACTAAAATCCCAGAATAAGTTATTTCGTAAAATTAAAATTAAGTGTAAAATAAAAAATACATATATCAAGTTCAATAATTACAGAAGACCTTTTGAAAAATCATTTAATTAAATGAATTTGTATAATATACCATTACAAAATTTCTCATTTTAAGATCTGACACTTAATCATACAATAAATATTAGAACTAATATCCAAGGCTCCAAAATTCTGTGGCACACTTTTTGTTTTCTTGCATTAAAAATGTTAAAATTAAAAACCTCCTTCAAGGCAGAAATATATTTGTTTGGCAAATAAATACTTACCAATGACACGTCTACCAGTGGCTAAACAATGAGACTCAGGACTTATCACAAAATAAGAGAAATAAGGATTTGATACAGTGAGCACAAAACAGTGTAAATTTGCATTTAATAACAAAGGCACTATTACAAGCATTGTGGAATATACCATAAACTAAGTTCTCAGATATCAAAGTTAAATTTTAGACTCAAATAAATGAAGACCCTTTTAGAACTGTGTATTTAAAACAGGTACTGAAATCAGAGAACCAAAACTTGTATTTTAATAGGGCTTCTAACAGACGTTTTATAACCTTCAGTGAACAGAGAAAATATATATAAACTTAAGTATAATATACTGTTGAAGTACTGATATTTAAAGAAAATCTATATCTTTATATTTTAAGGCAAATTGTTTTAATAGTATAAATAGTTAAAACTGGCATTCCTCATCGTGATCTTTCATATGCACACTAGTTTAATCCATGCATGTAAACATTATACAATTTCAAATAAATACAGTAATTTTTAAATTTTATTAGAAATATATTTATGCATATGTGTATATCTGTGTGTGTACACATGCATCTATTGCAAATGTGCTTGTCCCAATGATGACATTATAATTACTGTAATTACATTGTTAACATACAATTCAAACATGGTGAACAAAAATGTTATTTTTACACAACTCACCTTCTGAACAATAGTTTTGGATGACCTCTTCCTTCAATACACTTTTCTATCAATTCAGCTAACAATGTTTTTAATATGCTGTAAAACAAACCAAGAAATAAACATGCAGGTATTACTGTGCTATTACTTCAAGAATCAATAACCTAGAGTATCTGAAATAATGTATATATTTATTTATTTATTCATTCCTATACAATATATTACAATAGTTTTACTGTAGACATTACAGATATTAACCTAGTTATCTCAAATCAATGGACATTGTTTACTACAAAACTGTATTGAAACTTCATTGTTCTCTTAGAACATTTCCACATCAAAAAATGTAAAATCTTAAAACTTACTCTGAACAGTACTCCATCTTTCCCTGAAGGGTTACCATAATGAGAGACGCCACATTCACCCTTTGTAACAGAAAAAAATTGAACATACTAATTCAATAATAGAAATTACACAAGGAAGTTAATCAGAACAATAATAAAAAATACGAAGGAAAATAATAACCATAACCCTTAAATCTATTGATATAACAATAGGATTACACTGTTACACAAATATTTATTAGTTAGTAATCTGATTGATGATTACAGTAGTCAGTTAGCACACATTAAAAAAATGTCTAGAGAAAACCAGTTTATTCTATCTATCTATCAATATATATTCGTACACAAGGGCTAGAACATAAACAAGAAATTCAGAGTTTGGCAAGTTGCTCACAACACACATTTTTATTGATTATTCAAACTGAATACATATTGTACAAATAGCTGTTCATATATACATCAGTAAGTTCTGAACACAGTGTCAAAAAGTAAATCAGCATCCCCGAAAAAGAAAACTGGCCATCTCCATCACATTGTATAAAAGAAACCCCAATGTATAAATACAGAAACAACTTGGTTAAAACAACAGAATACAAACCACTACAAAAGACATAATTCCAGGAATAAACTGTATCTTCACTAAGTCAAATAGCTGGGCAAAGTAATGGTGGTTAAAATTCATTAGATACAGCCAGTATCTGTTGTCCAGTGAAAAGAATGATAATACAGTTTTAGCTCCATCAGAAAAC
This sequence comes from Tachypleus tridentatus, assembly GCF_004210375.1. Taxonomy (NCBI): domain Eukaryota; kingdom Metazoa; phylum Arthropoda; class Merostomata; order Xiphosura; family Limulidae; genus Tachypleus; species Tachypleus tridentatus. The sequence goes on from NC_134832.1 coordinate 43,107,115, forward strand.
AATTGCTTTTTCTGTTTTTTGTTGTTGTTTTTTTTAAATCACAAATGTAAAGTTTCACCCTGTTATTAATTCCTAAAACAATACAATCTAAAGAAATGAAGATCACTAATGACTTATTAAGTCTGGATTGTGCTACAAAGTAATACCTACCTATCCCTAGCACTAAAGTAGCGGTTAGACTCCAGTGTCCGTATAAAAAGTAAAAGAAAGGTTTTATTCATAATGAGGTGGCCAAACTGCCGCAATCCTTTCTCAATGTATGGTTTTTTTCCTGGATCAATCTGAGAAACCAAAAATATTTCATTGCAAGAGTAAAATTCTACAATGGTACAATTAAATGCTTTACCTTAACAATAAAAATTAAGAGAAAATGTTAAGCCTTAGACTAAATATCTAATAATTGAACTGCTTTAGAGTAACCTCTCTTACACATTAATATTTAATGTACATAATCTTTTCTTTGTCAGGTTCAGCCGAGAGCAAAATAAAATCAGTCAACTTCAGAGATGCAAGTTAAATCCTAATTGTTTATTTTCTTTGTTTTAATAACAAGTTATCTGTAATGTGCCTACTGGGGGGGACTGAACTCAATCCTAAGTGATCCAGTTCACCTGGCACATTAAAAATGTTTCAATAAAGTAAAACCTGAAAATACAGCATTTCATAGTAAGTTGCTTAGAGAACTGGGTGTTCAACTATGCACAAAACAGCACAAACTTTATGGAGGACAAGTCAAGAAAAAAAATCCAGCCATAGTAATGTCTGATTGCAGTTTGCCTTTTAGTACTTCAGATACATCTACCTAAACATAATTTATACAACTATAGTACAATATGACAATTAGTTACTTTAGTGACTAAAAAATTAATTATGCTACAACCACAAACATTTGACATTTAGCACACTGCACCAATTTTGACAAAAGGAGTAAATACAAAAAGTTAGTCTCAACAAAAGATTACTTACAGGCATCTCTCGGAGTACAGGATGGTCATCTGAATATGGAAATAAAACCTTCATTGCATAACTTCGATAATCAAGGAAGGGAATTCCTCCTGCTGTTAAATCACTTGTTAAATCTGTCATTTCTGTCTGAAGTTCTGCAAAAGCTGCATATGAACAAAAAGTTCATGTTAAAAATTAAACCAATTATCTCACTGTCACTTACAGCATATATAAAGTTCAGTTTTAAACATTATATTATTACACATACAACTTCATATGCACACACACACACGTAATAACTGTAAGATTAACAAGTAAACAGTCCACTATTCTTTCTTTGAATCAAAGACAGTTCAGTATCCGTTAGCAACTCAGATACTGAGTTATTGGGCTTATTGAGTTACTAATTTAATCAGTCAACATGTCTTATCAATCCATTAGCAACAAATTTTTGAAATTACATATAATTGTGAATCAAGCATACAATAATATCCCAGCTTCTCTTGAAACACTTTCTTGAGAAGTGAGGCCTAGAAATGAACATAGCCTGTCACAAACACTACTAAAGAAATAAATCATTATTTGTTGCACAGAGTAGGCTTGACATTATTTTTACTGAATAAAACCCATAGAACCCATACAATACAATACTCTAATTTTTATATATATATTTATATAAAAATAAATATGAAATAGATACAAAATATTTAAATAAAAATCCTGGTTTCTCTTAGTTTAAAAAAATTTGAATAAGAAAGACTACATTTTTTGTTTAGTGTTGCAACAGCTGTTTCAAATAAAAATGAGCCTCTTATATCCACTGTAAATGATTTTATAATGTTAAAATCATTCAAACGTTTATCTTATTTATGAAACTAAAATTCTTATAGTAATTAGACGAATTACCTTCTTTACACTCAGCTGCCACACGAAGTTCGAGAACATCCATCTGTTCCTGCATGCTTTTCAACACACGACTACTCTCCCGTGATTTTCGGCGGTAAAGACATACAGCCACAAAAACTACCACAAACAGTGCACAAATACCAACAACAGCTCCAATAATCAATTTTTGAGTGATTGAACTGTCTTGGTTGGACGGAAGTTCATAGCTCAGTCTCCCAATAGTGTAATTCAGGGTATCACCAACTTCCACCTGTAAAATAGTCATCTTTGATTAATAACTACAATAAAAATATTAACCAAAGATACAATTAGTAAAATCTTTTTAACAGTCTGTTAAGCAATACAGTATTGACAAAAACAATTTATAGTATATTTTCAAAATTTATTACTAAGTTGGCTACAATTCATAATAGACAACTGACAACTGTATTTTATTACAATTTACAGCTTTCACAATAAATAATAACTTTTAGAACTGGTATAACATTTTACTCACTGTGGAGATCATTATCAAGTGTACTTATGTGCAAGTATACTTGATAATGACTGCACTAGTGATGTATATATTGTTCCTATTCTAAAAACTAATTATTAACAATGCATGTTGTAATGAAGCATACTTTTTCAGTAAGTAAACTCAAAACAAAACTGTAGAGCTATGTTTTACTTCCTTTCTTCTTTTACTAAGGTACCATGAAATCTACATCAATATATACTTTTATAATTACTTTTCTATGCCTTTCGAGAAAGGTTTACGACACAATTATTTTAAAAGTACACTATTTATTTTACCACTTTAAGTCGACTAAGTATTAATTACACTTGTTTATCCAATTCATCACCAAGTCTAGAAACGCAACTATCTAAACAATTAGCAAAAATATGTCTTCACAAAACTACTTATGACAAAAAAATCATTTGAAAATGTACTAAAATTGACAAAATTAACCCTTTTGCAATGAGTCGGGGTTCAAAAGCCATGTTATCACATTTGTTGACTTGCATTCAAAATTTTATTGAACTATTAGTTTATGGATTTATGTCAGTTATGTTTGGAATCAAATAATAGATTATAATTGAAACTTTAATATTATACGAATTAATTTCTTGAAGTAAATATTAAAAGAACATTTAAATATAGATTTTAGTGAGACAAGTGAGTCATAGCATGTCGAATGCATCCCTGTTTAAAATTAGATGTTTGTGATGTCAATACTAATTTCACACAAATTAGGAACTCAAATTACTAATATTGACAAACTAGAATATAAAATAAGAATCTCACATCTTTTTATATTGCTGAGATATCAAATTACTAATACTGACAAACTAGAATATAAAGTAAGAACCTCGCATCTTTTTATATTGCCGAGATATGACTTATGTATTTAATCAAACATAGTGGCCCTGTTCAACTCTTTCTATTTATTGAAACAGTCCCTTGTATACTTTTACTACAGTATATGGCATGTGAATAACCAAGCAACAGGTCAGAATATCCCAAGAGTGATTTTTCCTGCCATTTTAATCTTCAATGTTCCTTCAATCCAAGTTTTTAAGGAGGTATACATTGTGTCTTTTGTCTGCTTGAAGTTCCATATTTTATAAAATCTAAAAATATCTTAAGTTATTATGCTTAAAAATTGTAGTGATATTCTATGGTATCAATGTAGTTATTTATGATTTTTTGGTTATTCAAATATTTATGTATAAAACCTCAAAAAAACTGATATCCTCTACGTGAAAAATTTTAAAAGGCTCAGCAGCCTATGTCCAGCAACAACCAAATACAAAGGTTATAAAGAGTGGAGATAATTATCTGATTTACTTCTTTATTGTTCTATATTTTTGCAAAACAAGTTTAATAATTTATTTCTAAATAGTAATAATACACACACACTGTTTCATAATTGAAATGCAACTGTATATTACAAAATACTAGTCCACTAAAACAAAGCCAACACAGGGAAGACAAAAGGTCAGTTTTTATATTACTGGATACACAAGCTGAGTACATGTGCATCATGCCAAAGACAGCTATGTAATCTTTAGTAGGCATGACTGGAAGGTCAATTTTATGAATAAAAAATGTTCATATATAATGTTATGAGACTTAAGCTACTTAAACGTTTGTATTTTCATGTTATATGTAGTCATTCTAACACAAAAATAGTATAATTTATATTTATTTTCCCCCTTTTTTTATGATGGCTACAAGGGGTTGGTCAAGTGAGACTCCACACAGTTAGAGTACAGAAAATTACATAAAATATAAAGTTTAACTGAAAACAAATGTATTTAGAAGACTGTAGAAGCTATGCAAATAATATTTGAGATTTTTGGGATGAAAAAATAGTTTTTATTCATAACATGAAATCACTTTGCACTCAGCCTGGTAACAAAAGACTATTTTCACAAACAGATTTTTTCAAGAAATATTTTTAGTAAAAATTTGATTTTTATCAACAAAAGACTTGAATTGTTTACTAAACGTTTACCAAATTTTGTAAAGATACACATGCTGCACCAAAAGTTATAATACAAATTCTTAATGTATGCAAGTGTGTAGACAAATTCATGTATATTACACAGAGCTAACTGTGAAAGGGTTAATATACCAATACTCTTCATCCATTTAGTTTCACTGAAAAATAATGTTAGAAATCAAAACATTAGTTAGTAAATACATTAACAGCTCAATCCAAATGAGTATTTGAAGTGTGTGTAACTCAAAACACTGATTTCACAATAAAACAAACTACATATGCTTACCACTACTAGAGGAATTTTCTTATCATCAGGGTTACCATTGGCATCTCGGTCTAGAGGTTGGAACTTTGGTGGACGACATGTAAGCTGAGATCTAGATAAGGAAGTGACGTTACAAAAACTCATGCCAATCCTTACAACTACATCGACATCCTGTGAAGCCCTATCCAGATTCTGACCCTAAGGAAGAGTAGAAACATCATTTTAGATCGAATTCAATCTTGAAAATGTTGGGAATAAAACATTTAGTGACAAGTCTATATCATTAGGCTTGTACATATAATACAGTTAAGTGATGTTTCATATTATGGACATTTTTTTAACCTAACAGTAGTTTAAAGATAACCTTTTATAAAAAGATGTTAATATGTCCAAATCATACACAAAAAGTTTTTTTAAAGCAATCTTAACAAAGAAATTCTTTAAAACAGGTGAATAAATTGTCATGTCTCAAGAAAAGCTCTTACAAGAAGTTATATTTGTACAGTTAGAGCATTTGATTGGCAAGTTTTAATAATCTGTGCTGAATTTGGAAATCCTTTGTTTTTTTGAAGTTTACTTTATTGCCATTAGAGTTAACATTAAACACTATCTCTGATAAGATGACATCAACTACTAGATGCATACAGACAAAAGTTACTATAATTCAAGTCTCAAATTTGATGCATTAATTTAGTAAAATATTTATTTAGTGTTATTTACATTAATTCCAGAATCATCTTATACATTTAAGAAGAAAGTAACTTGTCAGAATAGTTGCAATTTGTTGCTTTGTAATTGCAAAAAGTTACGAGATTTTTGGTTCGCTTAACAGCTAAATTTGGGAACTTTAATAATATTTAAACAGTGTGACACTAAATACTCTCTTCATATATGGAAAAGTGTGTCAGAGTATTGTTTGTACTGATATCACAGTGTGTTAGTTGCTTGTTGTACCAAATATTTTAGTTAACAGAAAATAATGTAACCAGCTGCATTAGAAAATTATTGAAATTATCAACAAGATGTGCCAATAGGTTATTTATAATGCCACCATGGTATGATGTGCTAGTGGTATTTGTTCATGTTCAGATGATTGTGCTAAGATACTCAGGGTCTACTTGCATTATTTTTCCTGAAATATGAACTAACAGATTAGAGAGAAGGCAGATATTCAACAGTACCATCATCTAACTGTTGTGCTACTCTTGTTTACCAAATAGTGGAATTTGAACACTATCTTTATAATACATCCACAAGAAAAAAGTGTGGATCACAATTTCTCTGTTTTGGTAATAGGAGACAAATGATGGATCCAGAGATCTATGGTCTGGTACACTAATCATGATAACATGCTTGGCCAGTCCATTAGGTTTCTAATTGTGCAATAGATTATTTGTGAAGTACCAACAGACCATTAAGTTAATACTTACAAGTGTGACACAACACAATTTGAATGTATGTATTGAGACAAACCCAGAAAATTACAAATACACATGATGTTACTTCAAAGAGTGTTTCCAATATACTGTTTATACTGTCTACTATTAGTTTTTCTTCGCTGTTTTTTTTTTTTTAATATTCTGCATTTCAATTCATAGATTTATTTTTCTTGCTTGATTTGCTCTGCATTTTATGAAGTTCATCTTCTCTAAATATTTTGACACATATGCAAGATGCAAATAGAATTGTAACAGTACTTATACCAACTTTCAAAATAGTTCAAAATATCAAAATATTCTTCATGTAGCTTTCAAGCAATGTCACTTCTTTCTCTCTCTCTTGTTAAGAACTTTTACAATTCACATTGTATTTTTTCTGTGACATCAAATGCCACATCAGAAATACAACATTTTGATTTGTATACTGCTAATTACTCGTAAAAAGGTTGTTGTATTAAAAACCAATACACCACTAAAATATTACATACAGCAGCTCTTTCCACACATTTAAACAGACCATAATAGTAAAGTGCACTATAGTATGTTGAGCAGCTACACTGATTCAATAAAAATGTACTGAATGTCTAGGTATCTTCTTACTCATTAGGAAAACCAATATACATCACTTTTGTTTGTAACATGTCATCATTTTACCGTGAAAAAATGTCACATTTCAATAATTCTACACATCTTCTTACTTACAAAAGTCACTTTACAAAAATTCCAGTATTTTCTTACTTGCCTTGAAAAATATGTCAGCTTTCAATAGTATCACACAACTTACTTACCATGGAAGTGTCACTTTTTAATAGTTCTACATACCATCTTTCTTGCACTGAAACATGTTACTTATCGGTTGTTCCATATATCTTTCTTTCTTACTTTCTGATCTTAGTAGCATTTGAGGGAGAAGTTTATCAGTTGTAAGGTAAATCAAGTATTCTGTTTAGTATCCAATAACTTTGTGTGATTTTTTTCAAATGCCTTTGGACTTGTACACAAGTTCTAAGCATTTAATTGACTATTCAAATCATTAAGGATAATTCTGTCCACTGTAACTTTACAGAAGTGATTTATTAAGCATTAATTTATGATAAACATAGTTTTTAGTAGCAACATTTACTAGATTTACATTAAAATTTAAATTAATTCCGGTACACAAAGGTCACAATTACCCTAGCAGTAAGGTGCAGTAGATTTATGTCCAAATTTGAAGCTTAAACTTATCTATGAATTACAAATATTTTAAAACTGTAAACTCCAGTGTAACTATATTCCTTTCTCATAGCATCTAAATATTGCAAAAAGGATTACTTTAGTAACTACCAATAAGTGATCTAAATCAATATAATCAAAACCAGAAAGAAAAAATTTGCTTACAACATTATTCTGATAAATTCTTATCCTATATAACTAAAAACAGCTAAAAATACAAGGTTTGTTGTTTGTACTAAATATTTATGTAGTCAGTTCAAGATAAATTCAACAAACTTTCAAAGTATACAAAAAATTACTCATTAAAATTTAAGCTTAAAACATGAAACAAAAATTTACACATTGAAAACTAACTGCTACTATACTATATTAAATACATGGTTTTAGAAAGTTGCATTTATCAACAAGCCAAGTAGGTGCAAAACTGACTTAAGAAATGTAGAGAAACTAAGAACAAGTTTATGGTAAGCAGTTCAATGAACTAATATTTTTAACTAACCCCTATTAATTATGATGTGTTCTTTCATTTATAAAAGAAAATAGGTTAGAACAAATTGTCAAATATCTATACATGGGTGGTGGTCCAATACTTTGACTTGTGTGAAGAAAAAAACCCAGAATAAATAGATAGCAATTTCAAGAACATCGCAAATCAATTCAGCCTAATTAACAATAATTTATCATATACTCATATGCATGCACAAATATACTTTCTTCATATATTTGGCATGCTCACCTGCTCAATACAATTTTATTCAAATTAAAATGCTTTTTATTTAATTTTACATTAGAATGAGAGTGAATGTACTTACACTAGATGTCTGATGACACTATGCTGTAACCTTTTTGAAATACCACTAGAATAAAAAAATTTTTTATGTAAAATAAGCAGAAAACTTACATTGATTGTCAAATAATCACTCTTGTAGTACTTGATCTGGTCTCGTCCTTCAAATGGCAGGTAAACTGGGTCTGAATACATTAGGAATTTTGGAAACTCTGCATGCTGACTTAGGTTTCTCACTTCTTGAACACTGTCCATCCAGAATCCATAATCCAACTTAATGGGTCCACCATCATATAACTTCAGCTTGTCTTTAGGAATGGTTGGACTCTTACATTTCATACGAGTGTCTGATTCAGCTATACAAGAGCTGTTATAAGCAATCCCATTAACTAACACATAAATTTGTGGTTCTTGAATGGTGTTCAGGTGACTTCCTTGTACATAAATTATAATACCCCCACTCACAATTCCCTTAGGAGTTTTATCACCGCTGGAACCAGATTCTACATACTTGATAACTGGATCTTCCACATACAAAAAATTGTAATCAGAGAATTTTCTTTCTCCACAATCAAATTTCATTCTTACTCTGAACTCTCCAGTTCTCTGTGAAGCAGGTGTAATACATTCAGCACAGTTTGAGTCTCTCCTGGAGAGAGAGAAAAAAAATCAATATACATACATACATACATACATACATACATACACAGACACACACTAATGTCAGTTCTGAAGCAGAGGCTATTATAAAGTATTCTAAAAGCTAATTATGTTAAACATTTCCAAAAGTGGCATTTTCATGTAGGAAATGACAACTTCCAACCCATAAGGTATAAACTAAGAATCAACAGAGCCACTCAATATGATACCAGATATAATTAACATTTTTCATTTTGTAGGTTATCAGAAGAATGAAGAAATATTTTCTAATGTCTAATGTCACTTACATGATAGTAAACTTTGTAACACTTTAAAATTCTGTTTTAAACAATAAAAACAACAAAACATCAATAACATTAAAAAAAGAGAGATATCTGCTAAAAAGTTTAAATGAGAAGAAACATAGTATTTATATCATTTGAGGCTCAAATTATAATCTAACCAACTTCAGAAAGACAAAATCACAAACAATTAGTTTGACACTGCTAACCTTGTGCATATAAAAAGGTCAAAGTGCATGTTACGACCATTTTAGAGAGTTGCATTTGCATTTAACTACTTGATCATAAATGCATGTTGATAAACTTGACAAAGATATAATTCATATTTCACATTTAATATTAAGCTTTGCAAATGATCTCCCCATACTCCAGAGGTAAAGTAAGGTTTTTAAGTGGCAGGGCAAGAAACAAAAACATTCTAGTAATTTTCTTTAGGGAAGTGATGGATATACTATTTGGAAGTTTAGAATTTTCTACTATATCCAAACATACCATTGACAAGATGTTTAAATATTTCAGTCAGAAGTAATGATTAGTTTTTCAAAGAGACAGTTTTCTAGTGGCCACACTACTTTCCCAAAAATAATTATACACACAGATTGGCTATTTCATTTTTTTTATTCTCAAATAACATTATGCAACTTTTTTTCACTGCATGTTTAAGGTTAGAGACATTGGTCTTCTAAACTAGCAGAAGACTACTACTACTACTGCCACTAATCGATACTGTTTACAACAGCAAAGCTGTTTTTGAGTGCCACCACCACATTTTTGACTTGATAGATCAATCTGTCTCAAAGATGGGACATCAAGATGATGATACAGATTGTAACCACACAGCAGCTTCACTGCTTGCTAGCTGAACATCTCAGAACCTTGCATATGCATATAAGAGTGAATAACAGTGATTAATAATAACATGTTGAAAAATAGCAAAGTTCCAGTAATATTCATTAGCAATTGAAGCCATATGTTGTGTTCTGGTCTGAAAAGATGAAACAATGGGTGAAAATGATAAAGGCTCTCATAGCAAACCTGTCGGTTACACAAGTACTGCCATTGACTATGGGGTATCTACTGATGATTGTTGTCAGTCATTACTTAGTCAATTTGTATCTGATTTGGAAACTTAATTGTATTATACATTTTATCATATGCTTCATTCTGTACAAGTTTCATCAGAACTAAGTAAATCCTGGACATGTGTTCAATCCCTGCCAGAGGGGGATCTGCACTTAAGAGGTTCTGCATTGATTTAAAATTTCAATCACCACCTCCAAGTCACACACACCATGGCGATATTCTGACTTCTTGTTTATACATTTTTTTCTCAACCAATTACAAACACACACTACAGACACGAACAAACCAGAATATAAAATGTACCTCTTATCTTTTAGCCTCACTCAGATGTCTGTTTAACCTACATTAACAATAACGGTTTTGTTATAGTGATATTTTTTTATTATTTCAACTAAACATGTTATGTGCAAGAAAAATCAATTAATAAGCCTGACAAAATTAACTGATTATCAAATTCTGCTAAATGTGCAGCTTAGTTGATGTGGAGTAAAATGTTCTCAGAACTTCCATTGCTGTATGATAATACAAGGATAGACATTTTTACTTCAGATAATTTATGATACAAGCAGCAATACCTACTATCCAGGCAGGTATAACCATTAGTTTCTGTGAAAGGAAATTGAACCTGTGACATTTTTCTGGAATTGTATGACAGTTCTACAACAATTTACTCAAATTCCATATTCAATAATGTTCACCATCCATGACAAAAAGGATTTTATTGAAATGTTAGTTAAAAAATTAGTCATAACAGTGATACATCACAGCAGATTTTACTGAAGTAATTATTTGTAGATGCAATTATCAATGGAAGTGCCTTGCTTTTCTATTGCAACACTCATGAAATTTTCACCAAATAAAAACATTTTAGTTTGTTTTTTTGTTGTTTTATATTTGAAACTTTCTGTTTGTAATTTTTGTTGGTTAAATTTGAAACATTTTTTTAAAATAGTACCTAATTATACAAATGTTGTCCACTTATAATTGGAGACAATTGGTGCGAGAGTTTTGGACACAGACATCTCAAGCTTCATTATATTAAGATTTAAAGTTACCCAACTCTCGTTTCATTTTTCCAATACCATATCAAAACTTGTACGCTAGCTCACCAACATATACACTAGTTAACAGATTAGCCAGGTAGGTGAGAAACTGATGCTGAAAATTTTATCTCTTGTAACAAATGGCTTGAAATTTCCAACACAGTGCTCTTACAGATTCCAAAGAACAACTTTTTCCAACAGATACGTCTACTACTTCTGCATGTTTCAAAGTTGTGTCCTGAAGGGGATACTTAGCCTTCATATATTCCAATGCATTATTATAATAAATTATAATAAATAACTTTCACAGAAAGTTGGCTTTCCTTGTTAAGGTTTGACAAAAAAAGCACATCAAAAGTTTTGTCTTTGAAATTCAAATACAAAACAACATATGAACAACTCAAAACTGCATGTGTCATCACAAGTATGCTTCTCAATTTCTTGAATAAAGCAAATAGAATTCTCTGAAACTAATAAATGGGTAAGTCCCTCAGACTATAATATCAAATTACATTGTCAAATATTTGAATATAAATGTTCAGAAATAATGCATATAACACATCTTCCTTGATGTAACTTGTGAAGTCTCTTCTGTTATTATGATTAAGTTTATTACATATTTTAACTTTTTGAGAAACTTCTAGAGGTTATGCAAATAGAACATGAAAACCATAAAATGAAAATTAGAATTTTTATTTTTAGTGTGAAAGTAACCTCACTCAGACTACTTCAGTAAAAGCTTCATAAATCTGCAGACAAAACTTTAGTAACAATGAATTCTTAAAAAAACAACTTTGTTTTATAAATATTTCTAATGCTTACTAAAAACTTGAAAAACTGTGAACATACACTTAATGTGATTAATCTTGAATCCACTTTGTATCCCATATCTAGAGAGCTAAATTAATCAACTACTACAGATATCAATTACGTTGGTTAGAGTCACATAAAATAATCCATTTATATATATAGATTTTATGGAATGAAATCATTACTTCCAAATAAAGCTAAATGAATAAACAAAATTATGAGGAAGAACTGCGTTATTTTTTTTTTTAAATATGCAGCGTATTTTATTTCATGTTTATGTTTGTGTGTTTCGTTTATGGCTTGAAAATTTATGGTTACAATATATATGGTATTAATAAATCAATTAATGTCATGCAAGTAACTGGTTAATTGAAATAAGTGTTCTCATTAAAATGTTACCATTATGATAGTTAACTATTACATTTAATCAATTCAAGGTACTTCAGCCTGACCATTGTGTCACAGGTCATGTGAGAATAATCATTTAATGATCCTGACACTTAACTAATTATCAAATTCTGTTAAATGTCCAGCTCTAAGCTGGTATGAAAATTATAAAATGCAACATTTTGCTTGTTTTTCATTTACAGCTTCCAAGATTAAGCTTATAAAACCATAAAATGTCTGAAAGTTGATGTTAGTTTATTTCCCACAATATTCTCAACACACATCTCTTTTCCTTCCTAAAGCAAATTATAAATTTTAATTAGTTTGTCACAAGGTATGTCAAAGCTACATGATGGCTGTTCCTTGAAATAATGTAAATTACCAAATTCTTGTATAGTTTTCATTCCACACAAAATGTAATATAAAGTTAACAGGTTTCCCCATACTCTTGTTTATTTTGTTGAAGTAATAGCTTTGTTTTGTTTTTACTTCTTTTCTGTTAAAAAGAACTTTCACTGTTTAAATTGAAGATAAGTCATGAATGGTCAAAGGTAAGTTTTATCAATAAAACAAAGATAAATAGTATTTATATCAGCTTCACAAAATACTGACTAACAATTTCTTTCAATGATCTGGACTACAGCACATCATTAGGCCTATATGGTAACACTGATGTATTAGCATGCATGAGAAATAGATTTCAGGTCAACAGCCACAAATGTAATATAATAACATACTATAGCCTATGTTAAATGGTAGAAATTTTTTATAAATTGATCAAAAATAAATTTGTATTTTGAAAGGTCCCACAGTTATCATGATCATGTTTGAAATACCTGTACATAAAATAATGTGACAGTTACAAGTTTTACTTTATAATGCAAGGTTAGAAGTGGTTAGTGTTATCCCATTGTGTTATAAAAGGTTAATAAACATGTAGAATCAAAACAGATGATACTATGACTGAAATGTGTAATTAAAGACATGTCCATGTTACTATCTATCCAAGACAGCCTTTATAAACAATTTTATTACATGTAACTGTAAAAAATGTATCAATTTAAAGTTGAGGAAGATAAGCTTGACTTGATTTACATTTATTAAACTACAGGAAACATCATAATGACCAAAACGATACTATGACTTGATTTACATTTATTAAACTACAGCAAACATCATAATGACCAAAACTAAGCACTTAAACCATTCTTTCCATAACACCACAACAATCAGTACTTTTCCTTTATCCCAACATACAGTATATGTTCTTACACAAAAATTATTATTTTTTATTTACATACCTCAACACTGGACATTTCAGTCCCCCTATCCACACTTCTGCATGACTGCCTGCATCCATATGAAGTCCCCATATTTTGAGAAGAGTACCACCAGACTGTGGACCCTTACTAGGCGAGATGGAAGCAATTGCTGGATTCTAAATGTAAAAAAGTAGCAAATAATTAGCTAAAAAAACAAATTATGTAAGTAAACACCCAGAAGAATTTCAGAGAGAAGGTATCAGAACAAGAAAAGACATCAGGCATCAACAAGATGTGCTTGAGATTAATATTAAAATATAATTCAGTTTAATGTCTCACTCTGAATTAATGATATGACATATTGTGGGAAAAAAACACATCAGCAATATGATTAAAAGTATGTATTGTACTTCAGTAAAACAAGGAAGAACCAAAAGGAATTTACCTAACTAGGAAAATCTCACACTATATTTGCTGGTGAAAAGTAAAATTAAACAATTATATTCATTTAATGTATTACTTATCTAAAAAAAAAAATCACTTTCTCAATTACATACAAGTGATGTTTCTTCCCATCAAACCTACAATTCATAACAAAAGCTACTTCACAAGTTGCATTTCCAGGACCCCAATTTTAATGTGTGAAAAATATTATAATTGTAAGGCCAGTAATATTACTTGCATTAATTATGTGGAAAAATTAAATCGTGCAGTCCTTATTTATAGTAGAAACAGCTTAACACATTAACATTTAAGAGGATGTTAGACAAAACAGATTGATTTCCACTAAGACACTGTTGAGAATAAATAATAAAAGTATTTCCCTTTATTCTGGAATTTCAATGTCTTAAATGTTGTTCAAAAAGTTCCATAAACAAGTTTCTCAATTCACATAACATCAGCATAACAGTAAAACACAGTAAAGACTTGATAATTCTTTCAATGTAAAGGCCTAAAAACATTAAGTATAAAGATACAATTTCAAGACCTTCACTACTGAAAATAAGAGAAAGTTCTGCTTTTTAAATATCTATAACTTTATTTGTAACATGGGATCTTAGTGATCTTTAAAATGCATAACAATGAGAACATTTTCCATCATGTTAAACTGTTAACTTTTGCTTTCATTTAATTACCCACCCTTCTATTCTTGTTTTTAGATTGATTTATGATTAAATGTGACTGCAACTAAAAATTAAAGATGATAGAATGTTATTTATTTTCTAATTTAGTTCCAAGAATTTTGTTTTAAATTTATTAATAAATGTTCTACAACTTACACAATCCAAATTTTATCTCAATACTTACTTTCCACCCAAAAATGAATTTCAATGAAAAAAAATCTAAGCATCAAGAAATCAAAATATTTCAACAAAATCCAGTTCAGCTTACGAGTTACATTTGGTAAACTTTGAAATTAACTAAAGTAATATTCTGTCTAAATTGATGAAAAAACAGTCAATACATTTATTCAAACAATATTTATCTGAATTACAAATAAGACACTTTTAAGTTCTATACAGGATTCTTTTAGGGGCATTTTTAAATATGAGCTACGTACACCATACTAAAATTTGAGATATAGTCTGGATCTATTTATAAAGTACTGATGAAGAGTCATGATTAATGCACAGGTGTTTCATGCATGTGTGCAAAATGTTTAAAACAGTGGTTCTTAACCTTGTTGGAGGTACTGAACCCTGGAAGCTTCACGCTTGCATTCACTGAACCCTTCGTAATTGGAAAAATAAAATGATTTTTTAAAATTCAAAACATAAGTAGATATTTTATTAGTGCACAAAATGAACCATGCATCATTTGCACACATTATCACTGTGTTCAAAGAACAAAACCAACAAAACATGAATTTCACACACAAAAACATAACTCAATGAACATTTACTACAAATCAATGTGACTTTTGCTGTCGCCTTTCAGAGACAAATTCAGAAATGCACAGCTTCATCTTGACAAGTGCCATTCTCATATCATTTTTGCAACAAAGTCTGTTCCTTTTCTTTGTATTTATGTCTACCATCCTCGAAAAGGACTGCTCACAAAGATATGTTCTAACAAACAGTACGAGTATCTCAAGGACTTTCTTAGCAATAAGAGGGTATGCTACGATTTGGTGACACCAAAACGTTGAGAGTGTTGTTGTTCTGAAAAGTTGCTGTTGAACCTGGCTTTGCTGAAGTTCAATGATTTCGTCAAGGTATTCATCATTGACATCTGCTGTTGCAACACCAAATGTGAACAGCTGTCTCATCCATGCTGAATATGACACTCTGGTGGGGAAGTCTCTGTCGAGTGACTTTGCGAGCTCATCTAAGTGCATGGCAATTGCTTGCTTCATTTCCCCAGGTACAGAAATGTCCCGATTTAAGATACATCTTCGATCTTACTTTACACAGTTGCCCAGCATGGGAAAGTTTGCCAAGTTATCATTCTCTATTTGTCGTTTCCATAATGGTAGCTTTTTTTGAAAAGCCTTCAGGTTTTCTTCCACTTCGATGATGTTGACTCCACTGCTCTGCATCTGTCAATTGAGAGCATTGAAGATATCAGCCATGTATGCCAAAATGAGAATGAACTCAGATTTTTCGAAGCAATCTGCATGACAATGTTGGTGCTCTCACAAAAACAGGTCTAATTCCACACACATGGCAAAAACACGATTCAGTACCTTTCCCTGAGATAACCACCGAACATTAGAATGGTACAGAAGTACATCGAATTCAGAGCCCATTTTATTACATAGCTCTGCTGCTCTGCATCTGTCAATTGAGAGCATTGAAGATATCAGCCATGTATGCCAAAATGAGAATGAATTTAGATTTTTCGAAGCAATCTGCATGACAATGTTGGTGCTCTCACAAAACAGGGATTCAGTACCTTTCCCTGAGATAACCACCGAACATTAGAATGGTACAGAAGTACATCGAATTCAGAGCCCATTTTATTACACAGCTCTTTGAAGATGCGGTGCTTCAAGGCACTATTTCACACAAAGTTCACAGATTCCACTACAAATTTTAGCACTTCTGCCAGTTTTGAAGGTAAGGTTTTTGTTGCCATTGCATGCCTGTGCAGAACACAGTGCATTACAATGATGTGTGGTGCTTTGGCTATCACCAGCGCACCAAAACCAGAGTTATGTCCCAGGATGACTGGAGCTCCATCTCAACAAACTGCAGAAAGATTGTTGTCTCTGAAGAAGTCATCCATAAGTGTCTTCACCTCGGTTGCCTTAGTTGTTGTTGTAAGAGGCTTACAAAATAAAAAATCTTCTTTTATCTCATCATTCTTCACATAGTGCACAAATACAGGCTGGCTTAAATTGGAAACGTCGGTGGTCTCGTCGAGTTGAAGGCTGAATTTTGCTGGGCTTGAAATCAGATCTGCAGTTACTTGATCCAAGATGTCATCGCTCGTGTCACCTATTCTGCTGATGATGGTGTTATTTGAAAGAGGAATTTGGGATAACTTATTTTCAGCAGCTTTTCCCAGCATGATATTTGCCATCTTCAACGCAACTGGTTTTACAAGTGCTTCACCAATGGTGTGTGGATTGGTTTCTCGATAGGTACAAAGTCGAGAACAGGCAAAGTAGCCTTTTCATCGAATCTGGGTCTCTTTACCTTGAATTCAGCAAGCATTGTGTTCTTGTATTTCCCATCTCCATGCAGCTTTAAAGAGTGTTATCTTAGATTTACCAGTGCTAAACTAGAATTGCTCAACTTGGCATTGTAAATCATGCATTGAGGAAGCTAACTCCCATCATGTTCCGTTATACACGTGAATCCATATTGTAGGTATTCGTCGGACCACTTTCTGTTTTTGCTCGACATAGTTAGTATGAAGGGATTGAAACATTAGGAAAAAATCACAAATGATACATGATAACTACAGTCACAAGTCAACTGCTATGCGCACAAAGTTCCCTGCAGCACAAATATTAAGGCCAAGTGATGTGACGTGATCAGCCGCAGCCAATGATGGCCAAGTGGAGCATGACATCACGAATCATACGAGTGGGGCGAACAGAACGGACACACACACAGTGTGCGTGTCTTGACCTCTGCCAAACACCTGAGACTGACTCACCGAACCCCTGGGGTTTGATTGAACCCAGGTTAAGAAACACTGCTTTAAAACAATGTTTATTAAAATAAAATGACAATATATTTGCTACCTTTTATATTGAACTGCAGCAACATTAACAAAATATCCCATCTATCAACTTCTTGCTGTCTAAAACCTTGCTGGAAAATGAACTATGACCATAATTTATCACAATTTGGTACAAGACAAAGCTCAACTCTTGATCAATATATGGTTCAATGTAGCTATTTTAGCAACTACCAGCTTAAACCTTAAAAGTGAGTTACTTTTAGTCATGGAGGCAACACAGTTTATCTCAGCAATATGGTAAAATTTCCTTCATTTTATGCAAAGAACCAGTAGTTAAATACTTAAATACAACTCATAAAACATCAAACATATGTTTTAAGGCCAACATATGTGTAATTCATGAACAGCTATCATGACCATTGACTGCAACAACATGGTGAGAGCTCCAATACCATTTTAACACTCAATCTAAATGTTTGATATTTACCCTCACTACATAAGAATTATTTAATACATAATTTCTTTTTGGCTTCAAGTAGTTTATATAACAAAATTAACAGCTGCTTTTAAACCACCACCCCCTAAATAAAAAAGAATTTAATTAGCACATTAAATTTCATTTTAAGGATATGTATAGGTCTTAAATTTATGTTATCTGGATATACATTGTAGCAAGTATTTTTAACACTAAACCTAAACTGAATAAAACTCAAGTACAAGGGCAGAATGATGTTTAGAACAGGCATTTTACATCTTTATACAACTACCAGTGTCTTATTTAAAAGTCTAATATTAAAGTCAAGAAAATAAGCTATCAGTAAAAAAGCTAATTTCAATCATTATGCAGAAAATGACTTATGTTAGACCTCTCCTAGTTAAACTTTTCCAACAGTATTACAGTATAGATACCAAATTACTGGATCAAACAGGATAAACGTACACTTTCTATCCAGTTCTTGCACATGTTTAAACCCATAGTAGTGCAGTACAATGACTGTGTACAAACTTCAGGAGATTTTTATACTGCATTTAATAAAATAGAATTATTAAGCATACTAAAAACTTCAAATATACAAAAATCATGTTTACAACATACATGCTCATTTCACCTATTAAAATTAAAAATCTTACTGAACTTCCCAAACAATGAAATACTTACAACAAACGAATACCTCCCAAGAGATGTTGCTGTAAATTCATGTTGAATTTTTACAACAATTGGACCTGATAGCTGAGACCCATGTGATGATGTTAAATTTACTGGACTCTCTACTTCGCAAACTAACCTAAAAGAATAAACAGCTAAATTATCAAAAATAACACATCATATCACATACAAACCAAAAAGAGATGATCCACAAATAAAAGTCAAAATAAGACCCAGAAAATGAGGGATGTTACTTTAACTTCTGTTATTTATTAACAGTGAATGTTGGAAATCTAGTCTTTATGGGCCATTTTGAAAAAAAATTCTAATGTTGTTTCATAATACCCAATATACAAAATAGATGTTTATTAGTCACTTAAGAAATAATTTATGACAGGCTAATTTTTAAGTTTTGTTCTACAATTACTGGTAACATAGTAAGTGATAATTTATTCTTTACTGACTGGTAAGTGTGTGACTGACTAGGAGGGTTCTTCAGAGTTCTGGTTACAATAAATTCATAATGAATATTTACAATGGTACAACCTAGTTCCTGAACCCCATGTAATAAGGTTATATTTACTGATTTCCACTTCATAAAATTGCAGTACTAAACTTACTGGTAATACTAAAACACCATGAAGAATGTTTCATTATTTTAGAATGAGTTGGCCCGGCATGGCCAGGTGTGTTAAGACGTGCGACTCGTAATCTGAGGGTTGCAGGTTCGCATCCCTGTTGCACCAAACATGCTCGCCTTTACAGCCGTGGAGGCATTATAATATGATGGTCAATCCCACTATTCATTGGTAAAAGAGTAACCCAAGAGTTGGCAGTGGGCAACGATGACTAGCTGCCTTCCCTGTTGTCTTACACTGCTAAATTAGGGACGGCTAGCGCAGATAGCTCCCGAGTTGCCTTGCGCAAAATTCATAAAACAAACAAACAGAATAAGTTGGCCTGCCTTACAAAATGGACTTGATCACAGTATAAAAATTCAAAGTGCTGATCAGTGTACAATGATACACTTAGTATATGTACCTTAAAAAATGAGTTACTATGGTAAAACAATACTGTGAACAGACAACAATGATGAATGATATAAGATATTCAATACTTATAGCATATTTATCAGTAAATTACTCAAACCATTAATATACAAGAAAAATATTTTAAAAGTATTTATCTCTCTGAAAATGGGCAGGTGGTCAATCTGACCAGCTGTGCAACCTCTTTGTCATCATTTAGTTTTTATAGATTTAATACTTCTAAATTTCAATTTTTAATTATATCTTCACACAATTTGTCAGTCATTCAATTGACACAAGTCTTTCACATACAAAAAAAATATTAGTGAAGTATTTTTTATAACCTAAAATAAAGATTTGTCCATTTGTTTTGAATAATCCAAGTGTCAAGTAATTTTAATAAAGATTGAAAATACTTTTCATCATCTCAAAAACCTCAAATTTCCTTTGTGTAATCACTAAACCTTCTAAATATATTTCAAATTTTATATACAACTATATTTTATCTATTATTTTTTCCACCCAAACTCAAGATTGAGATTAGTCAATCTAACCAACCTTGTAACCATCAGAAAAAAAATCTAAATCACTTTGTCTAAAATGACGTTATTCATTTATCCAAAGTAGTTTTAAGCTTGTAACAGTATGCATCTATTTATAAATAAATTATTTTATCACCCTTTGAGCTGTAACTACTATCTACTATCCACAACCATGAGAACTAAGAAATAAATAAATAAATCTTTATTTTTCTTGCTGTTGATTTTTGAGGACATTTAAGCCAACTTTTTTATACTAATGATCATAATGCACTAAATTTTTTATTTAATTAAATAATGCACCAAAGAACATAGTCTAACAGCATGCAAAAAGACAATTTCTCCTCACTCTCACAATTTTTCTGGCTTTCTAACTGTGCAACAAAAGCCATTACAAATTCATGTAAGCTAGTCATTAAATTTCTCACTGCAATGTTGCTGGTACTTTGAGCAAAATAAACTATTACTTCTTCAGAATACAACATAAGGCAATGTTGTTTGACAGATAAAAACTCAACTTTCTATCAGTTTTATGTAACACAAATAAATGTGAGAGAACTATTAACATATCCTGAAAGACAGCATGTGACAGAAGTGATTTAATTTTCTATTGACAGATCTGTAACAAAAAAGAATTGAAGGCAAAAATTATGTTTTGTCTGAGCAATGTTGCTTTTGTAGTGAGTAATTTTTTATTCAATTTCTTTCTCTTTCAAAAGGCAGTGGGAAAAAAATAAATACAACAAGATGCCTGAAGAAAAATCTGTCATGTATCATACTAGGGGAAATTCAGGAAATATCAAAGCATTTCCTTATAGAATTGGGAATGTAAAACTTGTATGCTATTAAAATATGGATTGTTATTCAAGATTTTATGTCATACTAATTAGTATAAATAAAAGCTAAATTAATAAAATTTTTGAATGTATGACAAACTTTGTCATGTTGTAAAGAATACCTGCAGTGAAAGTATTAATTACTAATAACTAGAGAGAATACAATGTAACATTAGAAATTATATTTAAAAAATACATTTCTTTTAAGCTACAGGGTGTTCGGAAAGTCAGTGTGCAGTTTTGTAATCATATTTTATTCAGTCTATTTCAAGCCAGCTACTGATAGCAGTGTTTAGAAACAAAATAAGAAGGATCCAGGCCTGTATTGATGCCAACGGGGGTCACTTTCAACATTGTTTATAATTGTCATTCATATTTACCTCCTGTATTCTATATTGAAACATGTCTGTTAATAAGTTTATAAGTGCACAGTGACTTTCTGAACACCCTATAGTATATATCCAATTTTTACCACTTAAAAGTAGTCAAATTATTTTAACACTGATTATTTTCAGTACAAATTGTCATGATGACCAGATGTGTCCTAGTGATTACCATACTGTGCTGTAAATCAAAGGGATCCTTGTTTATGTCCTGATGATGCAAAATCATGCTCTGCAATTTGAATCTTTGGGTTCATTTATAACAGTTGTGGTCAAATCAAACTTTCTGATTAGAGTAGGCCAAAAAATGGGAGGTAGGCACTTTTGAATAGTTATCTCCTCTAAAGACTGTCAATTTAGAAATGAGAAATGTATGGTGGAGTCAATCATTGTGTAACTTTAGATGAATATCAAAGTCAAATCTTGTAAAACTTATAAACTTGTCAATTAAGCATAACAGTGCAACTATAGTTTCATTATGGCATTCAACTCCAAGATGTTGCAATTGCTTCTCAGTACATCAAGAATTTTGCACCAAAGTATAGATTAACATAATGCAACAGCCTTTATAAAAAACAGAAGAAAGTGTTGTTCATCTATACATGCATGTCATTTATTACATATTAAGGAAAGCAAGTAATGTATATAATGTCATTTTCCAGCACATTACTTAAGTAACTAAATGTATTGTATAAGATAACTGAACAACATCTTAAACATTTTCTGTTATTATCACAGCTGCATCAATACATCTTTCATTATTGGATTATTGTCTTTTGTATAGAAGATTATATGTTCTAGTTTGGTTTAAAAAAGATTCATTCATTTTCACTTACTCTCTTGTTTTGATATATTTTTCCTTAATAGGTTTGCAAGGGATGTCAATACGACCATACTTTTGGTCTGTTACTTTTATTGTTACACCACCATCAATATCTCCAAAGACCCTCCCAAGGTTGATGCCATGAACAGTGATTTCTGTTCCTCCTTCCAGTGGGCCAGAGGTAGGGGAGAACTAAAAATAAAAAGACAAATCTGATTAGTCTTACTCCTCAAATATTTCTGGAAAATATTAACTTCTCACATAAAGGAACTGTGTTCTTGAACATCTACAACTTAAACTAAACAAAGACACAGATTTCACATTATATGTATATCTACCAATGCCATTACCATCCAATCAGTGAAAGATAAATTCAACAGATACTTCAATAAATTCTATAGCATCAAATCTCAGGAGGTGTTCTCCAGTCAAAATATACTTTTGGTAGTTATATCAGAACTTACAGAAGATATACATACACACATACTTTTGCTAAATCTTCTGAAAATTATCTTCTCTCAAATATATCATAGTAATGGATTGAAGATCATTTTGAAACACAGATAATTACATAAATGACTCAAGGATCATAAGCATGTCAAATATCCAAATTATGTGGGATAAAAATTATTCCTGATTTTCTAATTTATCAGTTTTTTCAGCCATCCCTACAATGTGCTGTTGCTAGGTGCAAAGCAAATGGGATGTCAGAATGAGAGAATACAAGTCTAAAGAAGTTATAATTTCATTGTATAGGTCATTTGGTAGGCCACATTTGAAGTACTATGTCCAATTTTTGGTGCTTTATCTTTAGAATGACACTGAATTATTGGAAAGGGTTTAGAAAAGAACTACTATAAGGATGATATCCAAGACAGAAAAAGTTATCATACAAGGACAGGTCAAGAACTGACATTTTCTATTGAAAAAAACACATTATTGAGGATCCAAATGAGGTGTTTAATTGCAAAAATTAGAGAACTAGGAGATATATATAAATTTTGGCTACAATAATTTTATTCTTCTAACAGAGTGTTTGATGTTTGGAATGGGTTTCCTTCAGATGTGATGGATGCAGTTTACTTTAAAGGAGGGTTTGGTGAATATTTCAATAATAAAGGATAGTTTCTCAGTCTTTTATTTTTATTAACAAGTTTAGTTAAGTGAACAGAACAGCCTAGATAGGATAACAGGTCCCTTATTTTCTTTATATCACAAGTATTTATGTGTCAATGTGAAGCAGTACTGAAATACAAGGGAACACCAACTAAATATTAACTTGTGAAACTGGTTTGTGTTATACTGAGTTTCATTTTCACATTCAGTTGTTGCAGAGAAATTGATTTGATCATTTTATAGGCTAAATGGAATAAGAAGGTAAATAACAGCAGGTGCACCACAAAAGTTTGGAAAAGTTTAACTAAAATTATGAAAAGTTCAGGTATTTACAAAAGCATATTGAAGTTAGGATTTGAGATCATATTTGAACAGGTCTCGTTAAATGCACTACAAAAACAAAGTTTTACATATTTTTCTATTACTAATAGAATATTACAAATTAACATTTTCAAAATGGGGATACTTTTGTTTACTTCCACATGTGGGTGTGTGAACACACACACAATTTATTCCTAAATTTATATTAAAATACCCTTTATGCTTAGAATATGAAAAATACAATTTCGTTTGTTAGCTGTGAATTTTAGCTCTTTTTGATTGAAAACTAACAAAAAGAAGAGATAAAAAGAAAACTATCAAGTTTCAGAAAGAATCAAGTGGGTTTAAGGAAAACAGATTTACCAATTGATGATTTTTGAAGCGTAGTTGGAAATTTTGGTAAAAAGCCAATTTACTATAAATCTGCCCTTATTAGAATTATTTTGAAAAAGGCCTATATAAACTTTTTAAATGCAAGAAATTAGGAAAAAACAATTAAAAATAAATTTGTCTAATTACCTTCAAGGCTAATCTACTTATTGGTGAAAAAATACAACCACTGACTGAAATAATTGAAAGTATCATACAAAATCAATGTTTGAAGTTATCAATCTATACTTTAATTTCCTATACACCAAAATCTATACCAAATTAAATTCAATGTATAAATGTCATTAACTAGCTATGAATCTAATTATATGTAAATTCTGATTTATTCTTACCCTCTTGATTTTAGGATTGGGACAAGTCTGTTTTCGCTCTAACCACATAGTGGCATTCTGCTGACAACGATCATAAACTTGACAACTCTTAGAAGCTTGACACCAGCCACAACTGTACTTTTCAAGTAGTTCAAGACACATCCCACAATTATCTGCCATACCTTCACACCGGTACACTAAAACTGATGAATAATCAAACACAGATATGTTAGTTTCTTCATGGTTTAGAATTAATCTATACAACACCTGTTTATTCTTAAATTTTAGAAAGAGAATAACATCGAAACTTGAAATCAAGTATGTATCATAGGTTTTCAAGAAATGAAGTTGGCAGACTCTAAAAATACAATAATTATCCTTAAAGATCTAGAACTCATAGTGCTATTTGCTCTAATCATTGCAAGATATTAGATTTTGGTTGATTCAATCCTCGTCATGTTCAACTCCTATTTGTTTTTTTAATGAAATGTAAAAATCAAAAGATGTGAAAAACAACAGACTTGTAATACAAATAGTTACAACTGGTTTTAATTATTTATGTGAATTTTAAGTTTAACCAATAAAACAAATTTAAACAAATGAATATCACTATACAAGTTAATAATATATTTTCCAAAACCATCTAAAAAAATCTGATACTGGACAAAAAAAAAACGTGCATTTCCAATTTTGAAACAACAGTGACAAAAATTATACACAATTATTCCCAGTATTAGTTATAATACCATGAATATTTTCAGGATTATCCAGTGGTTTGGTTCCCTCCCAGATTACAGCAAATGTAGCTGTGATGTTTGGAGCAGGAGTTCCATATGTGAACTGAAAAACAAAACACCTTAAAAAATGAAAAAGTTACATGTTTCAAGAAACAAAGTAGTCATTACAAAAGTATGATTCCAAAACTTCACAATTTAAATTACAATGACAAAAACAATTCATTGTAGCATCATATTCAATGTTCTGTAACTCACTCAACACCTTTGTCACTTGTGAAAACTTCAAACAGATTACATTTGGAGTCAACTTACCCTTCCTGAAAACCTAACACACACAATTATGGGTCACAACAATGCTGTGTTTATTCTTTCTAGACAAGTCTTAATATAAAAGACTGCAGTGATTCAGTACATGTTTTGTCATCAAGATATTTGTAAGGACTAACTGTTAAACAACACATCAAATGATTATCCTATCATTATGCAATATAATGAATGTCAAGGGTTAATTAGCACATTCCACTACACAGAAGTTTCTCATAAAGAGTAACAAAGAAAGAAAGGAACAAGTTTAAAAGCGAGTAGATAATGGAAGAATGAACTAATAGTGACAAAGCAATACTGAAATAGGTTAATGAGTGGATACTACAAGAGTGAATTATTAGTGAAAAGGAAAGACTAGAGTAACTTGGTAAGTTTGTACTTCAAGAGGGAATTAGTAGTGACAAAGCAATACTGGAGTAATAAAATGAGTGAATAACTTTTTTTTCCTTTTCACAGTTATTAATTCATATCCAAATTATATACAGAAAAATATTTAGCACAGAAATTAACCTGGGCTGGCACTGACATATTTAATAACACTAGTTGTACCTTATTATCAAACAGGGTGTAGTTTTGGGCTTAAGTAATTCATACAATTTGGTATTATATCAGAAAGAATCCTTTTTAAATTGAAAATGTTCAAATGATTTTGTGAGAATTTTTAAAAAGATACTTCCACTTACTTTAGAATTTTGTTATTACCTGTTGATAAGAGTATTTTGTATAATATTTTCAGTTAAACTCAATTGACATTCATTAAGATATTTCCTGTGATACTCTTTCTCCTACATTGGGATAGTCACCATAGCTGGCTATACAAGTCACCCAAAAAGGTAAAAGCTTTACCAGTGACCTAAGCCCTTACCTACTTTAACAGTGCCACCATCATTACCTTTGTCAGACTAAATGTTATGACTTTTATTAAAACACATTCTTGGTAGAGAGCAGTTTCTTTATCTAATAAACAATGTATTTAATAACTAGGAGTTTCTTTATGCTCAATGTTTGAACACGATAAACTTAATAACATTCATTAAACAAGAAATTAATCATTAGAACATCACTCCCATCACCCACTATACTTACAAAACCTAAACACTTTTGGTTACAAAAAAAAAATTTTTTTTTTCAAAGAAATATAATTTAACATAAAACATTTAGATTCATTTGTTCTTTCCCACAGAAACTCCAGGTAGTCAGTCATTCTCTAAAATTATTTGTTAAGTACTTTGATTGAGAGTACATTATAAACTATTAATGCTAAAGTAATTAAATTTAAATGTTATATATGATTATTTTCAAAGTGTTCAGAATGTATGCTTAGCTATCATAAAAGGGTGGCAATGAAAGTGTTTAATAATAAAAGTGATAACAAAGAAATACAACTGTGCAAACAACATGACATGGATAATTATATACTCATGGAATAACAAGTCTTTAGAAAATATAATCCTACACCTTGGAATAAGCAGAAAGATTCTTAACAGAAAATAAAAACTCAATAAATGTTCTGAGTACATACAAGGTTTCTTTGAAAGCTGAAACATGTTTCTTTTCCTTTTGAAATTCACAAGAAAAATGTTACAAAATGCTGAAATATCAAATTTAAAATAGTTGAGTTAAAAATTGTTAAAGTTTATAATCTGCACTTAAATTTCAAAATTTTATGTGTAAGTGTGTACATAAATGATGAAAGTGTTCACCAGTTTAAAAAATTTCATTTATATAAATGTTTTACCCTTTTGCTACAGGTGTAGGTCAAAGTGCACATTTCACGAACTTTTAAGAGTTGCATTCAAAATTTAATTAATCTGCTTTACTATAAACATATGAATAAACTTTGCATCAAAACACTTAATAAATCAGGTTTTAATATTATACAAGTTATGAGTTCCTAATTTCATCAAGAAATTTTAAAAAATCCTGAATCTACCCTAATTTGAAAATTGTTACAATGTTCTCCAAGCTTCTATCTTCTCTAATTTAATTTACTACCCCAGTCTGAAGTATGGAATTTAACAAATTATTCACTAAAATATAGATATTATTAATGCAAAGTAATTTTTATAGCCTTCAATCTTATTTGTTTACAAACTAAAAAATCAGACCCAATTGCCATGCCCTCTTGTCACATCCTTTCTTTCACAAACTGTCACATTATTTATGATTAATAGAAAAACAAAGTTTCAGTCCATCAAATAATACATTACACTGTTTTTAGCTCAGCGTACTGTATTTCATTTTCAGTTGTGGTGTTCAGATCAAGATACTTTGAGAATTTTATGGATCTTATGCTATTGCTAAAAAGCAAATTATGACAGTTATAACAAGTAGCTTGCTTTGAGCATGTTATTATTGTGTTTTTAGGTACATTATTTAATTAAATAAGTATCTAGTGCACTAGTATCATCAGTATAAAAACTTACCTTAAATTTCACTAGCAATTAATAGCAAAGAAGAGGTCAAAGGTAAGTAATACACTTGTTTTTCATGTACATTATTTATCATTAATATAAAAGTACCTAAAATGTAAAAATTAGAAACTTATGTTAGATAAAGTTAGATTAGGTGAAATAATGAGAAAAAAATTCACATGGTATGATCATGAAAAGCTTGTGTAATGTAATTCAGTATGGTAATGTCAGCTATGATTTTATTGTGGATTTACAATTTGTGTGGCAGGATTCTCTGTTACAAGCTTTAAGCTATTTAGAATAAACTAGAGTACATTCCTGTTATTTTAGAAATAAATAAAAAGAGGGTAGTTTATTTATTTTGTAATGAAAGTTGCAAGTTATCACACTGATTGAGTTTGTGTAATTAGCATAAAGAAAATGACATGAGATACAGTTCATAAAAGGGTGGCAATGAAAGTGTTTAATAATAAAAGTGTAAAAAAAACTCAATGTTAACAAAGAAATACAACTGTAAAAAACAACATGACATTATTCAGATGGTTACTTTGTGGTTACAAAGTTGGTTTATTATGACTACATCTGGTGATTTAATATGCAAAATTAATCCTGTGTGAAATTATGTTTTCAAATAAAATTCATAATTAGTTAAATAATTCATAATTAGTTAAAGAACCTGATGTAAAAATTAAATTAAAGTTTCTAATGTCATTATTCGTGTTTATTATGACTACATCTGGTGATTTAATATCAAAAAACGTTGTTCATAATTAGTTAAATAATTCATAATTAGTTCTTCTATGTAAAATATTTTCTCAACCCAAACAAGCCGTTTTTGCATACATTTTTCTCTACAAGTGGGTTTTCTCGACATCACTGATCATAATTAGTTAAATTACTTTTTATCATAAAATTTTAAAATTACTCTCACTGACAGAATTCTCAGAGTGATTACTCCTTAAAGGAAAAAATTATCTGTAGCAACAGTTATTTACAGCCCTTAACTTTAAAAAAATGTAAATGTGTGCTCCAAACCTTTTAATTTTTAGTTTATAGTATTCAAACTTATGTCTACATAATGAAGTATAACCTAACCTATTAACAAGTAGACCTGAAAGATTTAGTCAATGGCAAAATGATACTCGTCCATTAACAGAAAATTGAATCAGATTTAGAAACCACAATAGGTGTGGTGATTTTTGTAATACCTTCTAGTCATTTTCTATTATTTCATACAACTGTGAATAAAATGTAAACTTACGTTCATATCTTGACAATAAATTATATCTCCTAACAGCTGGGCCTTTACTTGCCTCACTCTTCCTTCAATGTTAAACTGGCAGACAAACCTTGTTGAGGGAGTGAATTGCTGAAAGATATAAACAGTTATAAATTCATTTGCAAGTCAGAGAAAATATATTACATATAACTAACATTTAATGCAGTATGCATCTCCACAAAATGTGGTAGACTTTTAGTAAACCTTACATGTCTCATACACAAGAAAACAGATTTTTAATGAAGTATTTTTACTAAAGATTTGTTTGTAAATAGTGATTTTTATCCCCAAATTCTCAAATATCACTTGTGTAATTTCTAAAACTTCCTAAACACATTTCAAACATTTGTTTTCAGTAAAACTTTATATTGTATCTTAATTTCTCTACCCTAACTTTTTACAAGATTGATCAATTTTTACTGACCTCATAACCACCAAAAAAACTGAAATAAATCTAAATTACTATTATTTCCTAGTCAGAATGACTTCAAATTGACAGGAAAATACATTCCTTTATTGTTCCATTACTGCACTTTAAACAACTACCTACCATATTCATGTTATTATAAGTTGTAACTCACTTTGGGAAAGTGGAACTTGTATTACACTATACCATTGCATTACCCTCGAGCCCATATGTGTACCTCAATAAACATTTATTATATTATTATTATTTTACCTAATCTAACTTTATTTCTACATTTTGGATATTTTTATAATTAATAAAGATTAAACATAAAAAACAAGAAATAAAATACTTAACCTGAACTTTTTCCCAGCAATTGTTGATGACAACAAATTATTTGGTTAAATAATGCACCATAAAAACAGAATAACAACATGCAAAAAACAGTTTCCCTCAATTATCACAATTTCATCCAAGCTATTCAATATCTTTCCTGTGGAAACAAAGCCTGCATTAACTGAGAAACTGATAATTCTCTGTTCAGAAAATAATAAAATATAATAATACATTGTTTGATAGATGTAAACCTTGGCTTTTGAATAGTTATAAACAACATAGCATTAAGTATCAGATAAAATGATTGACAATTTCTGAAAGAGAAAATGAGACAGGTGGGTGTGTCAAGAGGGGCCCAATTTTCTCTTATGGCTTTGTGACCTACAAAATTGAAAGCTGTAAAAATTAGCTTGTCTGGCCAATTATGATACTACAATGAGGAATTTACATTAAATTTCACTTACTGGAGGGGTGATGAATGAAATAGAGAAATGGGAATGTCTGGAACAATATTTCTCACACTAAGGAAATTTCAGGATTTTTTTTAAATATTGCCTCATAAAATTAAGAACTTACAACCAGTAAAATACTAAAATATGTATTAGTAGATACAATTTAATGCTATACTAATTGGAATAGCAAACAAAAGTTAGTTTAACTAAATCTTGAATACAAGTCACTAAAACCTTGTGACATGCACATCAAATGATGCCTGGACAGATTGTGTTAATACATAAGTGTACAAATTTCAAGGCTCTTATTGTACAGTTAAAAAGCCAGTTAAATTATAATAGGTATAGGATGCTGTTTTGTACGTTATTTTTTATTCTTAGGTGCATTGTGCAAATAAATGAATATTATTTAGTATTCTACTAACATCAGTATAAAAATAAGGCTTAAATTCACCAGCAGCTGGCAGCAGAAAAACAAGAGGCTAAAGATAAGTACTTGTTTTTCCATATACGTATTTTTACTTGTTGTTGTAAATGTAAATAAAATTAAAATTAGAAACTTATTGGATTTCATGAAAGTTAGAATAGAAATAAACAAATAATAAGAAATAAAAATTCTTCAAGGAGTATGCTCATGAGTAGCTCATGCATTATGTCATTTAATGCAATAACGCAAGCTAAGCATTCACTGTATGCTTTACAACTTGTATGCTAGGATTATTTAGATTATGATTCAAAGTGCAATAAAATAATAAAATATATACTGTTAACAGCCTTAAGCTATTTGAGATGAAGAAATGTAATTTCCTGTTACGAGTTGTTGTCACTGTAGAAAGAAAAATGTAAATTTATTTCACACTGTTTACAGTGGTTACAAAATTAGTAAATTAGACCAAGTACATACAAAGTTAAAGTAAACAAAATAACAGATAAAACAGTGGTTACAAGATTAGTAAATTTGACCTAGTACATACAAAGTTAAGGTAAACAAAATAACAGATAAAACAAAGTTTAATTACAAAAGTGTTTAATATCTGTTTATTTACATTTTAGAAACTACACGAATGAAACTTAAAATCTTTTTTCAGATTGAAAGAGTATTTTTAATCATAATATGAAAATCACTGACTCCATGTATTCATAAATAAATCTTTGCAAAAATAATTAAAATTTATTTTTGTGTACAAGACTTGTATCTTCTGATATTTAGCTAACTTTTAGTAAACATTACAAGTACCACATTAAAAGTTATAGTATGGAAGATTTTATGGTTACTTTGGAGTTAAAAGATTAGAATAATTTATTAACCCTATATGGAAAGAGTTAAGAGCAAAATTAAATGTTAAAAATTAGTAGTAGCCTTACTACAATATTTCACATCTTTAAATATGGCATTAACCATTTTGCTACAGGTATTCTTTATGATGAATGTCAGAAAGTTTTAGTGTCTTACATCCAATGTTATTAAACAACTTTTTGTTTTGTCATACCAATTAATGTGGCATTTAAACTTAGCTAATAATCCACATTTTAATACTATACAAGTTTTAGGTTCCTAATTCTACCAAGCAATAAGAAGAAAAAAATCCTGAATTTCTCCTTGGGTGATACTCATCTTCTCTAGCCATTTTTATTCACCATCCCTTCAAAAAGTACAAAATTAACTGTAAATTACTCACTATAACATTGTCATTACTCATACAAACCATTATTTGCATAGCCTTCAAACTTTCATTGGTTACAGAGCTACTGAACAGAAAGTCAGACCCCTCCCTACTACACCCACCAATCACATCCTCTTTCGAATTTAATAGTTCTTTCTCATATTTAATTTTGCATTACTTAAACCATAGAAAGTTAAGGTTTTCATCTGTCAGATCATGTATTGTATAATGTGTTCTGAACAGATAGTCAATTTTATTCAGAGAATAATCAATGTTCCAGTAAGAAATATAACTAGCTTGGATGAGTTCGTAATAACTCTTGTCACATAGTCAGAAAACCATAAAAACTGAGAGTTAGAGGAAATTGTCTACTTTTTTGCATGTTTTTAGTTTATGGTCCTTAGTGCAATATTTAATTAAATACAAGTCATTCAGTGCATGATTATCATTAGCATTAAATAGTAGGCTTATGTCTTCTCAACAATCAACAATAACAAAACAAAAAAGAAAGCATGAGTACTTTATTTCTTGTTATTCATGTCAATTTATTATTATAAAAAATAATTCTAATGTAAGAATACAGATCTCTTTAGTTTATTTAAAATTAGATTAGGGAAAAAAGACATTCCCTGTCACAAGCTTAAAACTACTTAGGATAAATGAAGTCATTCTAAAAAGAAAAAAAGGGAGGGGAATAACTTAAATTATTTTTTGTTTTTAATGGTTACAAGGTCAGATAAATACAGATCATTTTTTGATTCAGGCTAGATAAAATATCAGAAAATGTAGCAGTTTTTGAAAAAAGCATTTAAAATTATTTACGAGGTTTTGGGGATTACACAATGGCAACTGGAGATTTTCTAACTGAAGAAAAATATCTTTAATTTCAATATGAAAATTACTTTGCAAATATACTATTCAAAACAAATACTCAATATATACATGATCAAATCTTTTAGCTTATCAAAAATGTTTCATCAAAATATTTAATATGAAAAAGATTTGTAATTATAAATGAAAGACTGCAAAATTTTTTGAAGATATACACACACACACTATATTAAAAGAATAAATGAATAAAGACTTCAAACAAGTATAAAGAGGTCATGTGATCAGTTAAATCGACCATGCTCATGCTGAAAGAGTTAAAAAGTGTTCATACTCTGCAATAAATTTAATTACACATTACAAGTCTTTAGATTAATTAGTTCCAGAAGTTGATGTGTTTAGCTCTTAGTCTTTTCTTTCTATTTTACTGAACAAAGAAACCTATACTTTTACATTTTTAAGTAGAAACTAAAAAACAAACAAAAGCATATTAACATTTAATATGCTTTACAAGGTTTCTTTACATCCTATAAACGAAGAACATAAGACTATGTACACATAAGAATAAAAGATTAAAACTTTATCATACCTGTATTTACCAAGGTTATATAATAAGATAAAATATGAAATTTTTCAACAATACAGTTCCAAAAGAACACATTAACACACTAAGTATTTTGTAAAGAAAGAAAATCTTAATGTTTGTATTTTCTGTACTAAATTAATATCACCTTGTTATTTTTTTAAGGAAAAATGTCAGTAATAATTACATAAACGTGTTTTGTTTCTGTATTTCACTATTTCAACAGAAAACTTTCTTTACCTGAATATTTTCCACTCTAGCATGTATTTTCTTGCTAATTCCCATGGGTACAAGTATTTCTGTGGATCCTCCAGATGTAGTGTTGATCCGTGGACAGAAACCTGGACCAGAGCGGATGCTTGGTCCAATACTCTAAAGGAATATGACAAATGACAGTGATAGCTAAACATAGTTTAGAGTACAATTTTGTTATATAATTTGAATGATTACTAATTACCTCAACCATAAATATAAGAAAAACAAACTGATGCCATCCATATCCTCACACCAACAGAAACAAATGTACAACACAATTTAAAATACAGATTTCTAGTGTGAAGCAAAATTTCTGAATGTCATAAATTTGAATTAAAAGTTTTAAATGAAATTGCTTATTTCAAGGTACTTACTGCTAATCCAGTCACGAGAATGTCATTACGGCAGTTTTCACCAGTATCATGGGTACACCTGTGGCCATCAACACACCAATCACATGGAAAGCGACTGGAAACGCACTGAGTGCACCTAAATAAATAGGAAAAAATATTCTTACTTTAAAAGTCTTCTGATTATTTAGTATAAACATAATTTTGTTGAACTAATAAATAATACTGAACTCCCTATAAGGCCCCATAGTGCTAGTGTTTATAGTGTCTTTTACTCACCATGTATAGCTTTGTGTTCACCACCAAATTTAACAGACCTGCATTAATCATACACAAAAATGCTTGATGAATACCAATAAAAGTAACTTCAGTAAGTCCAGTGCAATGTATCAGAAGAAAATGAGTTATTCAACAAATTACACCATACAGAAAATTCAACACAAAAGCATTCAGTCCATAGTTTTTACACTTTTTACCAGATCAATAACTCTTCAAAATAATTCATGTGAAAAAAAATACACTTTTACAAAAAAAGCTTCAGATGCACGTGGTTTTCAGACAGACCCACACCAATTATCAAATGTTATTTTCCTATTTGTTTGTAGTTAAACACAAAGCTACATAATGAACTATCTGTGCTCTGCCCACCATGGGTATTGAAACCAGGTTCTAAAATTGCAAGTCCACAGACATACCACCATACCACTGAAGTTGCATACATTACCAGTAATGTTCCACATATTGCATCTTGTTGAATAATTATGTTTCAGGCTGTCAAAACACTCAAGTGTAAAGAATTAAAACCAAAATACTGGGTGAAATCATTCTCTCTAAAATATACAGGAAATTCCAGAATAATTAGTGGGATTAACTGTAACACTAATGACTTTTTTTTTTCCTTTTTACATATCTAACA
Source organism: Tachypleus tridentatus (assembly GCF_004210375.1). NCBI lineage: Eukaryota > Metazoa > Arthropoda > Merostomata > Xiphosura > Limulidae > Tachypleus > Tachypleus tridentatus. Next base: position 43,142,256 of record NC_134832.1, read on the forward strand.
TGTTATCATGAATCCTGTAAACAAGAAAGTCAAGAATTCACAAACAATGTTATATAAATATTTTAGAAAAAATCGATGTGCTGTGGATGCCATCGACAGTTGTACAGTTAGAAATCTTACAATTAAAAAAAAAAAATCAAAATCAATACAATCATTTCCTGGTGTCCATGCAAATATTTTCTCAATCTCAGGAGAGCAAAAACATTTTTAAATGTCCAATGCTCTAAAGAAATGTAATAATAAATTCAAATTAACTTTTTTTTTTAATATATGATCCAAAGATACACAGTTTGCCATTATAGGAAACATTTCCATTCTCCTCATTGTGCCATGGGTTCAAAGGTTAGTTTTTAGACAAGCTTGTCTACCTGCAAATGTGTATAAAAACATGCTCTTTCAGGATAATAATATGAGTAAGACATTATGTAGGAAAAGAGAATACTGCATTTTAGTTTGTTTACTTCATTTTGTTACATAAACAGTCTAGTTTCATGTTGAAAGTTTAAACAAGCAAGAGTGCAGCATGCTGCTTCATGATACTGTCGTGCTATTATTTGTGTTTCTTTTCAGTTTGTAATTGGAGAGATTTACACATTCTGGCAATGAATCTAGAATAGAATTATTTTACTTTCTAGATGATAATAATTTTATTTTAGCTAACATTCTGCTACTGTGACTAGCAAGACTAGTATTACCACTTGTATTGTTTATCTCGACTAAGCTACAATGAAATTGTTCTTGTAATGTGTTTTATACAATTTAAGGAAGTAACCTTTTGTATTTACATATCAAAAGTACATTTTACATACACTTGGGAATAATCAGCATAAATCAATAAAATTAGTTACAAAATTAGCTAGGTTCAGAAATTAATCATGAAACCTAAAGTACACAAGTGTTTGTTTATATTTTACAGGGATAATATAATAATGGCCTAGTTTTTGAATCAAACAATATTTCAGTATTTAAAATAAATTTAAATATACAAAAAAAGTTTAAAATTACAATAAGAAATGGAAAAGCAATGCTGTGGCCAACACAGTTGCAAACTGGTATTTAAAATGCAATTAGTAGTAAAATTAAAAAAAAAATTAATTGCAAAGGCTTGTCATTTTATTTTGTGCTATATTTATTCAATAAAGTACATTTTTAGTTTCAAAGTGATTTCCATCCCAAGCCTTTTATTTATTTATTTATTTATTTATTATAACCATAAATTTTTAAGCCATGAACAAAACACATTAAAATTAAACAAAATACACTGCATTCTTTAAAAAATATTCTAGGATACAAGCTACAATGTGAAATTATAAAATGTATCCTAGCTTTTAGAGATGACTGCTGAAATAGGACCCATATTGTGGTTGGGATACACCATCTATCAGTCTTAACCTCCAATCTGCTACTCTCATATAAAAATATTAGAAATCATGAGAGCAAGATGTGGGTGCTCAAGCCCACAACATTCCACATCTCTATCACCTTTCACTGCCTGCAGACAGTTGTGGGAAGGTGACTGCTCTCCCATGTTAATATAAGAATAAAAAAAAAGATAAAAATAAAAAAAAGAAAAAAATAAAATTAAATAGAACAAAGTAAAACAAAAAAATGAAAATAAAAACTAAATAAAATAAAGTACTACCATTTGAGGGTAAAGTAAGATGAAACTTACCTTTTGAAGTTAGCATTTCTACCCCCAATAACACAATTAACACAACATTGAACAATATCAGTATACTAAGTTTACTGCAACTGTTGTCCTTTTATACACGGCTCAAGGTGTACATCCACATAAAGTAGTGCCAAGTTCTTAAATGATCGGATTTTTAGCTAAAAATAATTTAGCAATTTTAAGTAAAATTTCAGATTTTACTTTTTGTATTTCTTACAGAATAATTTAATAATTTTATCTAAAATATCTTTAATAAAACCATTCATTATTAATTTTTGAATCAGTATTTATATATAGACACACACACACACAAAAGTACTTTAAAGTGCTACTGAAGCAAGTTAAAGCTTTCAGTTTAAAAAGGCTAAAACGAAGAACATTATTAAATAAAATTTTACTTGGTTAGCCCACGGCACCATCAGGCAACCATACTGTTGGAAATCTCTGAGAAATAATTGTATTGTTTGTTTTGGAATTTCGCACAAAGCTACTCGAGGGCTATCTATGCTAGCCGTCCCTAATTTAGCAGTGTAAGACTGGAGGGAAGGCAGCTAGTCATCACCACCCACCACCAACTCTTGGGCTACTCTTTTACCAACGAATAGTGGGATTGACCGTCACATTATAACACCTCCACGGCTGAAAGGGCGAGCATGTTTGGCGTGACCGGGATGCGAACTCGTGACCCTCAGATTACGAGTCGCACGCCTTAACACGCTTGGCCATGCCGGGCCGAGAAATAATTGTAGAAGTTTACAGACTAATATAAAAATCACGTACCATCACATGCCTTGCCCTTACAGCTGTGTGGAAATCCTCCACTACATTTATAACTAGCCATAGAATAAGTTGCACAAAACTTGGAGATAAACCAAGCATTTTTCCTAGGTTGCCCCAAATTTAGTTCTGTCAATCTGTCTGTTTCAGTTTAGGATACCCACAAAACAGGATAACATTTCTACACTCTAGCAAAGTTTATGACATTCCAACCAACTGTTTTAGCCAAATAAAATCAAAGAAAAAACAAAAACTTTACTTACAAATTTCACAGCAAAAGCAAAACTTGGAAATACCAAGAGGATGTAAAACTTTTGCACCATCTTATATATTACAAATTACAATTCCTCATAAAAAAAGCCAAAAGAAGTACCCACCATACATACAGCATGCCAACTTATTGTTTTAAAAAACATCACTTACGAGGTGTAGGTACTACAGTCATAAAAAGTAAAGTTTGTAGCTACAAAGTCAGGTCCACCTTTTATTCTTACAGACAGCTTAGCAGTAAAATGATCTGTAACAAAAACAACAAACAAAGATTTAATTATATTTAGATACACTGAGGTTTCATTCTAACAGATTAACCTTTGAACAATGAGTTATCCCTCATAACGGAGGTAGGCCAAAGTACACATCACAACCATTTAGTTATATTCAAAATTTAAATAAACTACTACATTACCAATGTACATCAATAAAATTCAAATATTCATATTAAAAACTCTAATCAGATGGCACTCTTCTGTTCCAAACTGACCATTTTAGATATTCTTTCCATTCCTATTTGGGCATTTGAATTTTCATACATATTACACATAGTGTAAACACTGCAAAATTGTATTCTACACATATTGCTTCCAGTCACAATGTTGTACTTGCATATAAATCAAACTGTCCAACTTGCATGTCACACCTTCCTGCTACATACTGTCTTTAAAAAAAAAATAATGCTATCTGATGTTTATTCTTATATTATTTATAACCAAATGAAAGAGAAAATTTCAGTTTACTCATATATAGTGTTAGCTCATTCTCACAAGTTTTCGTATCATTCAATAAATAGATTCAAAGTTACTGCTGCCAAATTCAGCTAACCACCTGAGGATTTTAATGCACTTATAACTTAGGTAAGGAAGACAGTTCAGTTTAACATTCATGCTTTGTGTGTAACTCATATTCTACTGAATATTTCAAGTAAATAAAAATTCAGGAAAGTACTAACAACAATCATATCAATAATTAGGGTTTTGAACTGCAAACAAAAAGTCACGAGTAATAAACTTCTTGTTTTTCTGATATTCATTTAGGAATTAAGTTATATAAATGAAAGATGAAAATTGTAAGAAAAATTGTAGTGTTAACATGAAAAATTACCTGAAACTCGTAATGCCCCAGTGAAGGCTTTATAAATTCAGAAATATCTTCAGTAAATGTACCTAATTAAAATTCTGTCTTTCTATGTACAACACACTTTATAAAGAATGTTAAATTTCATGAAGATAAACAGCATCCAAGTTGTTATAATGTCAGTCAAAGTGACTGAACCCAAATATATAATGTGAAAGAACCATAACAATAACATTAAAAGTACAGTAATTCTAACCTAAGTTAACCATTCACAGAAAGTGCCTTAACAGAAGTAATTCCAACAAAGTTTTATAATTTTAATCCTTTGAGTGAAACCTAAGTCAATAAGATGTATTTGGAAACAATTAATAAGACGACCATAAAAAATATTGCTTTTTATTCATTAAAATTTGTAAATTCAAGAAATGTAGATTTTATCAAAAAACTGTAGATAAAACTGTGAAAATAACAAAATAATTGTTAATAAGTATTCTAAGAAATTGTATCTTTCTTTATTCTTTGTGTGCATGGTTAAATTTGTCTTCTTAGTGATTGATAAGAATTGGAAAAAAATTATATATTTATAGCAAAGGAACTAAGGGCACCTGCCAACATCTTTCTCAGTCAGGTGCAACCTATTACCCACGATCCATGCTTTACCCTCTTCTCAAGAGGTTTTAGGAAGTTGCATTCAAAATTTAACCACACTATTCCTTCTTTTCATGGTATACAAATAAATATAGCATAAAAATATAGCTAATAATCCATATTTAAATACTACTTAAAGTTTTAAAAGTTCTTTCATAAGACAGCATGAAAAAAAAATCCCTTAGTGTAAGAGTTGAAACATTTGCTCTAAGGATTCTCTCCAAAAAGTACAAAATTTATATTAAATTACATATTAAAATATTGTTGTTGCTCAGACAATGCATAATTTTTATAGCTTTCAATCTTATTTGGTTACAGGGCCATAAAATGGACAACAAGATCTCTCCTTGCCACATCCACCTGTCACATTCTTTCTTTCAAAGTGTCAATAGTTCTGTTACATTCAATATTATTTATAACCAATACAAAACTGAGATTATCATCTATCAAATGAAGTATTTGTTTCCTCTACAGGGAATTATCAGTTCCTCTTCCAGCCCAACCTGTAGTCTCATGGGAAACATATTGATGAGCTCTTGTTGCGTAGTTAGAAAGTCAAAAAATTGTGGTAGGTATGGAACACTGCTTGCATTTTGCACATTAGTCTGCATACTTTGGTGCATTATTCAATTAAATGCAAGTTTATAAACAACTACCAGTTAGTACAAAAATTAGGGTTAGTCACAGCAACCCACCCTACGAAAAAAAACCAAAACAAAAAAAGAGAGGAAAGCACTTTATTTTTTATTCTTTATTTATTATTATAAAAGTAACCTTTTAATTTAATTTAATTTAAAAAAGTAAACTTTTTTAATGTTAAGGTAGGAGTAAGTGAAATAAGTAATTTTTTAAAGTATGCTTTAAATTAGCTTGTGCATGATGTAATTCAATTGCATAATGCAAGCTGCATATTCACTGAATGATTTACAACTTATGATGTTGAGAATAATAATGACTCAGATGGTCATAAAGCAATCAAATGTAAGTGTAAAATTTATACTGTTACAAGTTTAAAACTATTTAGGATAAATAAAATGTGATTTCATACACAATTTGAAGTCATTCTAGAAAGAAAAAAAAGAGTAATTTAGATTTATTTCAATTTCTTTTGTAATGGTTACAAGGTCAGTTAAATTGACCTACCACATATAAAATTAGGGTAAAAAATAACAAAATATAAAGTTTTACTGAATTTTACTTACTTGGGTAGTTCAAAATTTAAAAATTTTGACATGAAGAAAAGGATTTTTAATCTTAACATGAAAATCTTTTAGCACTCGGAATAGTATACAGAAATATATTCATTAACAAATCTTTAGTAAAGATAATCATTATAAAATTTGATTTTTTGCTTACAAAAGGCTTATGTTTATTAAAAGTGTACATATTTTGTGGAGATGCACTTACTGTATTAGAAGTTTATGTACGAAAGTTAAAAAAGAAGTTAGTAAAAGAGTTAAGGAGTTGATTCTCATTCTTACAGCCCACCCACAACGTAAAATGGGAGGAGGGGGGATATTTTGTTGTAGCACACAAACCCTAATTACCAGGTTCAAATAAAAAGAACCAACACATACATGAATTAGAAGAAAGGAATGCAAAGACGTTTGAACTGCATACTAGCATTAAGATAGTAGCCTAATCCTTTATTTTCAAAAACACAAAATATAAGATAAAAGGTACTTTAAATTTCATAACAGATCACACTCAAAAAATAATTTTCCCTCAAAAAACAAAATAAGCACCATATAAAAAGCCTACTATCAAATAGCTCTTCAAAACTGTAACACAAATATCAAACAAATTTTGCTGTTTTCTTGAAAATATGTGCATTTAAAGGAACTTTTGTTTAATAACTAAACTACTTACGTTTGCCTGGCGGAATGGCTAAAAGAGAGTCCGTGTGTGGCGTAGGGCAATTTACTCCTTTTGTAGTCCTAGTAGCATTGGTGACTAAGGTCTTTCTGTCTGCTGTGAAGGCACAAAGAAATTGGCCTTCCAAGACAGGCAGATTATCAATTTCCAGAGTCAGCTGCAGGTGAGATAACCTTTTGTTATTTGCCAAAATAATGGAATTAAACATCTATACCACTCCACTTACTAAACAATTTAAGCAAACTCACTATTTCAAACTGTTTCAATAAATAAGATATTACATAAACAATGTACAAAAAAAAATTCCAAAACTTCTTTTGGGCTAAAGTGGAGCCAGCTGTATGTATTCCAAATGGAGCCAACTGTGTGTATTCCTAAAACATAATTTTAATTCTTATTTTCAATATGATAGTTCATGAATACAAAATGAATAATATTAATATAGGAGAAAAGAAAATGATGAAATTTGGTTTGAGTTTTTTTTTGTCCAGCATAATTTCCAAAAGTAACAATCAATGTATGTTCAAGTGGTGATAATGATTATCTTGCATACATTTACGCTCACAGCTTTCTCTGCTGTAACAAATTGTACTAAAATTCAGAGATAAAAGGGTGGAACCAATAAGATGTTTCAGTGAATAACTATGATTTTAAAGATAAAAAGAGGAACAAATGAAAAAACTACATGAACAGTTATAGTTTAAAATCTACATTTAACAATGCTTTCATCAGTAAAGACTTGCTGTTTATTATTGAAATATATTCAACAAATTTCTAAAAATTTATTCATAACAGTAACATACACCCCCAGCCAAATGAAGACTGTTTTTATAGAGAATACACACAATGCTTCTTAGTTAAGACATAAATGTAACAATTTAAAGAAAAAAGGTTTGTTTTACTACATAAACAAATATAAAATTGTCAATCTAAATTTTTGATTATAGTTGAATGGTAATATACTATATAATAATTGTTTTTTTATATCTACTAATTTTTGAGATGCTTCCTAGGGCTATCCAAATTTTCTTGTTTATTTCCCATACAGATGAATATTCATCCTTACAACTCAGCCAAACTGAAAATTTTCTGTAATATTAGATTTATGAACTTGCTAACTTACTTTCTAGTATTTTTTCTATAAAAAACAAAATCTATGAATTTATTACATATGTAAAATATGGCTGGTATGGGTTTCCTAAGTAACCCATAAATATTTGCCTTCTAGCTATTTATTCAATCAAACATAGCTTTGGGAAAAAACAAGAAAATACACTGTATTTTGCTCTTAACTAGCTATTTGTTTGATTCTGGTAGAAATTTGCTCATAACTTAAATAATTTCTATTGCTCTGAGCTATATTTATATAAGATGATCCTTCCACAAGTAGAATTAAATGGCAATTATCAATCGAGTTTTCATTTTCATGTTTATAAGCCTTGTTGGTGAATCATGCACCCACTTTACACAAATAACAGCAAATATTGGGATAATTTCATATAAGTTCTATTCACTGAAATCTCTAACTGAAAAGTAAAAATCATAATAAAAACATGAAGAACAATAATTGCTGGTAAAATATTGTTTTCAATTATCCAAGTTAATGCAATTGTCTGATAAATCATGAGTTAATTACTCAAACTATAGGTGTTCTAAAGACAATGTTTTAAGTCCATTTAAAATATTTAACATACAGTACTGTCCAAAAATGATAAGACAAAATCAAAAAACAAATTTCAGGCTACTTTCAAAGAACAGAAAATAAATCACATAAAATATATAAATTTTATTAATTTTCATATTTAGTATAACAAACTCAGTGGAAGTGGTTCAGCAAATAGTTAATATTTTGTGTGTATCCCTTTTGCTTTAATAACTGCAAATTCTTCCAGCATTGTTGAGCATATTTCAACATTGTTGGACCAAATATTTCAAACTTAAACTCATTTGTCCATAAAATCCTTTTCCAATCACTAAGAGTCCAGTTTTGTACTTTTTAACAAATTCCAGTCTCTTGACAATATTTGAAAATTTTAATAAAGGTTCTTTTAACTGCTACATAACCAAATTTTCCATTCTTCAAGTGTTCTTGATACTGTAGATCTGGACACTTTTCTGTCACTTGGTACATGGTCACTGATCTGATGCTTGAGATCAGTGGCAGTTTTCCTTCTGTCCCAAAATCAACATAAACAAAGATACTTTACATCAGTATCAATGAAGTTAGGTGTTCTACCTTTTCTCTTCCTATTTTCAAATTTACTTGTCTCAGTTTCATGATCTGTGGTGTATTTTATAGTGTTTGAGTAGCATTAAGTCTGCAGTAATTTGTTGAAGAGTGCAACAAGCGTAACAGATTTTATGAAAACTATCTGCTCTACTGACAATTCTCTATGCATTTTAGGTTTTGGCATGACTACAAAACTTTATAGAGTTAAACACTATTTTTTATCAAGGCTTATTTGTGAAGTGCAATTAAATTGACTTATTCTGACATATTAGTGAAAATAAATACAGTTTAATGAAGCTAAACAAGCAAAATCACAAGAAAGGACTACATTAAAAAAAAAAAGCAAATCCAAACCACTGATTAGTTATTAGTTATAGCTTTTATCTTTTATTTTGTAAAACTAAGAAGCTAATAGAAGAAAAAAAAATCCAAGAATACAAGCTATAATGTAGGATTATAAAATGTACCACAGGTTTAAGAGGTAACTGTAAAAATAGGACCCACATTGTGGTGGAGAAACACAGTATTAGTTTTAACCTCTATTCACCAGGCTTGCACAAGAAATAAAGAGTGGCAATAGATATAGAAATTAGGAGAGAGAAATGTGGGTGCTCAAACTCGGTGTGTCTCACAATGACATCATTACATCACCTTTTATTCTGAAAAAAAAACAAAAAAACCTGATAGATGATGTATCCCCACTACAATGTGGGTCTTCTGCAGTTACCTCCAAAGCCTAGGATCCATTTCACAATCCTGTATTATAGTTTGTATCCTGGGATATTTTGAATTAGTGCAGAATTTTCTGTCTAATGAATTTTTGTTTTGGCTTGTTTTTTAAGTTATAACTAATAATGTGTATATACACACACACACACACATTTTAATATACAAGTGAAATAGTGAAAATATTTAAATAATTATATTACAGCTAATTTGATTAAAATGATTTCATAACATTTTCCAAAACAAAAATCCCAAAAGTCAAAGAAAAGTTACAACTCCAAAACAAGCCTAGAATCATGATAAATTGTTTTTAGTTATTAATTTTGATCTTTTATTTTGTAAAACTAAGAAGATAATAGAAGAAAAAAAAAATTTTGAAAAATGCAATTGTAATGAAAAAATGTTTAAACATTGTACACTTATTTGCAAAAGGCACCCAAGAAAATAAATAACAAGCCTTTAATATTTACTTGACTCATTTTTTAAGACAAAGTTTACATGTATACATACAATACGAGCTGTTGTTTTTTGTATCTGGGGTGGTTCAACCCTAGTGATGTTAGTGCACTTGCCACTCTTATAAGACAACCAATAAAGTGGATCCTCAGCTGCTTGAGCACATTCACCTCTTAGACTACATCTGAAAAAATCAAATACATCATTAACAAATAAAATACATAGAAAAATATATTTAATAAAGGTAAAAACTTCAGATTCATAAGTCTGTATATGTCATATTTAAAATGACATAACAATCACCAGACTTCAAAGATTCCATTAAAACAGAAGTTATTGGCTTTATTTAATGAAGTGTCCATGTAATGATTAAAACTAGAAATTCAAACCCACATCAGAAATCACACTTGAAAATAATGGTTTAAATTACTTACTTTTACTACGCCATTGTTCCTTGATAATATTAATTCAGAAATGTCCATATTAACAAAATTTTAAAAACAAATGGTATTTATAGAAATAAAAAGTAAAGTGACAGTAGTCTCTTCAATACATTTTTTCGCACAGGAAACTTTCAAAAATTGATAAAATGTAATCTGATAAACTGAAATTTAGCACACACAACACCAGGGCTTTCTTTTCAAGATAAGAATATACGTCTACCTACAACAATTACTATAAAATAAGAATATAAGCCATAACAAGACTGTGGAAAAGATTTATACTAACAAAAACTAACATTTACCAACACTGATAATGCATTTCTGATAGTTATTTGGTTGGCTGATTTAGTGTTTTATGGCAAAAAGCAGCTATGCTATCTGTGCCAAACATCTGGTAAGAAGATAAAATTAAAGCAAATATGGTAAAATTCATAAAAGGAAATTTAGATAAAACAAAACAAAGTTAAAAAAAAGTCATTGAGAGTAGGAACGACAGCAAGAAAGTAAAATGTGGCTTATTGTGATCTGAGTGTTACACAGACTACACACTGGTGCATCAGTTCCAGATAAAAGAAAATGATGAGTTAGAAAACTGTGACCAATGCATTATCTAATTACAACAACTTCCTCTTTCCGATCCTTATGGAAGCAAGACGGCCAAAGTCCAATATAGGGTTTTATTTGGAAAAGCTTGTTTTCCAACTCTGTGCCTGTTCCATACATGGACTATGGGCCTGTATTCAAGGATCAGTTCAGTGCTAGAGTGGAAAGATTTAGCTGAGGGGTCAGCAAGCTCATTCCCATGAATACCAGTGTCGCCCAGTATCCAGAAAAACTGAATAGAAGTAGATGTTAAAGAGAAATGGGCCAGTCAATTTTGAATATGGGCGAGAACAGAATGTGAACCAAAGTGAAGCAATTCCAGGGCCAGTAGATAACTAAGCAAGTCAGTATAAATCGTGCAATTTGAGTACTGCTCAGCTTCTATGTGATCAAGGGCAAGAGAAATGGCATACAGTTCAGCAGTGAATACAGAAGTTGTAGAGAGGATTCTGCACGCAACCACCAAACCACAACAAACCATGGCAAAGCTCACACAGTCACCTGATTTTGAACCATCCATATAAATAGGAATGGAAAGATGGTTCAAAAGATGTTCAGCAAATAAAAGACAGCACTTCCAATCGAGAGTATATGCTTTTCTCAGATGACTTAAAGAAAGATCACAGTTGGGGACTGTAAGAAGCCATGGTGGGATGAGCTGACCAGTGGATACAGCAATGTTATCCAAGGACAGACCCAATTCATCCAACTGCACCTGGATACGAAGGCTAAAAGGAGCAATGGCAGACAGTCTGTTCTGAAAAAGTATGGCCCACAGAGAAAGGAAAACACAACTCCAGATAGGATGCTTTTGTAAGGAACGAAGTTTCGAGGCATATAGTAAAGACAGTTGAAAATGACATAGGTGCAAAGAAGGTTCATGAGTCTCTATGTATTAACTCTGAACCGGAGATGTGCAGAAAGGCTCAGGGTAAAGCTGAAGTTCTTGATGATGAATGAGGTCCAGCATCTTTAAGGCAGAGGTCCTGGCAGAGCAACCCCTCCTATCAATAACAGCACTTCCCCAGAGGAGATGATATCCATTAAAGTCACCCAGAATTAGAAAGAGAGATGGCAACTGTTCAATGAGAGCATCAATGTGAGAAATACAGAGAACAAACAGTGATGGTATGACTACAGCCTCCAAAGGTGTGTTGAGTGACAAAGACAGGGTGGGCACATGCTGATCAACCAATAGTACCACCCCTCCATGTACTCATCCATCATACAGCCTGCCATTTCTGTACAGAGAAAACTGCCGAATGGTGACTGTATCGGCAGGTTTTAGAAATGTTTGTTGTAAGGAAAGATATACTGGATGGTAGGAAGCAATCAGTGTTTTGATATCATCCAGATTAGAACAAACCCAGACAGTTCCATTGTATCAAGGTGGCCATTTTTAATGACATGTAGGCAAATTGGCTGTAGCACCCTTCTGTATACAACCACGTCTTTTTTCCTTACTGTCCTTATTCGGGGGTCTATCAACCTCCATGGATCCTGCCCTGGATCGATTGGGCAGGTCTTTGTTGTTGGAAGGGGATTCCAGTGACTGAGGATGCGAACAAATGATTGTTTTGCAACTTGGAGTGGAAGAAAAAGATGTATCTGAAGAAATGCCTGTACCTGGAACCAAAGGATGTGGATCATGGGGTTTTTTGGAATGTATGGGAGGAACAGAGGTTGGTGTAGAAGTTGATTCATCACCATTTTTAATTATGGAGATCAAAAGGCTTTTCATCCAAGAATTCTCTTGGAGGCACAGAGAGATCTGTCTGCACTCCCACTGTAGTGGTGAAACAAAGTGCAGCAGCATATGTCCGAGATGAAGTGGTGGAGAGCAATTCATGAAGCTCAGGATATGCAATGTTATGAGTCAGTTTCAAATGCTGCACCTCTTTTTCCTCCAACCATTTAGGGCAAGAATGAAAGTAGGAAGGGTGAGAACCATTGCAGTTGACACAACGTGGGTCTGTTTCACATTCACAGGCATCATGGTCCTTGCCACCACAATGAGCACATGTCAGGGAACCACGACATAACATCTTTGAGTGGCCAAACCTCTGACATTGGAAATATCGGAGAGGGTTTGGAATGCACGGCCACACCTTGGAACTTAGATAACCTGCCTTGATGGTGGCAGGTGCACGTGGTGATGTAAATGTCAAAATGAGGATATTTGTCAGCAATGTAACTCCATCTTTACAAGTGGAAATGTGCCCTACTGCAGAAACTCCATGAGTGGAGAAACCAGCAAGAATCTCTGACATTCTTCAAATCCCTCTCAACAATAACTCCTCATGATGAATTCAAGGTAGCACGAGGAGTCCCCTCAATAGGTACATCCCCAATAGCCTTTGAATTCAAGAGGAGTTCAACTGTGTTGGGATGTGAATGTTTCAACCAATGTCTCCAGATCGAGCTTCTTTATTGACTTTGGAGAGCCAGCAAGTCCCTCCAGTTCCTTCTGAATAAAGAAGGGGGACATTTGCCCTAAAGGTTTTTCTGAAAGAGAATGTAGGATGAGAACATGAGGTACAACTGGTGGTACAGACATTGAAGACTGCTGATCAGAGTCTTCAAGATGTGGTCATTTACCTATTGACTGTTTTTTCACTATTTTATTTAAATTTTTTGTAGGAGGATTCACAGGAAAAATGAAAATTTTGGTGCCCACTGACCCCACCTACCATGGAGCCCTACAAGGGGATGCACTACAATGCCAAGCAAGGACAATGAAGCAACACCAAAGTTTCATGAGCACTACACCCAAACACCATCATCAGATGCAATGTCCACAACATCCGTTGAGAACTTCCAACACCGGTACTTGGTTGATTCTAGCCCAAGAGGACTAGCCGACTGACCCAAGGGGAACCACCCAAAGGCTGCCCATCTACAGGAATTCAAGGGCAAAGTGGTGTGTTAGGGTTGGACCCCTCAACCACAAGGATCCTCTCCTCCCCTTCACGGGTCGCCACACACAGCAAACACGTGGGTGGATGTTTAGATCCCAGAGGAGGTAACCAGAAAGAACAGATCCTTCCCTGGGAGGTCCCTTCACCACATACAGGAATCCACACTGAGGGGAAAAATAATCAGAAGAATATCAAAAGAGACAGGATATAGATGGCACAACATGTCACAGTGTATATCATCAGGTCCAATCGATGTACTGCCAGACAGATGAAGGGCCAGTTTGAGTTCCATCAGTGTAAAGGGATGATTATAATTCATAGAGACAGTCAGTTCGAAAGGAAAGAGGTGAATGCTCTGCCTGAGTCTTGATGGCCATGAAGGTGGAGGAACAAGCAGAAGTGCTAGATACCTGGCAAAAGCTTTCACCTAGAGTATCAGCGATGCTCCGAACATCAGCTACTTCTTGGCCATCAGAGTAAGATCGATAGGGGGGGCAGAATTGTAGTGCCCACTGACCTTTCCAACCCTCTCCCATATGACCTTGGAACTGGTGGTAGAAGATATGCTAGTTGTGAACTTAATGCAAGATTCCTTCTGGCTTTGACATCTCACCCACCTGGCATATGTACGGGCCCGCTGGAAAGTGATGTGGCTTGAAAGTGTGGGATATCTACAGAAAGTATCCCAGGCCTGTTTTTGAGCCTTCCGTGCCATGTGGCAGGCAGGATTCCACCACAAACGAGGATACAGTGGAAAATGTGTCAAGGTTTTAGGAATACACTGAGCAGCTGCGTGTATAATAGTCAGTTACCGCTGCCATGCAGTCATCTATTGATGGCTGACAGACAATGGCAGGATCAAGTTCTGTTAGAGCAGTGAAAGGGGACCAGTCTGCCTGATCCAGCTTCCACCATGGCACGCGGGTAGGGTGGCATCAACAACGGCCAGTCTCCCTCAAAAGTATAGGAAAATGATCACTGCCTAGTAGATTATTGTCAACCCTCCATGAAAAATGGGAGAATAATGAAGAGGAGCAAACCGAGAGATCAATAGCAGTAAAGGACTGACTAAGTGTCGGTGTCTTAAAATAACTAAAAAACTAGAATTGAAAAGAGAAAGGTTGTGATCAGAGAGCATTCGCTCTACAGAATGACCCCTCCTATGAATAACAGCACTTCCCCAGAGGGGATGATGTCCATTAAAGTCCTCAGGATTAGAAAGGGAGACGGCAACTGTCCAATGAGAGCATCAAGGTCTGATTGATCATATGTCTCTCCAGGTGACAAATAGAGAGAACGAACAGTGATGGTATGACCCAAGGAAACACGGATGGCTACAGCCTCCAAGAGTGTGTTGAGTGACAAAGACAGGTTGAGCACATGCTTATCAACCAACAGTGCCACCCCTCCATGTACTCGTCCATCACACAACCTGTCATTTCTGTACAGAGACAAATGCCGAATGATGACTGTATCGGCAGGTTTTAGAAATGTTTGTTGTAAGGAAAGAGATACTGAATGGCAGGAAGCAATCAGTATTTTTATGTCATCCAGATTAGTACGCAAACCTCAACAGTTCAATTGTATAAAGGTGGCCATTTTTAAATTACATGTAGGTGAATAGGGTGGAGAACCCTTCTGTTTACGACCACATCTTTTTGCCTTAATGTCCTTATTCAAGGGAGGTCTATCGACCTCCATGGATCCTGCCCTGGGTCAATTGGGCAGGTCTTTGCTGTTGAAAGGGGATTCCAGTGACTGAGGATGTTTTGCATCTTGGGGTGGGAGAAGATGTATCTGAGGAAATGCCTGTACCTGGAACCAAAGGATGCTGAACTTGGGGTTTGTTGGAATGTATGTAAGGGACATAGATGGGTTTTGAAGTTGATACATCAACTCTAACCATGAAGGCCAAAAGGCTTTTCATTTGTTTTGAGAACGAGTCTTTTTAAGGCACAGATAGATCTGTCTGCATTCCCACTGTAGTTGTGGAACAAAGTGCAGCTGCATACATCTGAGATGAAGCAGTGGACAGCAATTTTTAAGCCTCAGGATAAGTAATGTTATGAATTGTTTTCAAACACTGCATCTCTTTTTCTTCCAACTATTTAGGGCAAAAACAAAAGTAGGATGGGTGAGAGCCATTGTAATCGATGTAATGAGGACCCGTTTCACACTCATAGGCATCATGGTCCTTGCCACCACAACGAGCACACGTCAGGGAACACAACATGACGTCTTTAAGTGACCTAACCTCTGACGCTGGAAACATCACAGAGGTGTTGGAATGTATAGCCGTACCCTGTAATTAAGGTAACCTGCCTTGATGGTGGCAGGTGAACGTGGTGATGTAAATGTCAGAACAAGGATATTGGTCAACATTGTACTTCCATCTTTGCGAGTGGAGATATGCCTCAGTGCAGAAACTCCTTGAGTGGAGAAACCAGCGAGAATCTGACTCAGGGATGTTCTTCAAATCTCTTTCAACAATAACTCCTCATGATGAATTCAAAATAGCATGAGGTGTAACCTCAATACGTATATACCCAATCGCCTTTGAATGCAAGAGGAGTTCACTATGTTGTGATGTGGATGTTTTCACCAATATGTCTCTAGATCGAAGCTTCTTTACTGACTTTGGAGAGCCAGCAAGTCCCTCCAGTTCCTTCTGAATAAAAAAGGGGGACATTTGCCCTAAAGGTTTTTCTGAAAGAGAATGTAGGATGAGAACATGAGGTACAACTGGTGGTACAGACATTGAAGACTGCTGATCAGAGTCTTCAAGATGTGGTCATTTACCTATTGACTGTTTTTTCACTATTTTATTTAAATTTTTTGTAGGAGGATTCACAGGAAAAATGAAAATTTTGGTGCCCACTGACCCCACCTACCATGGAGCCCTATGAGGGGATGCACTACAATGTCAAACAAGGACACTGCAGCAATGCCAGGGTTTTGAGAACACTATACCCAAACACCAGCATCAGATACAATGTCCACAACACCTGTTGAGAACTTCCAATTCTGGTACTTTGCCCAAGTGGACCAGCCGACTGATCCAAGGGGGGCTACCCCAAGACTGCCCGTCTACAGACATTCAAGGCCAAAGTGGTGTGTTAGGGTTGGACCCTTCAACCACTAGGATCTTTTCCCCTTCATGGGTCACCACGTATAGCAAACATGCAAGTGGATGTTTAGATTCCAGAAGAGGTAAACTGAAAGAACAAAACCTTCCCTGGGAGATCCCCTCACCACGTAGAGGAATCCAGAGGGGCATTTCTGATAGGTGTTTGTCTCCTCTCATGTAGTTTCCCTGATTCAGTGCTGCCCTCTATATAAAAAATTTCACTATCTACTAGCTTTAACGCTCCCATCAAAATCCTTGTTTCTACATGATATTGCTGCATTATCACATGCAAGTAAGCATGTGACAACCCTTCATCAATAGGAGTGTGACATCATCCTCTTACAGTTACTTCCCTTATTCCATTTGTGAAAACCAACACTTCAAGATTAGTTAAGAAAAAAAAAAGACAAGAAGTAGGAAGGAACATGTAGTAAGTATGAATGGAGGAGAGTGTTTATCAAAAACACATTTTCAGAGTTGGGACTTGTTAGGTAATGAATCTTAACTTTCACTCACATATAGTTAGAATCCTGTGAAGTGAGGGGCCAATGAAAATGATTTATCTTGATCAACCCCATTTCAGAAGTGCCTGAACAAAATCCATGGAGAGTGGCACCATATACCATAGAACAGAAAAGAGGACACCCATGGAGACCACACCTTGTCTGCATTCTCTTTATACTAAGTAAGGAAAGTGTTTCTAAAATTGATGGAAAATACAAGAACAGTTCCCAAACCTGCATCAGTCTGAAGAAAATAAAATGCCCATTTCAATAATCTCTCATGAGCAAAAAAGAAAACGTATTTAAACATGCAAGTACCAGAATGAGAAGCGATATAGAGAGTTAGCTATGCTCATTTGCATGCCACAACTGTATATGTGTGTGTGAGATGATACGTCATATATTGTATTGGAACTATCAGTTTATATTTCAAGCAAATTTATAATCACTAATAAAAAATAAATAAAGATGCCACAACAGGGCTCTGGTACACATTTATAATCATAGAAATGATGCTACAACTCATTTAAGATATGTTTAACTCAAAGGCGTAATAATAATTAAAGAAATATGCCATATCACTCTGAGGTTAAGAGATATTTCCAAAGAGCCTGATGTGTAACCAAAGTGACCACGAGATAAGTCATTTTGATAATGTAAGCATATCTCAATGAATTTTTGCAGACTATCAGAAAGGGTCCTAAGGTTTCATACAAAAAAAAAAAAAATTAGATTTTTCAACCAAGTGTTTTAATTAAAGATTTGTTTTTGATCATGAATTCCTGCAATAAATTTAGAAACTCAAAGCACACAATGCTGTTGGTATTACTACTTTTCTAGATGATAATGAGGAACTTACTAGAGCAAACAAGTAAATGTTTTGGACACAACTAGTCCTTTACAATGACATTTTGGATACCACAGTTTACATGCGTGCATCTGTATTACTACCATTCACTCAAAAATTCTTAAGTTCCAGTAACTAATATAGAGCACTAAATAAAAAGTACATATAATACAATGATTTTTAGTGCTTAAAATGTTACAAGTTTTATTTTCATGCACAGTACTTGCTAACCTCTGTTGAACTGCACACATGAATGAGGTAGACAATTTTTTGTAAATTTTGTATATACATGCTGAAAAAATAAATATAGATTACTAATTTTACATTACAAAAACCTCTAATTTAACTGGCCATCCAACTAAAGTGCATGTGAGTCTAAAACTTTCATTTCTGCTTAAATTATCACCTTGATCATCACACCTCACACTCTTGAATAGTGCAAGGTCTTCCCCCACATCAGTAATTTAGGAATAAGAGAATGACATGGTTCCAAGTTAAAACTTTAGAACTGGTTAAAAACATAAAACACACATTGAAATTACAAATACTACTCATCATAAACATATATGTAAATGTGTCATAAATGATTTTTCTTGGGTAATGTTTGTGAGAAATGTTTTTAAAACTTTGCCTAAAGCTAAACAAGTGCTATCTGCACTAATTGCTCCTAATTTAGCAGTGACAAGCATAGAGAAAGCAGCTAGTCAACACCACCAGTGGCCAACTACCAGTTGACTCTTACCAAATAGTGGGAACAATCATTACATCATAATCTCTCAAAGATAGAAATGTGAAGCACACGTTAGGTGACAGGGACTCAAACCCACTTACCCACCCACAGATCAAAAGTCAAGTACCCAGCATAGGCAATTCCAGGTCAAAACAGAACTAAAGAATTAAATGCTGATGTCAATGTTTACTTTCATTTAAAAAAAAAAAAATTATAGAATTTCCAACCTTTCTGCACTTATTCAGAGAAAACTAATACAGTGTCAGAACTTACTTGTTTTCTAATGAACACCAACCACAGTATGGATCTTGAGCTCCAAGACACTCGTCACAAGTTTTGTATAAACGGCACTCCTGAACAGTAACCATGGTAACCTGAAATAACATATCATCTGAATAAAAATATTATATCAAAAGATATTTATTATTCTAGTATATTAATTTACATATAGAAAAAGAACAAACTACAGGAACAGTTTGTGGATTTTGTCAATTAAAACACTAGATGGAATTAGTAAACTCTTTGAAGAAAAATTTCTAATAAATAATGAAATTGAAAGATATTTTTTATGAGAAGTTAAAGAAAAATAGTTAATCGGAGAAACCTTTGTAGTAACCTTGGAAGTAATCATTTTTGTTGATTTTAAGTTAAAATTAACCATAAAAATTATTTTTTTAAACCAAGCCATTGCATTTAATATCCATGCTCCTACCTTCCCTGGATTTTTATTTCCAATGAATATTAACAAGACAATTTAAAAGTAGCCAAGATTTTTAATAAGAGCTAATATTTAAACTTTTCACTCAATTTTATAAAATAAATAAAAATTCATTGTACTTCTAGGCTTTAACTTATGTCTACTAAGATTATGTAACAAGTATTTAAAAAATTCTAGTTATAAATTAATTTCCTGAAACTTTGTTGGCATTTTCAAAATAAATTATGGTTCACATTTATCACAATCTCACTTGTACCTTTTTTTTTTTTTTAAATAAGTGACAATTAAAATGCAATTTCTCCATTTATTAGTGTTCAAATTACAGTGTGGAGAAGATAACTAGTCAAAAACACCCAGATGAATTCCCCTCCTCCTAAAACATACAAAAACATTAGGGGGAGGCATCTATTTGCTAGCTTTAGTGTAATACTGTACACTATTACTTATTTTAAACTTTGAATGAAACTAGTCCTTAATACAAGTTACAAAACCTTTACTACTATGCTGCAAATATGAAATCTGAGTTTCCACATCTATCTTTTTAATGTTTTTTTTTTTGAAATGTTTATACAGTGTTCTTCATTGTTCATAAAACTTCATACATACAGGTTTAATCCTAATACTTTCTACAATGCCTTAATGATTAATGAGATTAAGTTACATGTAAATGATATTTGAAAACTAACAGTTCAGAGATGTAACAATTTACATTACAATTAAGTATGTTGTTTCCTTTCACAAATCATGTTTAATGATAACATTACAAGCTCTAGAAACTTTGTTTCCCTCTGTCACGTGAAACTTGCAAACAGAAATTAAACCTGATGTAAAGTGTACCCTCACTCCTGTGCAAGTCAGATACTTTTCCCAAGTTCCGCTTTTCCCTACCCACACAATATTTTGTACTTTATTTGTTTAAGCTTTTTTATCAGGCCTTGTTGACATCATATGCAAGATTATTAAGAAAAAGTCATTATATATGTAAAGAAAAAATTACTATCCACAAAAATACAACCTCAGGTCAACTAACACTGTTGATATTAAAAGTTAAAGAGGAACTAATAAAAGTCTACAAAATTTCATAACTTTGGGTTATTTGCCCACATCAATTGAATGGAACTTAACAAGCAGTAAAACTGATAAACCCAGACAACAAACAATATATGCAGTGTACTTACAAATAATAACAACTAAAAGTTGTTGTAAATATGTTAAACCACCTTCATAAATGCTAGCTAAAGTTTCTAGAAAAATGTTTACTTCTTAGTCATGTGTTTGAAAGTTTTTTTATGGATCATTCCAAACCTATCAATTAAACTAATTAATATAAAACTGAGAGATAGCACTAAGCTCCAAAATAGTTTTTTCATCACATCAAAACTTTTCTAAATCTTTATCACACTCCTAACAAATCTCACTTATTTCATTCTTAAATGAAAGGAAGATACATTCTTGTTACATTGAACAGAACTGACCCGTTTTTCTGTCATGATGTATATATGATTTCTGCTTGGATCAAACAGCATATCTGGATTGACTGGAGAGCCTTCATCAATAGGCATGTCACTGTACTCAAAAGCACGCACAACAGAATCCACAGTAGCCTATCAAAAAATAAACTAAAACTAATGAAAGTATTTATCATGAAACTTCTTACTGCACAAAAAGTAAATGTATTTGAAAAATGTTGAAATCACAAATAATACTGTTCACGCAGCAAATTTTTTTATACTGAAAATACTTTTTCTAGTATCTGATCTCTACACACACACACACAATATCACAAACAAATGACATACCTAATTATAATAAATACCTAACACGTGCATTTGAACTTAATATAAAATTTTACACTCACCTTTTTCAAGTGGCCAGATGATGTCCCTAGAAATGCCACAGTATAATCATGTGTGGAAGTAGCTGCTACAGATGTCAATAACGTCCCAGAATAAGTCAAAACCGGAGCAGATTCAACTGGCATAGTACCTCCAAGTGGCGTGTTAACATTTGTTCCACAAAAGTCATCATTGATTTGAACTTGCTAAAATGCAAGTAAAAGCAATTCAGCACACTGTTTTACTTTTCTTTTAATTATATTGAAGACAAAAACAAAGAAAAAATTTCAGCCACTTAACAGAAAACACAACTGTCACAATTTTTAGTTCAAGTATTGACTATTTTGAGAAATATAATTTATATAAAGAAATATTCTGTGATTTTATACTATTTATGAAGGGGTTTCTTTATGCCATACTTAAGTAATTGAAAAAATTACTATGTAAATAAAAAGGCATCTTAAAATAAGGTAGACTAAAGAAAGCAATTTTAAAAATTTCATATATATAATAAATCTAATGCAATCTAAATGCAGAAATTCACACACTTCCAGTCTTGTACAATAGCACATACATATATACAAAAAAAATGGTAAATTAAAGCTTGCATCCAGATGTAAGTTCATACATCAAGCATTTTAGCACATCATCAAAAGAGCATAAGACTGTTCTCAATGTGAAAGTATCTATTGTTTAATCTTTTTTTAAAGCACAAAGCCCAGTGGACACAATTTGATGAATATAAAATTGGCATTCATTGTTGTCCAGGAGATTGGTGGTGCTATACACTAACAACACATTTCATAAGGTAGCACTTAAATTTTATACCCTCAAACAAGTCTTTCTCCAATTAAAGAGTATCAAATACCATACAGGTTTCAACTTTTACATGACAGAGTTTTATTTCAACCAAAGTATCCACCAGAATGGTCTTCATTAAAAACACTAGCAAGTGCTTATCACAATCATTACAATAGTAAATATGAAATATATTGTGTACAAAGTAACTTATTATGGGGATATTTTAGTAGTTTAAAGTAATTACTTGAGCTTAGTGAAAACACAAGTGATATAGTCCTTAAACTTTAATCAAGGTAACAAAGCAAATAGGAATTCATTTTTAGCTATCTCCTTTTTGAAATACATACTACAGCAGTGGTTCCCAACAAGGGGTGTGAGATAACATTTGTTTTGGCCACCTTTACCTTTATTCTTAAATAAATAATTACTGTAAGGGGTGCAAGAACATTAAAATTCTTTAGGGGGTGTGGGGCATAAAAAATGTTAGGAACCACTGTATTACAGAAAGAAATGTTACTTATCTTCACTGATTTTTGTAACATGAAATCTACAGATTTTACCTCACTAAATTGTTAAATATAATTGCCATCAAGAGAACTTTATATGATTTAAGACAAAGTATTCAATGTAGATTTTGATACCTTTCGTGCTTTTCAGTAGAAAAAGTTATGTTTTCAAACTAAGTTTTAATATGAAACACTTATAAAACCCATATACTGACTAGTCAAGATTTGCAATTTTGAGCAATATCAACTTAAGTTCATGGATAAGTAATATCACTCAGTGAATTTAATATATAAGGATATATAAAATGCAGTTCAGGTTTTAATGTTCAAAGTCAGTTAACACATTTCATTTTAAAATAAACAGTACTACTAGATCAACTTTAAATGTAGCTCTTAAAGATATTTTCTTAAATCAATAACTGAAACTAGCTGACCCCTCCATATATCATTACTTAAATAAAACTGTTAGTTACTTAAAGTCATTTCATTTATATTTTTACAAAGTTTTTTACATTATGCTACACAAATTATATATTTAAATCTGGATGCTTATTTTCATGATTTCCAAAAATAATTATTTTCTTTAAATGTTTCATAAATAATTCTCCTAGTACAAGGTTATTTTAAGATTCACAGTACTAACTAATAAAACATTAAAACATGTCTCTCTTCTCTTTTTCTTTCGTCCTAAACTTGAAAGAAACTCTGGGAGGTCTGAAGGGGAATATTCTTTCTTTAAAGTAGTGTGAAATTTCATACCTGCCAGAAGTGTTCTGGAAGGGGTGCATATAAATAACAGTGAAATAAAGAGCATCATAAAGACAAGCATGCTCAAAGCAAAAGCACTACTAGAGTTATCTATATACGTTTTGGTCACTTTAGAGATGGAGTACTAGAATGACAACTAGTTTAAAAAATAATTATAAAGTCAGATATTCTTAAAACATTTAAGCTTGAAAGAAGAATGAAAGGCCAGATAATTTAGGATCTGATAATCTTATGGATGTTCCAGTTGAGTGATAGAAGGAAAAATGTGGAAACATGTACTTGAATATTAGCAAAATTTTATCATGAAAATAGTTTTACTTATTATACACTCGTGCAAAGCCTGATCATCTGGTGGATTAATATTTTAAATCTAATTGCATAAGTATGTGGAAGTAAATGACCACAGTTAATCTAGATTTGAATTTTTTTTATATGTTGTACTAGATAAGATTAACTTAATGGGCTGAATGAGCTTGTGCCACCTAATTTCTAACTAGGTCATAAATTACCCATATCAGTGTAACATTTTGAGTCAAATACTTAATGCTTATGAAACAAATTTTCTATCCATGTATCAAAAAATTTCAAAATATTATGACTGTCTTGCATTTAATGTTACTTACGTATTTAGAAGATGTTTCTAAGAAATAAATGACTTGTTACAGCCTCAAAACAATCTATTCACAACTGACAAAAGCTGATTCATCTGTTTATAAGTAAACATTCTTATGTACAAGCATATAGATTAAAACAGCTACTATGTAATAAAACAAAGTTCCATTATAAGATTATATAAAGTAAATGTTAAGTGTGACACTGACAAGAGTAAATATTCATGTATACAAGCATGTACATTCAGACAGCTACTATGCAATGCAATAAAACAAATAAGATAGTAAAGCAAATGTTAAATGAGCCATATACGTCTTATATGACACATTAATGCCTGATCCTCCTACATTTACCAGGAACACACTAAACTGGAAGTGCAGCATTAGACAGTTGTAACTTATTATCAACATAAATGGTATTGGTGTTGTTAATAATGACAAAGAAAAAAGCTCAATTACACTATTTTAGACTAAACATTATAGAAAATGAGTTGCTAAATTAAGTAATTACACTTATTATATGCAGTACAAATAACAATAACTATTCCAATTAAATAAGGCTATTCAACAAAGACAACCTTTTAGCTCAGACTTTTTCTATGTAGTTAACACAGTGTAATGGGTCTTTAGGATAAACCATTACACACAATTACATATTTGGATAATTTTTATTTTGAAACTTTGACACTAACTACTGAGCCATTGATCTGCTTGTAGTACAAACTTGCATGAATATTTGCTGAATAAAATTTATCAGATATCTGAAATGTACCAGATAAAGTACACTTGAATTTCAAGCTTAAAAACTACTACCTTAACCAATATATACAGTAATTATCCAAAAGGAATATTTTTGAGATATTATGATTTCTAATCTTACAAAACTAAAGTAGTATATTACATACAACTTAAACTACACTATTTATTAATTATTGATGAACAAATTTTATGTTAATATTTTACTTAATTAAAAAATCATCATGACTTATCTCTCTTAGAGTGTATCTCAGCCAACATACCTAAAAAATTGTTAAAATCAAAAAAGCTTGTGTCTCTTACGTTGATATATAACATTTTGTGAATCTTAATATTTGAAATCACGTTATGAAGATACAAAAATTCATCACGATACATTTACAACAAGAAGTTTGTGTTTTTAAATAACTAACACAGCATTTCTGAAACAAGCAACCTGGCAAGTTCTACTTAATTGTGGTAATATGCAGCCAAGAACATTTAGAAATATATCTTTAATAAGCTTGCTCAGAGTATTGGAAAGGACAGAAAAGTACTTTTAAATATTTTTAGTTATTTAACTTAAATTTAGATTTAACTTAAATCTAATTATAATTTCAAAATATGGGATTTTAAACAAAACTAAGATGTCTATAACTTTTGCAATACATAATCATAATTTGAGGTATAATCAAAAATAGAATGGATGATAATTTTACCCATTTTAAAAACTGATAATATCAAATACATATTTTCTTCATTTTAACTTTGTTCAAAGCTGAATATTTGGGTAGTTTTATGTGAACTGATATATATCATGTTTCATAATGTTTAAGATATTCCACATAAAGAAATCCTTAATTTTTATAATTACACACAGCTGAGCTTCTCAAAAGTTTTTCTATGCCACAAACTGAGAATACCTTGCCTAAAGTTATGCTAGGTAAGTTGAACTACAATGGACATTAATATCAAGCTCTTACAGTTCTCTACTCAATACTAAATCATATGGCTAAAGCATACTATTAGAGAGAGAGAGTCATCTTTCAAAGAAATGGCCTCCCGCTAGTACAGCTGTAATTCTCCAGATTTACAATGCTAAAATCAGGGGTTTGATTCCCCTCGGTGGGCTCAGCAGATAGCCCGATGTGGCTTTGCTATAAGAAAAACAAACAAACAAACTTCAAAGAAATGTGGATCAATGACTATGGTTTAGTAAGAGAAGTAGTGTTAATAGAATCCCTAACTAAGGTATGCCATCTGGTTTATTGTTCCCTTCATTGGTGTGCTACTTACTATATCTAATAATTATATTTGCATTATATAACTAACCAAAAAAATATCCTAATTGAGCAAACCTAGAGAGATACAATTAGGCTTACAGACAAAGATAAAATAACAGCAGGAGTACCCAAATAAAAAAACAATGTACTCTAATTTTTATAAGTACATATGCAAGAAAAGTATATTTAACTAGCTGTAGTGATGACCAGGTTAATTTTAGTTTCACTTTACGTCTACAACTTACTTTGATCTAATGTTACTTGTGCTACTTATTTCACTTGTGTGAAGCACAATAAACTAATTATTGTCAAACATGAACTTCACTGAAATTTTTAAGAATTACTTTTACAAGGCTTTTACATCTGAAGAAGCAGAATTATTTCATATTTGTAACATTATTTCTTCCTAAACCTTATGTTATCTTCCATGTGAAATCTCTTTTGTTAATGAGGCATTCATTACAATTTGTGTATTTGTTTTTTATTTACACCTGTAATACAAAATTTTGAAAAGCCCAAAGTAAATGTTTATATCCACTTCTGTAACTTAATTTTTTAAGAATTTATTAAATTAAACAGAATAAATATAAACTTATCAAACCATTCTAGTCCTGTTGTGTAAATAGTCAAATTTATAGCTGGGCAATTCAATCAATTAGTCATTTATGACTGTTGATTACATTAATGAGTGTTTTCAACACTAATTGATTAATGTCATCAAAATAATCAGCTAATTAAAGTTAGTATGCCAAATTATTAAAAAAAACTGATTAGTCAAAATTACAATTACATGGGTTGTCACGGAAATAATTAACTAATCAAAATTAGTGGATCAAATTATTACTTTTTTATTATTCCACAAACTGATTAATGAATTGCATTCTAGCATAATTTATAAATGTGTAAAGTATATTTTTCACTTTGTTGTATAACCAAGCTGAGATCTACAGAAAGGGTAAAAAAAATCTATTCCCCTCAGAAATAAGTAACTACTTGTACTAAAGGCACAGATCTAGACAAAGATTCTGCTACCCCCCATTTTATCCATGAATTGATAACTATTCTTTGATGTTGTGAAAGCAAGCAAGGATCTAACAGATCCAGGGTGCTAAACTCCTTCCCTCATTTCTTAAACTAATAACTATTATTCAATGCTCTGCAAGTGGCACAGATTTCAGAGGCCCAAAGCCCCTATTTGACTTTTTCAGAATTAAAAAAACAGCCAATTATCCTGACACAACCTATTGTATAAAAAAAAAATCAATGTTCGATAGGAATATTAATTACGATAAAAATATTTTTGAGGTTTGATAATAAACGTTCTGTTTACCAAAATTATTATTTCTCTCGGTATGATATATAATTAAAACCAATTTTAATTTCAAAATTTTAAATTGTTTTTAATAGCTTTTATTTCCATATAAATCACCTTTGAAACTGATGGATTACAACTTTAGCTGATAATTTACAAAATATACTAAATTTTAACTTATTTTGGTAACTTAGAAACAATACAATCAACACTGATTAATTTAGAACATTATATTAATATTGTGGAAATCTTCTTCCATATACAATGGACTGAAAATGTGGTTAGTGTTATACAACTGACTTAAAAAATCAACTGGAATCATAACCCTAATTGTAAAAATGAGATATCACTACATGTTGTGTGGAAAAGTTAAAATGTTATTTGTAAACACAATAATGTCATCTGATTCAGCTTTCTAGTTTTATTATCCATTCCCTGATAGATTTTAAACTTTATAAGATAAAGGATTAAATATCACATTTTATTTCACATAATATTTTGATGTTATTTTAATATTTGTTTGATATTAAATTTAAGATAGTTGTAGAACATAAAAAATACAAGGTTTTTACTTTGGACAAGTATCTTTTTTTTGCCTAATAAATGAGTTATAATTAATTTCCACTCATTGGTTACACAGCATATGGATAGATGTAGTTATAGTTAAACCCTAAATCTCCAACAAAGTCATAAATGCTTTATAAACATGTAAAACAGCAGTCAACTTCTTGAAATAACAAGCCTGGAAAAGTAACTGTTAAGTAAAAATTTGTTTTAAAATGATAATACTTATAGAACACCATCTTCATGTACAATGTTTAGAACTAAAAAAATGTAGCTTAATGCTATATTATTGTGTGTGAAGCCTAGAGTTTTTTTTCTGGTTTTTCATAGCTTTGCCATTTCATAACATTTTTGGCACAAACTTTAAAATCAATTTTACATATTAATCCAATTGTACTTCAATAATTTCAAATTGTAAGTATTTTAGAATCAGTATTTTATCACTTTTCCCCTTTCTATTTAGTATAATTCATAAAGTAAAAATTTTTCATTTCTACACAGTAACAAAGGTTTTTCCTTTGAACATAATATTTCAATTTTTTTTCCAGCTTCAGAATTGTTCTGAACATGCCAAGTAACTATTTTTCAAAAAACAACAACATCAATTTCAGAGAAAAAAATTATACATTTCTTGATTTTCAAGAGTCTTCCTTAAAGTTTATGGAGACTTTAAACGAAATATTGTATGATTTAAGTTTGTTTTTGTTTTTTTTAG
Organism: Tachypleus tridentatus; assembly: GCF_004210375.1. Lineage (NCBI taxonomy): Eukaryota > Metazoa > Arthropoda > Merostomata > Xiphosura > Limulidae > Tachypleus > Tachypleus tridentatus. The sequence goes on from NC_134832.1 coordinate 43,171,009, forward strand.
TTTCTGTAAAGTTTTTTCATTTTGTATTGTGAAAGCATTTGTGTGTTAAATTACATCTGTTTGAAATTAATATTAAAAAAATTTTTACTTTAATAGATAAATCAGGTTTTATTTGGTTGTAATGTTTATAAACATGTTTTTTAATATTACTATCTCCAACAAATAAAATATTCAAGTGAAATAAGTTTACTATTTAGCTGAAAGATAGGCAATTACAAAATATTCTAACTCAAATCTTTGTTAAATGTTATTACATTTATCCAATTTAAATTATGTACATAAATAAATTGCCTAACTGGCAACTTAATTATTTCTGTGGCATGTTTAGCAGAAACATTACCCCTAACACTAATAGTAAAACATTTTCATTAATTACATGTTTGTTTTAGAGAAGGACCAGGTGGCAATGTTTATTCAACATTAGTATTTCATTTGTCAAGTAGAAAATATATAGATTATCTTTCATATATAAAAAGTGGGAACAAAATGTATTTTTTGCAAAAATAGTAATACTACATTATATTAAAAACTGGAAACAAAATATATTAAGATAAAAGTATGTTTTTGTAAAAATTATAATACCACAGTAGAACAAATCAGTGTTCAAACAAGTTAAAGACAGTACACACCTATTTTGTGCTTCATGTTTGCTTGTATGGGGTAGGAGGGGTATAGAAGGTATGAATTAAATGATTAATGAGCTCAATTATAAACTGATTAGCAAATACCAGTAATCATCCATTTCTAATTAGATTTATGACATAACTATTAGTTCCTTTTAGTTGAATGCATTACATTTTTAAAACTGCATTTCTTCAAACTCACAATACTTCATCTATATATTTAATGAAAACATTTTTCATATTACTTATTACCACTGAAAGAAAAACAAAAACCTTTACTTGGCATATATATAGCTACAGTGAACTGGTATCTGATGTTTTAAGATATTAGTACTCTTTCAATATAATGTGTAGATAAAATCTAGGCAAATGGTTCTCACCCTCTGTACGTGTACTCCTGGAAGTAAGTGAAGACCTGTTTTGAAAAATTTTAAAAAAGCACCAAAAATTGGTGGACAGCACCTGTAAGATACCAACGTACTCCACTAGCCAAAGCTTAACATTTGTGTTGTTGAATCATCTTTTAATCATTACGTTTGATCTTATTTTATTTGCATAAATCTTAAATTTTTTAAACAAATTTTGTGCTACTGGTATATCAAGGGTTCAAAGATCTGATTAAGATAAACAAGATGGAAATTGATATAAATATATGAAAACCAAAAATAAAAAATACAATAATTACATATTGAAATAAAAATTATTTGACATGCATACAGAACATATTTCGATACTTTCCCTTAACATTTTTTAAGTATTTCTGTTTTGTATAATTTGATTAATTCACCGTAACTTTAAGTTCAACGTAACTTTAAATTACAGTGGTAATTTTAAGCATTCAAAAATAATCTACCAAAACTTCTAGAGATTGTTTAATGTTATTATGAATTGAAGTTCAGAGGTATTTAGTTTATAAGCTTGTACATACATAATTGTGATTATGCTTAACAATAGTATGAACACTATCAAGTTAAATACATCTCAAATGTTACTTTGAACCTCCATTCTTCACTAAAATAAACTTATTTTAGATTGGAACTTTAAGTGCTTACTCTGGAGTAAAATATAAATTTGCTTTCAATTCATCATTGGCAGAATTTAATACACATGCAGTTTGTTGCATCTGTATTGAAATATAAACAAAGCTATCCTGCATTTTGTGCTTACAGCACAGTAAACCTGCAGCATAAATTTTTGGAAAAAGCATGCCAATTACGAGGTTTACTGTGAGAGAAAACTAACAAAAAAAAAAGCTCAAAGTAGGATTAACAAAAGTACTGTACTTTAGCTTACTTAGTACAAAATGTTTGTATCATCAGAAAAGTTGAATTTTCGTAGTTACTTTTATATCAATTTTGTGTGCTAACAATTAATATACTTGCATTCCTTGATAAGGAATCTTATCACAGCAACTTAAATATTCAAAAGATTTTCAACAAAATTAAAAGTTAGGAAACAAAACCATAAAGTATCCATGCCACCCTCACACTTAACATTATTTAGGTTGTCAAATTCATGTGCATGTTTGGATGGCAGAACACATACGGTGTGAAATAACTATTTACAAGTTATAAAAAATGCACTAATGTCACCTAAAATAGAGAAATTGAGTTAATAACAAATGATTTTTAGATCATAAAATAGGTTTTCTTCATTTTCTACTTCATGAATGTACAAAATATGACAGTAAATGCAAAATGTTTTAGACCTTTCAGAAAAAGATTTTAAAGAATGCCTCATTGTTTATATGCCATATCTTTAAATTACTCTAAAGGGGCATTCTAACTCAATTCAATCTTAGAATGTGCATTATAAATTAGTTACCCATGAAGCATTTTATTAGTTTTGTTTATAAACAATCATAGAACTAGCTAACTTTACTAAAACTTTACTACCAAAAGCAATAGAAACATTAAATACTATGAACTATTTTTTTTAACAATACTGATACTGATGTTACCAGGTTAACAAAAAACAAGCAAATCAACAACCTTATCTTCAGCTTATTTTCTCTAGTCAACAATTTTAGACATATCTCAGATGCCCATGGCTTCCCAGCAGAATATTTCCCATATTTGCACACATACATAAATACAGATATAATTTGAAGAGATTTTCTACAAGAGTGACATTCCTAAAATTGTTATTCATAAAAACTTTGGCATCACCTACCTCAATGAGCTCTGGCAAGTATTCAGACCCAAAAATAAATGGTGTCAAGAATAATACTTGACTAAATAAACACATTTATAACCATGTTGACAACTCAGAGGCTCACACAAAACACATAACAAAAGTGGTTTAGAAGCACTTTGTCATGTATACTAACCTGAAAAGACATCTTAAGACTTGCAAATATTTTATTACAATATTTAATAATATTATTTTTGTCACTCATCATTATTTCTTAAAATGTTACACATATCATTAAGGAGGATTTTTGCACATGCACATTTCTTCAAAATACAAATAAGAGGTAATGTATCAATTACATGTAATTCTAATGTTTTAACCATCAAATACTTACTGTTGATATACAATGTTGGCTAGGGTTGATGAAATCCAATCCTCTATCTCCATTACCATTGAAACAATGCTGGATATTTTGGATGAATTTTCGATGGACAGCAGAAAGAGCATATACACATAGGGCGGAGTTCTGTGAGGGTTTATCATAAATATCAGCTTCATCATTGGATCTAGCAAACACTACAAACAACACTTTGTCCTGGGCTGTGATACCAAGGGACACTGCTAAATCAGATCCAGGTCTACCTACAAAAGCTGCCTGAGCTAGGTTGTAGTCAGTACCATCATGAGACCGACACTTTAAAGGGACTTCAGTGTAGGAATAGTAGTCGGGATCACCCTGGCAAATACGGACGAGTTTGGAGATATAGGGTTCGGGACGGTCAGTATTCTCCTTCTGAACTGTGACAAAATACGAGAAACCCTTGTTGGCAAAACCATAAACATAAGTAATGGGATAGATGGATCGAGCTAAGCTGTTTACATTGACCTTAGTGCCTGTGGTTACCTGTGATTCTGCTATGCTGAACATTGTGTTACGATTCAAACTACGACTACTCACAGCAGGCACGTCAGAACGATAGGGTCCATTCCCTGTGTAAGTCACTCCAACATATAGTACTTGGCGCCAAGAAGCATCCTCAGGACGTTTGAATTTTCCTATAAATGCTACTGTTGAGGCTGTGGCATTGTTAGCCACCACAGATTCATTGGCTGGAGTCTTATAATCAGACACATTGGTCAATTTATGCACAGTGCAGACTCCCTGAAACAAACTACCACAAGCTATCAATCTACTCTGAGCATAATCAATCAGCAAAGCTTTGTTATAGTAGTTCATCAGCTTCTTAGGCACCTGAGGACAAATGCGAGTAACAGGACAATCATCACTGTCTTCTTTAGGACCCATTACAACTGTTGCCTCTAGTGTCAACATGGGTGTCAGCTGGTAAATCTTGTTTACACCACCAACATACACTTTACCAGTGATGGAATACACTGCCATATGACTAAACTGCTCAGAATGGACGTCTTCAAACACTTTGTAACCACTGTCAAGCTTAGACATCAGGACTCCACTAATACAGAAAGACAAGATTGTAATCCAGAAACACCACCATGGGTGACTTCCAAAGTTTCTCCACAGTTTCTTCATAATGAAGATGACCTACAACTCCTGGTTGAGCCTAATTTTCAAGCTGCAGTCTTGATCAGTTGTTACTATACAACATCTACACTCTTCATACCTGCAAATACACAAAAATAAAAAACTAAGAATTGATTTAAACCACCTGTGAACTAAATCAAAGCCTATAAATACAGTTTCTCATAACATTGTTCTTCATGGCACAAAAAATAACCAATTTAATTCCAAAAAATAGTATACTATACAAGTGAATTGTTAACCTTATAAAATTGTTCATAATAAAATGTCAAAGCACAGATAAAAACAAGCAGAAAAATTCTGCCACAATTTTGCTACATTATGCCTTTTATTTTGTACAAGTGTATAAAATGTATGCCAATTTATTCCAAGAAAATCAATAAATAAAAAAAAATCAGTTTTTTTACAATAAAAAATAATTCAGGATCTGACTAACATTTTGGTAAATATTTCAGGCAAAATTACTAAGTCTCAGGCCTTTCATAAGAAAAACTACACTTATGTAGTGATTCAACATGCAAATGAATTTGTACATATAAATTGCACAAGCACTTAAAGTGATGAATTATGACATGAAAATAGCAAAAAACATCTCTTTAAAGTTATGAATATTTGTATTATATTAATAGAATTATTCATTTTATCAAAACTATATCTAATAAGTGCCCATTTTACAGAAACTGAAATGTTTGAATTTGTTGCCTTTAGTTACCATCTTCTCCATTTACTTCCTGAACACTCGAAACAACTTGAAGAGCTATTATTATGACACATTTAGACTTTCTTCAGGAGTGTGTATGTAAAATTATGAAGTAATGTATCATTGAATATGGTCTTTATTGTAAGAGTAAGAAATAGCACACACAATTAGATTTGTGCATGTGCTTAGACAAGAACATGTAACCACCCACATCAAATAAAAAGGACTGACGTCTTTTGTTACCACTATTGTGATATTTTCTGGCTAACATTATATCTCATAAAACAAAACTGAGAAAAACTATCACTACCAAGATTCTCCCACTGGTACAGCAGTAAGTCTACATATTTATAATGCTCAAATCAGGGATTTGATTCCCCTCAGTGGACTCAGCAGATAGCCCAATAACACATACACACACAAACAAACAAGAAATAACCACATGATTTCAAAATCACAAAAGGACATCTTCTGCTTATAACATCATTCTTAATTTTAAAATTCATATCAAATTATTTATACATAAAAGCTGTAGAGACAGCTTTAAATTGTTCAACACTTGCAATATTTTCCAGAAAATAATTATACAACTAAAAGATGGATAAAACACATTCAAGCTGAAACAACTACACAGAATTCTGAACCAGACATGATGCAAAAGTTGTTGCTGAAAGCATCAGATGATAGTGCAAAGAGACACTTAGGAATAGCCTACAAAGATTCAACATCAGTCCTATGACACTTCACATTATTAACCTTCATCAGAACACTCAGGTTCCATATGGACCCCAATTACTTTCTCAGTTGTACATCTTTTTTTATATACTCATTATAAATTTAAATCTATCCATGTAATTTTCAAGCAGAAACCCAGTAACAACACAACACCTTTGTTTTCAGCAGGCAGGTAAAGTATGTAGCTGTAATTTAATATTTATCTGGGGTCCAAACAAACCCTATACTATCATTGACCATCATACTTCCAGTTCACTCTGTAGCATACAAAAATTTCTATATATTTATTTCACTATATAGGCTGTTATAGAAAATAATCCATCAAAATAGTCCAGTATAATTTCATGTCTGTATAAAACATCACTGTGGTAAGCATGTATGCACATCTCATTCCTCAAGTGTTCTCAATGATGACTGCCTATAATGCCCAATTTTGTGGAAACGTTTTTGATAATAGTTGTAAAATAACCTACTTAATGGTTTGTCAACCCAACCCACATATACAAGGATACATTTGTTAACAGTCTGGTGAGACCCAAGGTGACCCACAACATACACGCTTTTCTTTGAAGTTGAATTTTGCAGTATTATGGTAATCTCACCACAAATTGATGGATAATGACTTAAATATCAGAGTATAATAAAACTTCAGCATTTTTGTGATACAATTTTTGTACAAGAAATGATTTAATGCTACATATTTGTATACTGTAAAACAATGTAATTCTGTAATCTGTTGATTTGTCAACATATTTCTTCTAGAATACATACATTATTATCTTAAACTAATGAAATTTATAATGTAGTTCATTTGTGGAATTTCAATCCAAAGCTTATTGTAATGATAATTTTGTGCTGGGATACCCTTGAACCCTAGGTGTTCCACAAAAAATTTTCATACATGTACTGATAAGGGTTAAAAAATACTGAGAAGTTCCTGAAACATTTTAGACACAAAAACAAGTAGCAAAGAAAAAATGAAGAAACTTTAGTGATTATAATGGGTTTAAATCACAACAGCACAATATACACCAGAGGATAACAAAATCCAATTAAAGCACGTGTGTTAAATAAATTTTCTGTTTTAAAATAGCTAAACATTAATAAATCTTAACAAAAAATAGAAACCTTGTTAATTTCACAAGCAAATAAATTTGGTATAATCAATACAGAAACCTGCTCAATACAGAAATAAATTAGTAAAATAATTTAAGCAAATTTAACTATATTCACTTGCTTGAGTGCAAAAATCCCAGAGGGGTTACAATAGTATGAAAAAATGTAACTGCATAAAAATTCAACAAAAAAGGAGGTATGATATTAACAAAAAGACTTAGTACATTACATTTAAAGGAACTAGAACACAGTTTACAATATGAACAGTGTCATCTCCTCAAGCCACCTGAAAAAGTAAAGATGAAAACAAGTCAATATGACACTGGTAAAATATGTAAGTTTGCCATATCATGTGATAGGTCAGTGACATCAACAAAGAGGAGGTAGACATCCACCATTAAATGAGGAAGAAGTAGACTAAATATGGAAGCTCAAATTTGAATTAACAGCCTGACTTAAAATGTTTTTGTTCTTTTTATTTAAATAAGACTAATCAGAAATATTAATAAAAATTAATAAATAAAAAGGTCTTATGGAGTTAAAAACACAGTTCTTTCATAAGGACTAGGATAAGTTACCCAATGCCCCGAATACTTTAGATGCAGGACAGAACTAAGTACCCAGAAAAAAAAACAAGCTTTCATGGGCCAGGTGCCAAATAACCTAGCTGACCTGTGATTCAAATAAGAAGTTGAAAAGATGTGTACTAACACATAATGGATGTTTTAATTACTGATATAATTGGAGGTGTAATTAACAGAGGTGAGGAAAACAGTGAAAGCTTTAAATTGTGTTAATTTGTTGTTTTATATAAATCATCCTAGAAATATATGCCTATTATGCTGATATTGTAATTGCTCAGTCTTGAAAAGTTCTGGCCTGACTGTTGTGTGTACACACACAAGATTTATCAAAACATTGTGCTCATTTGTGTACATTTCTTGATGAGTGATATATCATTAAGTTTGCCAAGATATTCTTAAGGGTATATTTGAGTAGATGGAATGCTATTTTTATGGCTGTATTATGTTCTTGAATTTCATAGTGTAATGTATTGAACATCTTACAGGTAATAGGACATCCATGTATAAATAGTGACCTAAGTGCTTTGTAAATAAGAACAGAGTGGCTATTACATGCTTTATTCATACCCCCAATATGTCTGTAGCACAAGTCTTGTACTTGGGTTTAAGAGGAATTAAAATAATTAATCCAAAGCAAGTGTATGATAAGGGCCATTACTAAGAATTCACTTGTTTTAAATGTAACAAGTACTACATAATGTCAGTTAAATATTGTGAAATACATTTTGTTTTTGTAAATTGGTTAGGTGCTATTTTAAATATCAATGACCTGAAAAAATGTAAGGAAAAAAACAACCTAACATTCACAGTAGCTTAAGTTTTATAAACAAAAAAAAGGAAGAAAGGACAAAAAAGATGATTTTATAAAGTTATCATATATTCAACTGATGTGCAATCAAATATCTTACACAAAACTATCAAAAAGAAAATAATTCACAAACTGTATATTCAAAACCTTAAAAAAAGGATTAATGAAAAGATAATCTTAAGGACATTGTCTGCAGTAACCAGATTTATAAAATATTTCTCAACTGACTTTAAACTGCAGCAAATGTTTGAAATTAACATAACAAGCTCAGAAAGTATTGATAAAAATGAGCCTTTGTAAAGTACTATCAAAAGGTACAATTCAAATGTAAACAACCAGCTCTGAATGAAAACAATCCCCTTAAAATGCTTAGCAGTTACAACATTTATTGATATTACAATTCAACTTTAATGAAAAGCATTCATAAAATGAGGGCAGGAAGGTAGATAAGTAATAAAACATAACAGTGACAAAACTTTGATTTGAAAATATGAAAGTGGGCAAAACAATATCAAAAGATAAGAGTTGGCAATGACAACCTAACAATTACCTTTAATTCATGCAATTAATGGTTTCAACAAGTCACTTTGTATCATTAAGGACACAATGGAAGATAACAAAATTGAGCTGTTATTTTATTTCAAAATTTGTGGTGCATACTGGAGGGATTTTCACATTTTCATAAAGCTAAAAAAAAATTACCTTTATACTCCAGATAAATATGAAAGAATACATTTTTATTTAAACCAATATTTAAATCAAATTCTTCAGGGTTCATATACGTAACTATTACTGGCATGTCAGAATACTGAGCAAAAAGTTTACAATGGCAAACAGAATACTTTACGTAACAAAAGAGAAAACCACTAATCCAACCATGACACAAAAAAAACCACAAAAACTTAAATATAGTCCTTCACATTCAGAAATCAACAAATGTTTAAAAGAATTTAAATTTACAACATGTAACACAATCAAACTTATTATACAAATTTTACTTAGAAACACATTCCAAGGGACAAAAGTCTTTTACAGTTTATATTTATTACACCTAAAATTCAAATTTATGTTCCCAACCTCATTTTACCACTACTTAAACTTTTAAAAAGTAGTTAAAGTCTCTCCTCTATTAATCAAATGAATCAAGTCCCTTGCAACTACAAATATAACAAGTCTTCCATCATAATTCAAATTTATAAAATAAAATATTTCTAGTAGCGTGTTTAAAAATTTTTCTTTCATATTGAGACCATATAACACAATGTATTTCATGACATTTCATAAAATAATCATATAATTTGAATTAATAAATGTCATGAACACACGTAAGACAGATTCGTTCAGTGGATAGAAAACAAGCTATATGAAAGAAGACGCAGGGTTGTTATAAGTTGGGTACCTCAGAGCTCAGTGTGAGATTAACTTTGCTCTTTTGATTTATATCATTGATAAATGATGCAAGAGTTAGAGATTATTCAAATTTGGTGATGACATTAAACTTTTGGGTGTTGATGGCTGTAAGAAGGATGCTACTACTTTACAAAAGGATTAGTTGGGCAAATACAGATTGATTTTAATCATAATAAATGCAAGATAATGCATGTAAGATATTACAATTTAAATTATAAGTATAATTTTGATGTGAATAATCTTAACATTTTATGGAAGAAAAGGAGTTTGGTGCTCTAATTCTTCAATCTCTTAAGCCATTCAAACAATTTGCTGTTGCTACTAACAGGGCAAAAAGAATTTCATGTTGTATCTACAAACATTTTGAATATATGTCTAAAGAGGTTATAATCTCATTGCAAGGACTAGATCTAGAGTACTATGTTAGGGCTTAGGTTCCTTACCTTTAAAAGAACACTGAATTGAGATATTTAAGACTGTTGATAGAATTAATGATGTTGATACATTTTTTGTTTGTTTTTAAGGGTGAGAATGTCAACATTAGGAAACAAACACAAACTTTGGGAAGGTAGAATTCATCTTCAGCTAATACATCTTTATTTTTCTAATAAGGTGAATAGCCTTTAGAATAGGTTACCTTTAGATGTGGTACATGCAGTTAATTTAAGTAAAAGCTTAATAAATATTTGAATGAAAAGGGCTAGTTTTTAAATTTTGTACTTTTATTTTACTGAATAGAATAACCTAGGTGGTTTTCTTATTTTTTAGTATTATATTATCAACTATCCAAAATATTTACAATTAGTGTTTTTGATTATATCAACGACAAGCCAACAAATTGAAATATTACCATTATGGTTTCTCATTTTTATCTTTGATTAATTAAAAGGTTGTTATTCTTAAATCACATAAAAATATCTTGAAGGTTAACTATCAAGCCTGATGTTTAATTTATTATCTACTAATTGTCAAGCTCTTGCCTAATTAATCTTGTAATAGGTTACAGTTAAAAGTAAAAACATCTAACTTCACAATTGCTTTAAATAAATACACACTAACTATAATAATTCTTTTCATCACAGTAATCACTTTTACACAAATATTCTGCTGATGGTTTTAGAAACTTATCGATAATCACACAAAAGTATTTTACCAAAGACAAGTTTCTCTAATATCATTTAAAATATCTCAATCTTTAGCATATTTTACACACCTATTTTCCAATATTGTTCAGACCCTTTTGAATCAGATAAGATTCAAATGTAAATCTTATTTAAAAAAAAAAAAAAAGGTGAGAAACATGGCAAGAGACAATCAAAGAAAGTTCTTTTTATAGTTTGAGATTCATACAAGTTGAAACTTTTAAACTTAAAATATTTTCTTTAAATTTCAATATTGTTAAATATAATACAGTTCTGATGAATCTTCAGAAAGTTGTTGAAAGTAACCTATATGTTGAGTTGGTTTACTACAAATGAAAGAATTCTGGTACAAATACCTGCAAAAGTTTTACCTGTTACTTTCAAAAGTTTTGAAATATTAAAAATTATTACTCTTATTTTTAAAACTCATTCTGTTGAGAAAGAATAGTGAATACTGTATGTTATAAAATTACACAATAAAGTTGTCAGTATAATTACATTGGATCTTTATAAATTTGTGTGAAAATGAAGATGGTAAACTTTATGGTAAAATTTCACTGGTAATAATAAATAGCCATTTATTTAATTAGAGCTTATTTTAGGGCTTGTTGCTTGTTATTTAAGTTAACAGATTAACAGATCTGAAAATAATATATCCAAGTTCAATGATATAATGATGTCCTGAAGAGTTGATACACTTAACTTTATTCTGACAAAAAAACAACTAGGAAATGTTATTGATTATAAACAGAAAACAAACAGCATGCTTTAATAAAGAAAAGTACAAAATTATTCAGTTTAAAATATGAAAGTTCAGAAAGAATGTAACTATCAACAATGAGTAATTCCTTATGTGTTAAAACAACTGGATAAACAAGTAACCAATGATAAAAGCTTGAAAATCAACTGAGTGTTCAAGCATATGGTTCAAGAAACAATGAAATCTTGTTCTATTTATAGAAATTATAAATTTAAAAGTGTTGTAAATTAATAAGAGATTCTGCAAGGCCTTCATTGAAATATGTCGTTTTGGTCTTCTGTTTACAAAAAGTTAAAGTGAATTTGGAGAGCAGCTACTCAAACTATAACTGGTGTAAGAAAGTTAAGTTACAAAGAAATACTGAAAATGGGAGAATTTTATTTAAGTATCAAAACAGCTAAGGTTTGGAAGAATCTTACAACAAACAGTTTAGTTAGCAAAATGAATACTTTGCAAATGATCCTGTTGAGTAGCTTAGATTTGTTTTATTCAAGACAACAAATTTAGATAACTGAAATTAAATAAAAAATAATAATCATTTATAAAATTAAGGTTTATATACACTTTCACCTTGCTAACTGGATGATTTTCATAAAAGAAGTGTTCAATAACAAAGTAAAAATTAATACCATACTTTTCATATAAATCAAGTACACCTATATGAACTCATAAAAACATTAATTTTTATCAAATAATTATAATCCAACCACAACAATAACCTATATTAACTAGACAAATAAAAGGTAAAAGATGAGTTTCATTTGATAGCTTACATTTTCAAACACTTTAAAATACTTCATTAAATCATAATAACTTACTTGTATGAAAATGTCCTCAAAAATGATTTTATTCTGAGACAACAGAATGACTCATTTATTCATTAATCATTAACTATTGTTGTGTCACTGCAATTTATTTGATGCTATGAAAATCATACATGTATTTTAGTTAAAATTTATATAAGCCTAAGAGCAGCAATTTACAGAAAACCTGCTAATTTTAAACGGAATTTTTCTAGTTCCACCCACTCTTATTCTACCGTTCTTTTATTTACCATAGTTAAAATTACATAAACATACATTTGGCAGGGCGTGAAAAAGACAAGCATTACTTTGTGATCTAATAGTGATAGCGCAACTTCCATAACATAAGGGTTCATTTACTTATTCCAAATTTTCTAATTTTAGTCAAATGCCAAGTTCTCAATCTAAGTAATTATAATTCTGTGGCATTTCTCAAACATTCCAGATAAATAATAAATACATGTTGATTACAAAAATAATATGTTTGTCATGGAGTGACGTAAGTAAACCCGTTAGTTAATGCATTGCCATTGAGGCAAAATTCTAAGCCTAACTCAATAAATGTACTGTAATGTTCAGTCTTACATAGTAAGACTACGCACAACAAAAGCAGGTTTCATTCAATTTGTGCCATCCAAAACTTTGGTTTCTCGAAATATTTACAATCATACATATTTTATTACATCACTAATAAACATTCTAGAGTCATATTTACCAAGTTTCAACAAATAATACCCAACCTTGAAACTTGATGTTTTCCTAAATTAACTTCAAACACCATCAACACGAACAGAAAAAAAAATGTAGTCATTATCCGAACTCAAACACAAATCCGCAGCAACGGGCGCACCAATACACGTACATACACTTACGACCCAACAAACTCAGATATGACCAAGTTACTATAGCTCGACGATTGTAACTTACTCTTCCAGGGGCGCTCTAACAGCTTGAATATAGTGTGGCCTATTACAAATGCAAAATATAACGCGTAAAAAATAAACGTATCTTAGCACTTTTCTGTTTTAAAGTACACCTATAAACACGATTATCACCCATGTCATTGGATCAAACATTTGTGGATTTGTAGTGAGCATATTAAATAAAAAAACACAAAAGTTATTGGTAAACCTGAAAGTTACCAAATAATCATGATATACTTAAATTATATTATAAATCCATATACCGAAAATACTTGTGTATAATAAATAGCTACATGGAAATTTATAGCAAGTCGGTTTTTAGTGGATAATTAATTTCATACAGCAACACATAAATATTAACATTTATAAAAAACAACAACAACAACTAGTATATCTGGAAATTACTTAGTTTAATATTAGAAACGTCTTCTTTATGTCTTTCTTTCTTTTGTTTTCTTTTCTGCTATATAACTGAATCAGGCTAATTCATAACCTCTACATGATACCTACAAATCATGAAATCATTCTGTCATACTGTTTGAAGATTGTTCAGCCATGTTTGTTGTCAGTCGGTTCAACTAAAATCTTAATTTTTTATGTGCTCTTGTTTTAGAGTCGATAGCTTCAAATATTCTATTGTTTTGTCATATTGGTGTTTTACTGGTAATATATATATATATATAGAGAGAGAGCGAGTAAGGTAGCCTCCCCTCCCCCCATGTTTTTTGTTGTTGTTGTTTTTTTGTCCAGAGTTAGGGATGGATAATCCGAGGGTCGCGGGCTCGAATCCCCGTCACACCAAACATGCTCGCCCCTTCAGTCGTAGGGGCATTATTATGGTACGGTCAATCCCACTATTAGTTGGTAAAAGAGTAGCCCAAGAGTTGGCGGTGGGTAGTGATGAATAGCTGCCTTCCCTCTAGTATTACACTGCTAAATTAGGGATGGCTAGCGCAGATAGCCCTCGTGTAGCTTAGCGCAAATTTCAAAACAAACTTAAAACAAATCGTTTGCTTTGTTTTTTATATAATTATCTCTTCTATCTTTGAAAAGACACTGGCAGACTGTAAAGACCCCCTACAGATGACGGCGAGTTTTTCTTATCTACTAGAAATATACTAGGGGACTTAAATGTCGCTTACTGAGCACTGTGGTGTCATATTCAGAGCTTCTACAGAAACAAATATTGAACTACACAAAAAATATACACGATAATAAAATCATATCCTTATGGATTCAAGTTTCTTTTGGACACTTGAAGTGCTGTCATTACTTTTGAAGGAACAAGTCTTCCTTTGTCTGTTTCTGTTAAATTCAAATGATTTTATATACATCCTTTTGTGGTACTTCCAATTACGTGCTATTAGTGTCAACAATTTGGGCATAGTCCGTCTAACTGCAGCTCTCAAGTAGCACAGCAGTATGTTTGTGGACTTACAGCACTACAAACTGGGTTTATAACTGTGAAGGGCAGGACATAGATATGTCATTGTGTGTCTTTGTGCTTAACTACAAACAAACAAATAAATTCTAACTGTTGGGGAGACCTCTGTTATTTTATGTGTAGAGAATCTCATCAAGTTTTGCAGCGTACTGAGGTAACTTCTTATTGTTCAAACTGTGACAACCCTCCACCATTGAAGATATGATCTGTGTCCAAAGCACAAAGAGTCACATAAATTAGAATGGGTTAAGACTGTTTGTAACTTCACTAGTAGTATAGCCAGAAAACACGTCTCCCTCTAACCCATTAAATCAAACATTATTTTTCTTAAGTATCATCAAGCAATCTTCTGATCTTTTATTTCACCTCTAATTCCTTTGGTGTCCCTTCATACCCAATTTCAGTTTCTATGGCAAATGAATTTGTTCATATAGGTCAAGACACTTAAACTGCTGCCTTATCTTTAAATACATTAAACCCAAATCTGCAGTCTGTTACATTTATTAGAGATTTTATCAACAGCTGTGCCTAAGTTAATAAAAATTGTGAACGTATAAAAGTCATCTATTTACTAGTACATAAATATATTTGTTTTGCTGATTCGGTTCCTAATGATATTCATATTCATTTCCAACCTCGATATAGTACCATAATTTTGCGTTTTACATTGGAATTCTCAAAGCTTCCAAGCAAACAATTCTTTTGCAATTTTGTTTCTCACTCACGACCTCAAGAAGGGTACCTTTTTAAAACTTGACTAAAACCAATCATTTCTTATATATTTCCCCAAGTTACAATAAGATTTGATAAAACAGATCTTCTCACGATCATGGTAGCCTCTGCTTTTTAGATAGGTAAATTGTTGTTCTAAATGTCGGAACTTTATATTCATGGGTATCTGCATCTGTGGGTTAATAATCATCTCATTCTTAATGCGTATAACTCTTGTGTCATTTTCTTCCCTGAACAAATGAGAACAGTTCTTTCTATTATTAGTATTATTACATTTATACGTGGAGATTTTATAGCTTATCGTGTTCTGTGAGTATAGTTTCTTACACCATAAATAACCATTTCTTTGAGCAAATTCTTAAAAAATAGGCTTTAGTTCTCCTTATTGAAAGACCTCCTACTTGTCTGAATCCTAATATTGGCCACTGATATGTTTTGAGGCCTTGTTGCCTTTCCTAATCATACTGGTGAAAAATGTGTGTAGACTGCTCAGTATACAACTTTTGCAGTGACCATTTCCCATGCCTTATCTAAGTTTTTATCTGAGACGAAACTTATGATTTCTTCATTTTTTCAAACTTTATTATTCTAGTACCTTTTAGGAAGAATTTCCTACGAAACTGAAACTGTTTTTACTTCTGCTTGTACTCTAGTACTCTTCTTATGATGGCCATTTCCAGATCTTCAAAATTGAATAATACCAGAAAGTTTTTTTTCTTGAAAAGATTACCGTTTATTTATTTTTTTATTTTTTGAATTTCGCGCAAAGCTACTCGAGAGCTATCTGCGCTAGTCGTCCCTAATTTATCAGTGTAATACTAGAGGGAAGGCAGCTAGTCATCACCATCCACCGCCGACTCTCGAATTACTCTTTTACCAATGAATAGCGGGATTGACCGTCAAATTATAACGCCCCCACGGCTGAAAGGGCAAGCATGTTTGGTGCGACCGGGATTCGAATATACGACCCTCAGATTACGAGTTGAACGTTTTAACCCACGTGGCCATGCTGGGCCTGAAAAGAGTACCATATTGAAATAATAAATACATTACATTAGTGGCTGGGCATTGCAAATCTAATTTGATACTTCAGCTATAACTCGTTCAAATTATATTGACAAACCACTGCCGCATACAAAAGAAATATTGGAAGCTGCAAGTGTTCCAGCTGGAAACGTTTTTATCCTCTATTACTGAGGGCACTATTCTTCTTCCAGTACACTAAAAATTTCCAAAATGTTCGAAGTCCTACTACAAATAGTTTATGGCTAGTGTAAGAAAAAAATCCATCCATTTTCAGGATAATTATGAAGCCTTTGTTTTTTATCTATTACATAAAATAATAGTCTCCATTATTTCTTACAATATAAATCACGCAACTTAATATTCCGAAATCTTTGCTGAGGAGAGTGATAACGGCATTAAACTTTCTTTATTCATAATAGAGCTTATTTCCATTCTCTAATAAGAAGGACACTACTTCAAGAAGAGGTTCTGTAAGCTATTGTATGCTATGCTGCTCAATCTTAGTGATTTTTCTTATAATTTCTTATTGAACACGATTAATGTGTATGTTCTTCTCCTTCAAAATATGCAGAACTTCTACCTATCCTCAACTAAAACAGTTCCTACTGTCGATTCACAACTCTCACTTTCTTTGATTTCTTGTACCGCTAAGACTTTCGAACATATTATTATTGATGCTTGACTTACCTGAACTCTTCAATGCTGTGGTTGTTTTCCATCTGGTTAGCATGGCTTTCACCGTGATAATATCATAATAACGTACTCTTCAAAAATCCAGGAAGTTATTTTGGTCAACACAGCCAATAAAGGAATTGTCATACTTATTTTACTTGACGTGGATATTGCATTTGATATTATTTGGACCGATGGTCTTTTTCAGAAATCTTAAGATCAGGTTACTGTGGCCACATACTGAAGTGGGTTAGTAGTTTCTTAGAAAACAGAACATTCAAGATTATACTAGGTGTTGCTCATTCTCGAAATTGTTGTTTCCAAAATGGTGATGCACTCCATGACTCGAAACTCAGTCTGCCATTTTTAATATTATGTTGTCTGTTCTATAAAGGCGCTTGATAATGAGAGATTTGTTTGGTATATTCGTCAATGAAATCGTTAATTGGTTGTAAAGATAAACTGTTTGATCATGCCTTCAGTTCATTTTACTTAATCTAGAAATTTGGGCTTCTAATTGAAATTTTTATTTTGTTCTCCGGAAATACAAGTATTTAGTCTTCTCCAACCATTAAGTCTTCTTAAGACTTGAATGTTTTACTTTTTCCTCATTTTTTCATCGAAAGAATATATAAATATTGCCTCTTTGGTATTACTTCGCGTAGTTAGTTTGATACCGCTATTTTAGTTCTATTAGACAATTGTAAACATAGAATAAATTTGTTACAATTCTTTTCTGTTTCCGTTCTGTATTGTGGATTATTTGCACTCACCTGGATCACAGAGACCTTTTTATTGATCTGTATGTATTACTCTTAGTTTTTTGTAGCATTCAGCAAACTGGTTTGCATGTAAAGTTCAGTGCTTTACCATGTATCATAATGCTGCTTTTAATATTGTTTCAATTGGCTTTCCTCTTGATCTCTACTGAGATGTTTTACAGCGTTTAGACCGCTTCCTTGTGATCTACCTTCAAAAACAGCAACACCTCAAGTTTTACCCTTAGCAATGCAACTTTCTTCCGGTTCAGTTACAATGTGTCACTTCCTCACTTATGTTAAAAATATTTCAGACATACTTGCAGAACCTTAAACAAATTACAGCTTTTATAGTATTTCGTAGATAACCACTAGAGCGGAGAAGTTAGGTCTACTAAAAATAGAAAGCTCGGGCTTGCATGTATATTCCTCACTAGTTACAGCAATAGGTAAGTCACAAAATTAAGAAAAGAAATAATTTCGTAATGTAATTTTAATTAGTTACATTATTGTAAACTATACTTGTAATGTGCAATTTGCTATTGAGAGAGCATAGAACACAAAATTCGAGGGATGTGACTTCAAGTTTTATCTGGTATATTGAAAGGTTATAAATACGATCTTTTCGTGTAGCATTTAGTTAGATGAGTGATTAAGTCAAAGAAATTATAATTTTTGTTTTGTTAGTTTTTTTTAATTTCGCACAAAGCTACTCGAGGGCTATCTGTGCTAGCCGTCCCTAATTTAGCAGTGTATGACTAGAGGGAAGGCAGCTAGTCATCACCACCCACCGCCAACTCTTGGGCTACTCTTTTACCAACGAATAGTGGGATTGACCGTCACATTATAAGGCCTCCACAGCTGAAAGGGCGAGCATGTTTGGCGCGACGGGGATGCGAACCCGGGACCCTCAGATTACGAGTCGCGCGCCTTAACGCGCTTGGCCATGCCGGGCCAGAAATTATGAAGTACGCTTGCAAAAAATAAAATTGTTTTCAAGATATGCAGTTCAATCACTCAGTATGTTAGCTACTGCAATTACTTTATATAAGTTGATTTGTTTTACATTGGAATAATGTCATTTGCAACGTAGGTCTATAGCAGTGTATAAGTGACCGAGCATATGACTTTAAAGGTGGAAATAATATTTTATTCTTACTTGGAATGGACGTTGAATTATTTACACCAGATGATATAAAAAAAGCATGGCAACAAGAGAACAATATTACAACACTGTTGTCAGAAGAGGGGCATCGTGTTAATGGAAAAATAAAATAGAATATCGACTAAATTCCAATTACTGAAAATGACGACTAAAAGGTAAAAGACTAAGAGTAAATCTTACTTGAGATGATTAAATTATTAAGATAAAATTAGGAAGAAATTTATAGAAAAAATAAAACAGACCAAGAAGAAAGAAACCATGACCAGGTGGATGAGGCACTCGACTAGTAATCTGAAGGTCGCGGGTTTGAATCCCCGTTACACCAAACATGCGCGACCTTTCAGCCGTAGAGGCATTATAATGTGATGGTCAATCCTACTATTCCTTAGTAAAGAGTAGCCCAAGAGTTAGCGGTGGGTGGTGACAACTAGTTGCCTTCCCTCTAGTCTTACACTGTTAAATAAGGGACGGATAGCGCAGGTAGTCCTCGTGTAGCTTTGCGCGAAATTCAAGGGAAACCAGACCAAGAAAGAAACTGAAAAATAAAAAGGAAGTCAAATGATAGAAAATTTAAAGATGGTCACAAAGAAATAGGAAAAACAGGAAAATGAGACACAACACTGAAAGAGAATTGAGAAGAGTGTGCCTGTAATTTAAGAGAAAAGTAAAAACAATGATATTTAATATTTAAAGATGAATTAGAAGAGAAAGTAAACCTGATTTAAGACTGAAAAAGTATGAACATCTCTAATAACAAAAGTGATGAAGTAGAAAAGAACTTCAGTGACATGATAAAGCATCTGGAAATTAAATTATTAAATGCAGATATTAAGCTAATCACATCTTTTTCTGCATTGGTTCAAGAGCTCCAACCGAAAACGCCATATATTACCAGATAAAGAATAGAAGAACTTTTATGGTATACACCGACCAATTTTTTGGTGTATTACTTGTTACTGAAAGATATTCCTGGACTACGCCAACCATGACATCACCAATTTTACAACAATTAATTGAAAAACCAACAGATGATAAGGGGAAGATACCATGACAGTTACATTAGGCTCAGTTTGAAATGATTTTCAGAATGAACAGGTAAAATAGTGAGCAAAAAACATCCCTCTTACTTCCAATTTAAAAGGACTAGTTTTAGTACTATTATATAACCTTCCAGATGAAAGGTGTAACAACTATCAAGCATTGATAGCCATCCTATCCAACAGTTTTGGAGTGTGACACCAGAAAGCATGCAGCGAAAAGTTTTGAAAGAGAGTACAGAGAAAATAGAAGACCTTAGGTCAGTGGTTTTTAACCTTGTCGGAGGTACTGTTTGAATAAAAAATATGATTTTTTTCAAATTCAAAACATAAGTACATATTTTATTAGTGCACAAAATGAACCATGCATCAGTTGCACACACTATCACTGTGTTCAAAGAACAAAACCAACAAAACATGAATTTTACACAAAAACAAAAACATAACCCAATGAATATTTACTGCAAATCAATGTGACTTTTGCTCTTGCCTTTCAGAGACAAGTTCAGAAATGCGCGGCTTCACCTTGGCAACTGCCACTCCCATATCATTTTTGCACCAAAGTCTGTTCCTTTTCTTAGTTTTTATGTCTGCCATCCTCGAAAAGGACTGCTTGCAAAGATACGTTGTAATAAACGGTATGAGTATCTCAAGGGCTTCTTTGCAATAATAGGGTATGCTACGATTTGGTGACACCAAAACGTTGAGAGCATTGTTGTTCTGAAAGGTTGCTGTTGAACCTGGCTCTGCTGAAGTTCAATGATTTCGTCCGAGGTATTCATCATTGACATCTGCTGTCACAACACTAAACGTGAACGGCTGTCTCACCCATGCTGGATGTGACTCTCTGGTGGGGAAGTATCCGTCGAGAGACTTTGCGAGCTCATCTAAGTGCATGGAAATTGCTTGCTTCAGTTCCCTGGGTACAGAAATGTCTCCGATTTCAGACACACCTTTGATCTTACTCAGACAGTCGTCCAGCAGGGGAAAGTTTGTGAAGTTATCATTCTCTATTCGTCGTTTCCATAACGGTAGCTTATTTCGAAAAGCTTTCAGGTTTTATTCCACTTCGATGATGTTGATTACACCGCCCTGCATCTGTTGATTGAGATGATTGAGAGCATTGAAGATATCAGCCACGTACGCAAAAATGAAAAGGAACTCAGATTTTTCGAAGCAATCTGCATGACAATGTTGGTGCTTTCACAAAAACAGGTCTAATTCCACACGCATGGCAAAAACACGATTCAGTACCTTTCCCTGGGATAACCACCGAACGTTAGAATGGTACAGAAGTACCTCGAATTCAGAGCCCATTTTATTACACAGCTTTTTGAAGATGCGTTGCTTCAGGGCACTATTTCACACAAAGTTCACACATTCCACTACAATTTTTAAACACTTTTGCCAGTTTTGAAGGTAAGGTTTTTGTTGTCAACGCATGCCTGTGCAGAACACAGTGCGTTACAATGATGTATGGTGCATCGGCTTTCACCAGCGCACCAAAACCAGAGTTTCGTCCTAGCATGACTGAAGCTCTATCCGAAAAAACTGAAGAAACCATATCGCACGAAAGATCGTTGTCTCTGAAGAAGTCATCCACAAGTTTCTTCGCGTCGGCTGCCTTAGTTGTTGTTGTAAGAGGCTTACAAAATAAAAAAATCTTTTTTATCTCTTCGTCCTTCATATAACGCACGAATACAACAAGCTGGCTTAAATTGGAAACGTCGGTGGTCTCGTCAAGTTGAAGGCTGAATTCTGCTGGGCTTGAAATCAGATCTGCAGTTACTTGAGCCAAGATGTCATCGCTCATGTCATCTATTTTGCTGCTGATGGTGTCATTTGAAAGAGGAATTTGGATAACTTATTTTCAGCAGCTTTTCCCAGTATAATATTCGCCATCTTCAACGCAGCTGGTTTTACGAGTGCTTCACAAATGGTGTGTGGTTTGCTCTGCTTTGCAATCAAGTACGCAACTTCGTACGATGCTGTGAGAATCGGTTTGTCGATGGGTACAAAGCCGAGAACAGGCAAAGTAGCCTTTTCATCGAACCTGGCTCTCTTTACCTTGAATTCAGCAAGCGTTGTGTTCTTGTATTTCTCATCTCAATGCAGCTTTAGGGAGTGTTATCTTAGTTTTGCCAGTGCTAGACTAGAATTGCTCAACTTGGCATTGCAAATCATGCATTGAGGAAGCTGACTCCCATCATGTTCCGTTATACACGTGAATCCATATTGTACGTATTCGTCCGTCCACTTTCTACATAGTTAGTATGAAAGGATTGAAAGATTAGGAAATAAATCACAAATGACGCACGATTACTACAGTCACAAGTTGACTGCTAAGCGCACGAAGTTCCCTGCAGCATAGATATTAAGGCCAAGTGATGTGACGTAATCAGCCGCAGCCAATGATGGCCAAGTGGAGCATAACATCACGAATCATATGAGTGGGGTGAACGGAACGGACACACACACAGTTTTTGTGTCTTGACCTCCTCCGAACCCCTGGGGTTCGATTGAATCTAGGTTAAGAACCACTGCCTCAGTTGAACTTCAAAAACATTTGAAAAGGTTTGTCCAGTAATCTTATCCAAATGCTCGTCGTGAAATTATTGATTTGTTGGCACATTACTAGTTTCTAGATGTTATAACAGACGAGGATTAGGCTGGATCAAAAAAGGTACATCCTTAAATACATCTCTCCAGTTAGCTATCAAACCAGAATCCATTGAGATTACAGATGACCTAATAATGGTATCATTCAGAACTTATAGAGATGTAATATTTTGCAGTATCGAAACACAAATTCTCCCTTCCAATAATCTAAAAATATTAAAAGCATTAAGCAGATCGATAGTAAAATACAACAGAGTAAACAACCTAAAATATGATAGATATTTGAAATGTAGCTTGAAGAGGCATACATCTAGGGACGTCGACAAAATTATACACAGAATAAGAGTTCTCAAAAGATAGTAGCAAAAAAAGGTATTATTACTCGGATAAATCTGACAGTTGAGAGTGTAAAGAACAAACAGCTGTTTTAAGCCAAGAAAACAGTGTTCAGCTAGATCAAAATAACAAAATGAAGCTAACTAGATATAAATAAAAAATAAACTAGTTGTACTTATGAAACAAATTTCTGCTGAAATGTTCCATCTATCAAGAATAAGAAAAAATCTATTATTTGCAAAACTCTTCTACGAATTCACAGTCTTATTGATGAAATTGAAAACTTTGCAGTCTGCTGACAGATATTGATTACACAGCTATAACTGTTTGTCTTAAGTTGTTAATGAAAGACGGTAAATTGCATTCAAATATGAAAAAGTGAGAGCATTTGATACAACTAGCAGGTAGTCATAAAGACCAGGTACAAAAGATGTTGGAAGTTATTCATACTGTAGGAAGCTCTCCTGTGCCTCAAGTTCTGTGGGTAATCGACTTAATTTGGAAACATGGATGTAAGGTCAAGATAGCTTCAGGTAACTTCATAATGCATGACCAGAAATTCCTTCTTTACTATATGACAGTTACTACACTAAAGGTTGAATGTCCAGTAGAAACAGGAATGATGGTTATTGTACAACCAAGGAATGAAATATTCAGCCTGGAATCATTAGCAACAATTTTTTCACTAGTGATTAGGGAATAGTGGAACTAAATACTCTAGCATGTCAAAAATAAAGATGTCGTACATGATTTTATCCAAGAAACAATTAAATCAGCTTGTGGTAAAACAAAGAGTAGTTTTACTGTAAGTTCTGATAAAACTGGATTCCATCAAGGTGAAATGAGAGAGTTGAACGATTGTCATCATGAGAGAGGGGATTTCGTTGTTAAGTTGATGCTTGAGAAAATACAATTCAAGCCAAAGGTCAGTGAGAGAATGATAGATCAAATTCAGATAAAGTTTGTTAGCGGACAATTTCTGCAGAGAAACCTGAAGATCCTGTCAAGATTGCATCCAAAGGATCATCGAAAATAAAGCCACTATTCGATGTGACCTTCCATCTTTCCAAAAGTAGGGAAAATATATAATATGTCCTTGTATTACACTTTCCTTTACCTTGGTTACTCAGGAATGCCAAAATTAATTATTCATTTACTAATACACCACGTAATATATGTCTTATTCCATGATCTATAGAATTTTTATCTAGTCACCCAAATGCTTTTTCATGTATTTAAAGACGGTTTGGTTAATTTGTATCCTGATCGCACTATGAGTGCCTTACGATGTTAGATAGTAAGGAATATCCTACCACGTTCTTTATAATGTGATATTATTTACGTTGAATTATTTACTATCATATTTGTAATATTACAATGGATTATAAATAAAGGGTACAGTAATTCTAATATTTATATAATTTTTGTTCCTAAATAATCTTCAAGCTTTATCGTTATTTTATTTCCTCAATCAGCCATGATTTGGGAATTCCACCCCATTCTCACTCATTTATCACATTTTAACTGTGCAGTACTTTTTTGGGGTATCAAGATATGTTGGAATATATGGCAATGAATGTGCCAATAGACTTCTCAAGCTATTGTTTTTAATCCTCTGTTGTTCGTTTCCCAGCTGTAAATTTCACAGGAATTCGCAACAGGTTAACTTAACACTTACAATCCACCTGTGCTTTCTCTTCTAACGGATGTATCAAATTTTAAATTTTATCTTCTCCTCTGTCATACCATTTTTGTATCACTAATAGATAATTTGATGTTATATTCACTCGTCCTTATCTTGTCATCTGCTCTTTGAATTCTAACTTGTAAAAAATTGGTTGTGCAGCACAGCATCTGCAATTATTTGCTGTACATCTTTTCTTTGAATGCCCTCACCATTCTGCTTCCCGTTTTATATTGTCTCAGTCTTCAGCATCTTATGGCATTTCCTTCTCCTTGAGAACTATTTTGGGTGTTGGAAATCTTCTTATATGTCTATCGTTTTATATAGTCTATTCAGTGTCTTAGTTTTTCAAGAGCATTTTTCTGATTGACTCATCATAATTTTTATTATTTTTTGAAACAGCCTTCTAATTTTCTAGGTGTTCAAGGTTCATAGGGTTTAGAATTATAACTTGTGCAGCCTCTGTGGATGAAATTCTGATGGATTTTTTATCATTTCGTTTTTGAAGCATATCTATCTTTATACATTATGCTTGAAGATGCTGTGACGGCATTCAAGAATAGGTTTGATGCTGACAATAACAATATTGATGGTTGTAGTAGACTCCCACTGGATCAAGAACAAGGTCTTAAACCTCAAGCAAACAATGAAGGAAGGTCACATAATTTAATCTTAGAATCGAAAAGAAATAATTAATTATTGCGTGTGGTGAGACCATTCAGAAACCTCGTGTATCTTTGACTGCTCATAACTCCCATCTGATATATACATTATCGTATGATTGCATATTTAGAAACAACTGATTCATAAGTTTCCATCAATGCATGCGATATTTCCAAGAAACAAGTTTTGAAATTTCTTGTTCTTCGCGCTGTTCCCAAATACGATACTTCATCTATGGCTGTTGGAGAGATCTTCGTTAAATATATACTGTTTTGTATTCTTGTATTCTGAAGACGGCTGGTATGAGTGTTAAAACTTTAATTAAAACAGAGTACAGAACAACGTTTCGACTTTCTTCCGTCATTTTCAGGTTAACAAAGGAAAATGGTGTTTTGTATCGTGTTCAACAAATATAACACTAGGTAACGCTGTATATTCTAATGTTACTCATCGTTAACTACGGGGCTGAACTGTGGAAGACGTGGCAAAGATTACTAGTGTAATAGTGATTGCTTTAAGTTCAAAAATTCTCAGCAAATTACTGTTATATCACAAATATCATACAAGTCTGTAAAGTGTTTCTATTTGAATAAATATTACATTTTTGTCATGGGTCTTACTATTTCAAGTATATTAAATCGCTTGATTGGAAAAAGACAAGTTAGAATATTAATGGGTGAGTAATGTTTGAAAGTGAACGTGAAATTATGTAATCTGAAGACCACCAGTTAGGCTTAACTTTATTTTTTTTTATATCAAAGTTAAAGTTTTTATTATTATTATTCATATATACTGAAAGCCTAGTTGTTACTTGTGATTACCAAACAATTTGGTTTAAGGAATTTATCTGATATTTGAATTAAGTACAAAATACGAAGTTTATAGCTTTCTTAAATACTTTATAAATAAAAGGAATTATAATTTATATGAAAAATTTCAAACTTTCCTAATTCTTAAAAATTAAGTGAAATAAAAAAACTGGAAAGGATGAATGCCATAAGTTTAAAATGATATATAGGATAGAAGACTCCTAGAACTTTAAGAAAGCTGAAATTTGTTAAAAATCATTAAAAGTACGTATGAGATCTAGCTAACAATGTTAAAACTTCAATAATATTGTGAAGTATGTTAAGTAAGCAAAATGTTAAAGTGGGAGATTGAGTCCTTAAAGGTTACTGATGGGAAGATTTATGTTGAAGACTATATATGTATATATATAAGATGAGTTGGCTTTTTAATAATCTCTGTTTACAAGAGAGAGAAAGTATTAGCATATTAAGATCTATGGAAAATATTAAGACCAGAATGAATTATATGAATATTAATTTCTTAGCTGTAGAAAGAAAAAGATAAAGCACCAAGTTCAGACTATTTTCTCATGGTTTTTAAGATCAAATACATAAAACTCATTTATTTCGTTTTGGTAAATCATTAAGTAGATGCATATGATTGGAAAATTTAATGTGCAAGTATTTCCTGTTATTAAGGGTAGGTGAGGTAATAAGAATTGCCTTGGATGTGCAACAAATCTTTATTTATTTTGTGGGAAAAAGAAGCTTTGTAAAATCATCTAGTGAAATTGATAGCACAGAAGAAAATCAATGTGAATTAAATAGAGAAATTTTCTCTCATCTGTTAAATCTTTTTTGAGGATGTTGGATGCTACGTAAATGGTGGAAAGGGTGTTGGTATAGTGAACATGGAATTCCATAATTATTTTTATCAGGTAACACATAAAAGATTACTAGAAAATTACAAGGAGTTTTGGAAAGACTAGTAAATTGGAATATAGGATGATTATGTGGGAGAAAGCAATAAGCTATTAATGGACGTTATTGCTAGTGGAGAGTCTCAAGTTAGTGCCATTTCAGCCGTGTGGACGTTATAATGTGATGGTTAATCCCACTATTTGTTGGTAAAATAGTAGTCCAAGAGTTGGCAATGGGTGGTGATGACTAGCTGTCTTATCTCTAATCTTACACTGCTAAATTAGGGACAGCTAGTGCAGATAACCCTCATGTAGCTTTGTGCAAAAATCAAAACAAACTTTTTTATTGAAATTTTTGTGATTCTCTAAATTATGTTCTGTTGTTTTTTATGCAGAATGACATTAACCTTTTCGTGACTGACCTAAGAAGAAAATAAATTTGTTTTACATTTCTTTCAGAAAAGTTAACTTATTAATTCCAGATTGTCTCAAACAGAAATTCAAGTTTGTTTTTCTTTTGTTTTTAAAGTTACATAGATATTTCCATATGGGAGCATCACATTTACAATAATGTAATATGATAATTAACCTTTCTAAATATATGTTATTTCATAGTGAGGGCATAGAAATAACTCCTATAAATGTTTTTCAGAATAAAATGTAAATTACAAGTGTTTTATTCAGAAAAGTTTTAATATTTACTTTTATATAGTGAACAATATAAAACTTGCAACTTTCTAAACAATTAAAATGTGATATTTAAGTTAATTAAATCTTACTGAAACTGATATTTAGGTTTCTTAACTCTTCTACATTAAATTGTGTGCGATAAAAGGTGGTGTTACAATAATGTGTGGTCTACAAAGATATATTGTTTTTGTGGTCTACACAGATAATGTCATCACCACCATTTTAATGATTCATTAAAACATAATTTCTTGTCAAATGTTTTATGTTTATTCAAGCTTTTGTTCAGCAAACAATAATTTAATAAATTGTATGTTCTGAAATAGTACATTAAATTTACACTATAATTGCACTAGTTTTGATTGTTGGAACTCATTTAATTCTGATTCTCTTTGCTCCATAAATTTTATGCAATGGTATTTTTATACTTTATTAGTTTAAAAGTATTTATAATAGTTGGCACCAACTGCAAATAAACGAAAGTTAAAATGATGGTGATGATGGTATCTTTGTAGACGGCAGACTGTAATTGTACCTAAAAGTTTTATTTTACTGTAAATTTTAGTGCTCCCATACTGGAATAGGAGGAGGTAAAAGGTTAAAATATGGGTGCTACAAGATTGATCTTACTCTTTCCATTAATTATGAATACATTTCAGAAACTGTCAGTTTTATTCTTTTGCCAAAACAAACCAACAAAAAACATGATTTTGAGTATGAACGTGTGTAGATACTCAGTACTTTTGGGAACATTTGATTTCTAAACATTTTCATGCTTTCTCTAAGCATATTGATTACACTGTGTAACAAAATTTTTACTTTTTCTTATTTTTGGAGAGAAAGTGTTATTTCCCAAGTGCTTGTGCCTAAATTAAATGGAGAAGACCTATTTTTCTCTTCAGATATTGCTTTTGTGACCTGGGTAATGAAATTTTCAAATTTACCCATTTTCCAGAATATTCCAGGTAGATTCAGTGCTGAGTAGCTGATAGAGAATGCTTCTTGAACTTACAAGAATTTTCAAGAACTTTCTAGAATGTTGTAGAATTTATGAGAAAAGAAACTTTTACAATTTTCTAGAACTTTCCATAGTAATATATATACAGGGGCTTGCCACTCACAATTTTAGTTTAGTTCTGGCTGCCTGTGTGAACACAGACTTTTCTGATTTTACCAGAGATAGCATCAAGAAGTTGCAAGCATTCTCCAGATGCATTCTGCTATGTATGTGGCCAATTTATCAAACACTGGCCACAACAAACAGAGTTCTCTGTGGGGAGGCACAATGTCAAGTGTGAGCCACTGGTGGACCTCCAGAAGGTGGTGTTCCCCCCATTGCACATAAAATTGGGTCATATGAAACAATTTGTCACAGCTCTTGATAAGCAGTCTGCAGCCTTCTAGTACCTTCAAGACTTCTTCCCTGAGCTGTCTGAGGCAAAGGTCAAAGCTAGTGTCTTCATTGGACCACAAATAAAGAAGATCCTGGAGTGCACAGTATTCTCCAAGAAACTCAGTAGGAAGGGAAAAAAAAAGCTTGGGGCAGCTTTGTTGAAGTGGTTCGAAGTTTCTTGGCAATCACAAGGCTGAAATTATGTGGAACTGGTTGAGGCTCTGGTGCAGAACAACGGCAAAGTGGGCTGCAGGATGTCTCTGAAAGTCCATATCCTTGAGACTCATCTTGATAAATTCAAGGAGAACATGGGAGCATACTCAGAGGAGCAAGGTGAGCACTTTCATCCAAATATACTGGACTTTGAATGCTACTACCATGGAGTGTATAACAAAAAGATGATGGGAGACTATATTTGGGGGCTGATACATGAAGTGATTTACATTACAGTCATAAATCTCGAAAAAACTACTAACTTTTAAACATTTTTTTTATTTTTGTATAACTTTGGTATAAATACATGTAAATCTTGATTCATATGTTGTTTTATTCAGACCTTATGTGAAATAAAGTGTGCAAATTTGCCCGTTTTTACATGGAAAATAGTTTACTTTCTAAATTTCATTATCCTGGTCATAAAAGGAAGGTTGAAGGGAATAATGGCCATTTTATGTGTTTTTACAATATAAGCAATTAAGAATAATACTATCCAGGAACACAATTTGTGTTATATAATATTATGCTTTAAAGATTATTATTACTTTTTATCTAGTTGGTTTGGATGCTGCAGGAAAGACTACAATTTTGTACCAACTAAAGCTAGGAGAAGTGGTGACAACTATACCTACTATTGGTATGTACATGTTTATTTAGTTAGAATATCTCAGTACTTCTGGAAACATAATTAATAGATCATTTTGTAAAAATAGAAATAATCATGCATGTATCATTATCTGAGTTTGTACTCATAGAGATAAAGGAAACATTGAAGTATTAGGTTTCAGCCTATGAATCTACGCAAATGTTGATTTGCTAGGTGGTACTGGAGGCATAGTGAAGGGGGACTGGTATCCCTGAGGATTTAGGTATATTAATCACATATTTTTCAGCTTCCATGTATAATAAAGTTGTTTTGTAACATTTAATAAAAAAAAAACTTCTATAAACTATTACTTTTGCTTTGGTTTGTTTTAATGACCATTTTATTAAAAATGTATATCAATGTTTTAGCTATTTAATTGTTTTCCCTTCAATCAAGTTGTTATGCAAGCATTATATTTTACAGAAGTTTGAAACTGACTTTTGTACCCTTACTAACCTTTCAAACATACTGGGATTTTGTAGTACCAGAACAACTCAGATTTTAATAAAAGTAAAATTAACACCATATGTTGTATGGGTCTAATGGATTTAAAAATTTTAGAAATAAGATAAATGTTGTAACAAGTTTTCAGTTACATATTTGTGCTCTATATCTGTTTGTATTACTTAAGTTTATATTACACTATCTGTATTTATTATTATTTATATACACATACCACTGTTTATAACTTTATTGAAATTGTTATATCAAACTCAACTTCTTACATAATTTTCTGAAGGTAAAGTATCATTTATTGCACCATCTTCTGTTATTGCACCTAGTGTATGCAATAGCTAGAATGCAAAATAACTACTTTCTTATCTGTCTTACACCTTTGCAATATTTCCTTTTATTTATTTTGCAAAAGCTATTCAGAGATGAAAAGGTACAAGTGTATGCAACAGCATTTGCAGCTAGAATGCAAAGGTGTAATGCAGATAAGAAAATAGTTATTTTTAGAGCAAGAGAACAAAGAAAACTATGAACAACATGTAACAGGTGATAATTTGTCTGCTGATGTTAGTGAACTGGAGAGTATAAGTGTTATTTTTCATTTTAACATTTAATTTTCATTTAAGAAAATATTGAGATGAACATTAGTATTCATGCAGAAAATATGAAATAAAGATTTGAGTAATAAGCAATAGTGAGACATACTTGGTTTGGAAAATGCTAGCAGGAAAATATCCAGAGCAAAGAAGGAAGTTCAATCAAGGAGAGAGGATAAAAAGAGTGTTGTTATGAACCTGGTCTGATAAATTTAAAGTATGGGTAGAAACATCACTGACAAATTTTTTATGAGCTTTTCATTGGCACAGCATTCACTTGCCAATTGGTAAACAGTTGTGTTAAAATTTGAAAGAACAAAGACAAGTTTCCACCTAAGTTTAAAAAAGATTTGAAAACCACTACTTTTGAATTCCAAGCATGACCAAATGATGTCATTACATTGTTCCAAAGAAAGGTAATGTTGTAACTCCAAAATACAATGCTCTTTTAACCAACAGTTAACAATTCAGGGATAACAAAAATGACCATTTTATTTTATAACAACAAAGGTGGTATAAACACACTTTACATAGTGCCGTGTGCTTCAGGTACCAAGGATTAACTGTGGTTATCTTCTGTAATGCAATTCATGTTAATGCAGTAAATGCTTTTATAATATGGTAGAGCTTAAACTCTCAGTATCTTTAAGGAAGTTTGCACTTGCACTAGTATTTTCTCATTCAACTGGGGAAGGAGTTTGTAATTAACATTTGTAAGTAATTTATATGCAAAACGGCTCGTTTGGGTTGAGAAAATATTTTACATAGAAGAGCGAACAACGTTTCGACCTTCTTCGGTCATCGTCAGGTTCACAAAGAAAGAGGTAACTGACCGGAAGCTGACCACATGTTTGAAAGGGGTTGTGTAACTGTGTGTCGAAATGTAGAGGGCGGTATTAGATGTTTGAATATATAATTTTATTTATTTTATTATATTAATATAGGTGACTTGTTTCTGTGTGTTATGCTTTATAAAAATAAAACTTAATGAATGTATAGTTGTTTTAAATATTCACTTTAATTCCATCATAATTGAAATATATTTAATACTGTTGTTCCATAATAAGTTGTATATGTTTGAGACCAGGGATTTCCAAACTGTAGTTCATGTCCCAAGGGGGTCCACAGTAATACATCAAATTTATGAAATTACCATTTACTGAAAGATTACTAAATAAAATAATGCTAATACATTATAAAACTAAAAAAAATAATATATATAAATTCCAAATTAATAATTGTAATTAACATAAATTCAGTTATATAAATTCATTGTGCTCCTGACACTGTTGCCTGCTAATAAAAAAAACAACAAAATATTTGATTTCTAGTTGGATTGATGAATATAAAATTGAAGTTTAGAAATATGCCACATCTTCATTTGAAACTGTCAGACATTGACCCCTAAATTTGCAAGATTGTTTAAATAGAACAGTATCATCTTTCATATTAAAGTAAGTTGGAAATATATTTTTTGTTTTCCATATCTAGATCTGTTTTCATTGTACATTTCTTAAAACTAGAATCAAGCTGTAAAGGTATTAAAATATGTATGTTATATATTAGTTAGATATGATAAAACCTTTTTATGGGATGTGGTCTGCCAGTACAGTAAAAAAGTTGAATGGGGTCTGCCAGTTTGTAGAGTTCAGGAATTTTGTTTTTTTTGTGTTTTTTTTTTAACAGAGTGGGTCTATCGTATGCTGTAGGTATCTGATGTAATTTTTCTTAATGGTAGGTCGAGGGTTAAAACAGACAATATTAGGTGAATAAATGCAAGCAATAATTTATTTGTAATGATGATGGTGTTGAAGAAATTGAAGAGAAACATTGGAAGAAAAAAATGTCATTTGTTGGTTTCTAATGATACATTTAATGTAAATGTGACTGATCAATGTTTAATTTAGGATTTTTAAAAAGTGGATCTCGGTGACCCCAAATACCCTAAAATTGGGGCCATTTTCAAATTTGTTAAGTTGTTGAGGCAAGTGATAGTGATGTAGGTTATGCATGGTATGGGGGTTTTGTTCCTCCAAAATCTTTCTCAAGTTTATAATTTTCAAGATCAAATCCATTATCAAAAGAATGATACATAAATGTATAGTGGGTGGACATTTTGCAAACTTGTTTAGAGCTGAGTGGCTGGTGAAATTAGGCTCATCAATTGATTTCATTCAACTATTTGGTAATTGTCACATGAAATTAATCTTATTTTCAGCTAATGTTTTTATGTAATTTTCGAACTACCATATTTTTAATGTGATGGACATCTTTTTATGGTTTCTTTTGCAAAAAAATTGGCTAAACTGAATCTAAAAACATAAGGTAACTTAAAGAGTTTCTAGTTGTCAAACTGCTAACTTTGATGCAGCCACAAGTTCAATGTCTTGCTTGTTTTTAAATATATAGTAATTTCATTGATCTTGTGTGGATTAATTAAATTGATAAAGAAATAACAAAACCGTGTTTTTCTCTTACTGTTAATGATGATACTGTCTATTTAAACCATATCAAAACTGAAAGTAGAAATAAGTGAGTAGTCAATTTATTTTTGTTTATTGTTTAAGTTGGATAAACATAATGTTCAATGAATAAGGGTTTGAATCATTTGATTATTTTGCTATCTTGTATACTAATTGACCTGCCCCCCAGTGGCTCAGCGGTATGTCTGCGGACTTACAATGCTAAAATCCGGGGTTGATACCCCTCGTGGGCAGAGCACAGATAGCCCTTTGTGTAGCTTTGTGCTTAATTCAAAACAACATCAACAACTAATTGACCTTACTAAACTTTACTGTTACTTTGTTTTCAAATATACTTTAGCACATAAACACCTTTGATAATGAAAGTAATGCTGAAAGATAAATTTTCCAGCTCTGTTGCTTGTTTTTGACTCTTCAAAACTTCCCATTAAATGCCTGTGGTGATTGTTAAAATTGGCATCAAAGTGTAGTTAATGAACAAAATGTTAATATTATACAAGTTTTACTTTCTGAGTTTTGATAGGAGATATTTAAAAAAATTCTTGGTCTTCACTTTTCTTGTGAGACTTGTATATGTAAAAATGGCTGGTATGGTTTGAGAAAATTTTTATGTAGAGGAGCGAACAACGTTTCGTTCTTCTTCAGTCATCGTCAGGTTCACAAAGAAAGAAAGAGGTAACTGACGGATAGCTGACCACATGTTTGAAGGGGGTTGTGTAATTGAGTGTAAGAATGTAGAGGGTGTGTTTAGATGTTTTATTATATTTATTAATATAGGTATAAAGGTGTTCCTTTGTATTAGTTTATTTTGGGCTTAAGTTGCTGCATAAGTAAAACTTTTTTAATTTTGCATTTGTTTATGTTTGTTTCTTTATTTAGTATTTGGGTCTTTTTTATGGTTATGTTATTTGATTTGCAGTGTTCAAAAACGTGTGAAGGTGATTTTTATGTTCTTTAAATCTGGTTTCATTTTTCTACTTCTTTCTCTAATACAGAAGTCGTTGCAGTTATCACATTGTATTTTGTAAATAATGTTGATGTGGTGTTTGTCAGTGTAATTTTTACAAAGTATAGACCTGGTTTTTGAATAAATTTTGTTTTAACTGGAATGTTATCTTGTTACTAGTTTTTGCCAAATGTTGGTTATTTTTCTGCTGATGTTGGGAATTTATGGTATGCAGCAGTATATGGTTTTGTGATTTTTTAAATCATGGGTATATTTATTTTTATCAGTTGATTTTGCTTTTTGTCTAGCCATGTGCGTATAAAGTTTTCTACAGTTTGTGGAGAAAACTTGTTGACGTTGTATTGTTTTATTTTGTCTAATTCATTGTTAATTTTATCTGGTGAGCATAGTTTTATGGCTGTGTTTATATGGTTTCTTAGTATGTTGAGTTTTTGTTTTGTTTCATGTGCTAAATTCCAAGGACTGTACAGTCCAGTATAGGTGATTTTTCGGTGGATTCCAGTTTTAAATTGTGTATTGGTTCTTGTAATTTTTAGGTTAAGAAACTATATTTGATTGCTTTCTTTTTGTTCACATGTGAAGTAAATGTTGGAATGTATAGAGTTAATGTGATTGAAAAATTAAGTGTGTGTTCTGTAGATGTGAATTCTGCAATCGTGTCATCTATTGGGTTGAGGAATAATTCATGAGCGTTTTTTCAAGTTAAAAAAATATATTCATAAATTAAATGCTTTCACAAAATATTTCATGTCATTTGGTAGATAATTTTTTGCCCTAATAGATGGTGTGTTTGATTTTCATATGTCTTTAATTTTTGCTTTCATTTTTATCTCATTAAATGGAATGTCAAGTGGACAAAATCGAGCATTTTCGACACCATCTGCTTTTCGCATTTAATTTCTTGCAATTTCGTTTAAAACAATGCATACTATATACCTAGGTATTACATGAAATAAAGTATCATAATAAATGTTTTGGGTGTAATGTGTTCATGCATTGAAGTATTGTATAGTCTTGCATGTAATGCTTGAATGAAATTATTTAAAAACGCTCACGAATTATTCCTCAACCTAATACATATCTGTACCAGTATAGTGGTGGATGTAATGTTGTGAAACTTGCTTACTTTGGATTGGAGATCTTATATCATCTTTACATCAATATTTGAGCATCTCAGTTTCAGTGCAAATTGTAAACTTCTATTGTAGATATTATTAAGACATAACCTGACTATAATCTCTAATTATCTTGTTTTCTTTAACTACATGCCACACTGTCACATCTGATGCTGTAAAAAATGTCATTAATTCTCTCTGACATTTACTATTACATTATTTATAACTGATAGAAAGAGAAGGTCTTCATTTACTGACTTACATATAATTCTAACTCATTTTCATAAAATCTTTTGAATTATTTGACCAAATGATTCAGTTACTATTGCTGAGTTCAGCTCAATCAGCCGAGTGAATTGTTTGAATGCACTTAAAGCATAGGAAGAATAACATTCAGTTATAATAACTATGCTTTGTGTGAGTTATTGTGGCTATTCTGTGTTGGACATTTTAAGTAAAAATTCAATAGAGTACTAAAAATGACCTCTAAAAATTAGGGTTAACTTTTATAAACATTGAGTCTCCAACTGCAAAAAAGTATGAGATCCATTTAAAAGTACTGAAGATTTTGTTTTATATATGTAAATTTTTTTATTTATTGATATAAAAGTGACTAAAATATAAAAAAAATATTTATTATGTTTGGTAAAAAACAAAAGAAAATTATATAAAATAATTTTCTCCATAAAGTATGGATAGAAAAAGCTTGTGTGTTACTTAATTCAATACTGTAACTTGTTACATGAGTTTAATGGTTAGACATGGTCAAAGAATAATAAAACAGTGGCAAACTGTTATTATGAGTCAGTCTCTTTAGGATAAACAGTTGTAATTTTGTGTGACAATCTGTATTCATTTTAGAAAGAGAAAAGAGTAATTTATGTTTATTTCACATTTCTTTGATATTCATTTAGGAGTTTTTACAGGTTGTGCAAATAAAATATGAAAATTAAGATATTTTTAATTTTATCATGGAAACCACCTTGCATTCAGTGCATAATTTACAAAATCTGATATTTTGTATACAAACACTTGTGATGGTTATTAAAATTTGCTAATTGTCGTGAAAAAACACTTAAAAGTTGTATATAGTTTCATTATTGCATGTTGTTTGCAGTGTTGGTCAAAATTACCAAGCTTGTATGGAAAGAGTTAATTCTACACTGTTGTACATGAATATTTATCATAATTTGCAAGTAGTAGAAAACTGTAACAAACTAAAAATATGCTAAATTTCATTATATGAGTTTCTCCTCCAAATTTCCATAAAACTATTGAATTTTGTTGGTGAAAATAAACATGTTGCTTCATGACATTTTCAAACAATGTTTTACACAAAGTTAATAAAGTTTATTGACATAAAAAAAGCCCCACAAATTAAAGATTTAAAAACATTACTAAGTTTGACTGTAGGTCTATATGAATTGTCAGTTGATTGAATAAGTGTTTCCTTGTTGGAAAGACATTTTTATGAACAAGTTTAAAAATACACAAAATTTGACCAAAATACCAATGGTCGTTGAAACATTTAAATTATTCCAATTATTATTTTTGATTAATTCAAGTTTCTTCAGATTAGTCAATTGTAACTTCAACCATTGGATAGCTGGAATAATCAGAAACGGAAAAATTCAAAAACGCCAGTTCATTATTTTCTTTACAGTAGTTAATTGTTTTATAGGACACTAATGAATGTACTCTATTATACTGACTAATTGAGTTAATTGTCCAGCTGTGGGTTCCGTCATAGTTATAATTTGCACAGGAGATTTACAAAATTTGCTCATGAGAATAACATGGGTGAAAGAAAAGGTGTTTAGTTTTTGGGTCATGGCCTTTTTTCTAGTAACAGTGGAGTTACTGAAAAAAATTGTCAAGTCTTGTGGAAACTCATGGTGAAGTATAATGTTTTTATAATATTTTGTAAAATATGTCACTGTAGAAGCAAATTTATATATGTTATGTTTTGTTTTTTACTTTAATAACATGGTTAATATAGTATTACAATTTCCAAGCATTGAAAATTGAGGAATACCTTTGTAATTTCACATGGTTAAAATTATTGCATGACTTAGTAGATAAAAAACCTGCTTTGAAAGCAGTTATCACATGATCATAGAGTTGTGGGTTCCTGATGTGTCCATGACTGTCACAATTTTCACAAGTTTAG
This sequence comes from Tachypleus tridentatus, assembly GCF_004210375.1. Taxonomy (NCBI): domain Eukaryota; kingdom Metazoa; phylum Arthropoda; class Merostomata; order Xiphosura; family Limulidae; genus Tachypleus; species Tachypleus tridentatus. The sequence continues at coordinate 43,208,877 of NC_134832.1, forward strand.
GAAATAAAGTGTTGCACTACCAACAATTGTAACACATGTACAGGGTAGAAAAAGTAAATTTGCAGTTTATTTAATACTAAAAAACAGTTACTTGGATTATAAATTACAATGTAAAACTGGATTTTACATATCATTCAACATTAAAAAAACAATACATTTGCACTTTATTTAACACTAAGGTAGCCTAAGAATTGGTGGTGGGTGCTGCCAACCATTTTTTTTTATCTAGTTAGTATTTAAAATATAGATACAGTGGCAGATAGTCTTAAGGTTCAGGGTTAACTCTGTGACACTCAATTTGTTGACAGTATTACTTGTCAACAGACAACAAGGTGACAACCCATTTGCCAACAGTATTATCACTTGCTGAGAGACTCGTTGATATACCAGTATTTTGAATGTACTGGCAGTATTGCTGATAGTAGGCTAGGTGAGTGCTTATGGCTATCAAAGTAAAATAATTAGCTCAACTTTTTGGCAAGAATGTAGCTTTTTTTATTGTATAAATTATCAAGTCATTTTTAGTTTTTGCTATAAGACATCTGTAATACATTAAATTTCAATATTTTATATGTTCTTTTCTTATTTTGTTCATTTCAGAGTATACATTTAATGCTTCACAAACTTCTTATTTTCATTTTCCATTATTTTATCTCATTTTTCTAGATTTAACTCAGTAAAAATGTATTTTCCAAATTTTCATCATGGCTGAGTTTGTACCTTTGCAAAGAAATTACTCATACATACATTGTAAACCTGATATATGTATATGTAAATATGCATGCATTCCCCTAAGTAAACATAAATATAATAACAAATCCATCTTATGACACAATTGTCAACACTCTGCTGTAAACAAGTTGATTTTTCAACTAGTTGTATTTTTACAACTTTTCCAGTTGATGATCTGTCTTTTGACATAATTTACTGTCACCCAATCTGCTGTTGCTTAATTGTCCTGTCATTGAGTTGGCTGTCACCCAGTTGTCACCGAACCATTCGTAATAGCTGTTAAGTAACTCAGAAACAGAGAAACAAATATATTACCATCATGACTGAAGTTGAACCCAAGACCCTTGAGTCATAAGGGAACTCTCACCTCCATTTATCAGGCCATACTGGTTCAAAGCTGAACAAGCTTAATTAAAAATAACGATAATGGCAATATTTTGATTACTGGATAGCTAAAATAATTTTAAACATTAATAACTGAAACACTTGCTTTGGTCAGTTGATTTTCATAATTTATTGAATCATGATTTTGATTACTGAGTAATTTGAATGATGAGAAACACTATAATTGATTACACTAACTTGATATTAATAAATGTTTATAAGCAATTGATTAATTAAGTTTGCTGCTCATTTCTACAGTGTTGTGTATTAGTGTAGGTAAATTAGCAAAATAATAATATTGTTTGATAGGACTAAGAATAATTTTATTTATATAGGCTTTAATGTGGAAACAGTGGAATACAACAACATATGTTTTACTGTTTGGGATGTTGGTGGACAGGATAAGATCAGACCTTTATGGAGGCACTACTTTCAAAACACACAAGTGAGGATGTATTCATTGTATGAACTTAGTTATTGGTATCTTAATTAGCACTTTAAATATAAGACTTTAGATAGTTTATTCTGTGTATGTTCAGTACATTGGATTACTGAATTCTGTGGTGAAATCTATAAGTACTAAATTAAAAGGTGTATGGGAGGAACCACAGCTCCCAGAATTCATTATACATGTAAGAGTTTATTATTATTATTTTTTAATTATTTTATTATAAATCTGAATTTAGCATACAAATTTGTGCACATGTGAAATAGTTTTGTCTCACAAATTTCTTTCCATAAGCAGTTACGACTGTATATAAATAAAAATCTTGATTGGCAATCACAGTTACTGTTAATTTTAAAAACCCTATTACCATTAAAACAATTTAAGAATCATTGTTGTAACAGTAGAAAGGGGTATTTAATTTGTTTTGTTATCATTCATAGTTTAAATATATGGATGTATAAAATACTATTTGGTTTTTGTTGTTTTTTACATTTTGTTAGATCCTTGAGATTGATTCCCTATGAAATGATTTATGCATAAGGATATGAGACCAATCTTCAAGTAAAAAAATTAAAGTTTGTTGTTATAGATGTAAAAAAAAAGGGAAAGTAAGGGTGTAAGTATGCTTCAGTTATGTGGTTGCAGTAATGGCTTTGTTATAAATTAGTATTTTGGCAGCAAAGGAAGATAAGTTTTCAAACTGGATTTTGTCATATACAAAATTTTAGCAAAAATAACTGTTTTGTTGTGTTGAAGTATATGTAATTCACTAAGGTAACCTTTGAAATTACTATTTGTAGATCTGAAATAATTTGGTCTGAAAATAATGTAATGGAAGCAGATATTTTCTACATAGCAAAATAATTCTCTTTTCTGTTTTAATTTTCCAAATGACTCATTTTAGCCATATTAAATATTTAAGCACTATTGTACAGTTGTACAGAAAAATCATCCCAATAATTATAAGCCCATTAGTCTGACGTCAGGTGAGGAAAAGTTTTTGGAAAGTCTGGTAAAAGATGGTTTTGCAAGCTGTTTTACAAAGTTTATAATTTTGTTGAATAATCAAAATGGTTTCAGGTAAGGGAATATCTTGCCTTACAAATCTTTTGGACATTATTTGAAATGGTTAGTGCTTATACAGATAAGGGTAAGTGTGTATATTTGGTGTCTGGAATTCCAGTAAGCATTTTATAAGGTGCCAAATAAGGCTTGTAAAAACAATTATCTCTACAGGTGTGGGGGATAATTTAATGAATTGGATGGAAGAATGGCTGGATGGAAGAAAGCAGAGGTTTGTTATAAATGGAGTGTGATTAAACTGGGTCAGTGTTACAAGTGGGGTACCTCAGGGCTAAGTCATGGGATTGTTTTTTTATTGTTGTTATTATTTACATCATCAACATACAGTCATGTGAAAAAGTTAGGACACCCTATGAAAGCCTGTGTATTTTTGTAACATTTTTGGATACATAGATATTTAATCTCAATTTTAACAATACTGAGAGATTATAGGAATATACTAAACAATTAAACCTGAAGAAAAGGATTTTCAAGATCTTCTGTAAATGTAATTCTACAAAAATGCGTTTTCTACTTGAGGAAACAATTAGGACACCTCCGTATTTATTCCCACTTAAAATGGCTCAACTCACACACGTGTATCACGCCAGGTGCACATGATTAGAAGGAGATCATTACTCAGCATTTTGAATGAGGCTTGCCCTATTTAAACCTCAGACATTTAGTTTGGTGTGCTCCTGACTGTTGAAGTGAGAGTGAGCACCATGGTGAGAGAAAAAGAGCTGTTTGAGGCCTTTAGAAAGAAAATTGTAGCAGCTTATGAGTTTGGTAAGGGATTTAAAAAGATCCCAAAAGATTTTGAAATCAGCCATTCCACTGTCTAGAAAATAGTCAACAAGTGGAGGGCTTTCAAAACAACTGCCAACATGCCCAGGTCTGGTTGTCCAAGCAAGTTCACCCCAAGAGCAGACTGCAAGATGCTAAAAGAGGTCTCCAAACACCCTAACATGTCATCACGGGACCTACAGCAGGCTCTGGCTACTGTTGATGTTAAAGTGCATGCCTCTACAATCAGAAAGAGACTGCACAAGTTTAACTTACATGGGAGGTGTGCAAGGAGGAAACCTTTGCTCTGTAAGAGAAACATCAAGGCCAGACTGAAGTTTGCCAGAGAGAATGTAGACAAAGACCAGGACTTCTGGAATAATGTTCTTTAGACAGATGAGTCCAAAACTGAATTATTTGGACACCAGAACAGAGGACATGTTTGGTGTAAACCAAATACAGCATTCCAGGAAAAGAATCTCATACCAACTATGAAGTATGGAGGTGGAAGTGTCATGGTTTGGGGCTGCTTTGCTGCAGCAGGACCTGGACAGTTCACAATCATAGAATTCACCATGAATTCTACTGTGTATCAGAGGGTGCTTGAGGATCATGTGAGCCCATCTGTAAGAAAATGTAAAGTGGAAATGGACCCTGGAACACAACAATGACCCAAAACATACCAGTAAATCCACCAAGGACTGGCTGAAAACAAAGAAATGGAGAGTCCTGGAATGGCCGAGTCAAAGCCCAGATCTTAATCCCATTGAGGTGCTGTGGGGTGACTTGAAATGGGCTGTACATGCAAGAAACTCCTCAAACATCTCACAGCTGAAAGAATTCTCCATTGAGGAGTGGGGCAAACTTTTTTCAGACCAATGTCAGAGACTGGTAGATGACTACAAGAAGCGTCTCACTGCAGTTATTTCAGCCAAAGGGGGTAACACTAGCTATTAGGGGTTAGGGTGTCCTAACTTTTTCCTCAGTTAGAATATGCATTTGTGTAGAATTACATTTACAGCAGATTTTAGTCTTTTTTCAGTTTTAATTGTTTAGTTATATTCCTATAATATCTCAGTATTGTTGAAATTGAGATTATATATCTATTTATCCAAACATGTTACAAAAATACACAGGCTTTCATAGGGTGTCCTAACTTTTTCACATGACTGTAGATGAAGAAATAGTCAAATTACTTAAATTTGCAGATAATATATAGGCTTTGGGTGTTGCTAACTGTGAATGGGATACTGACAAAGGGATTTAGATCATTTAGTGAGGCAAATAAATTCCAAATGGGTTTTAATATTAATAAGTACAAGATAATACATGTAGGTTGTAAGTATTGTATGGATGGGAGTAACTTTAACATTGTTGTGAAAAAGAAAGGAATCTTAGTGTAATAGCTGATCAGTTTTGAGTAATCCAAGCAGTATACTGTTGCTAGTGGCAGGCAAATAGAGTTTTATGTTGTATCTACAGAAATACTGAATACAAGTCTAAAGGTAAATTTAAGTGCATTTAAGAGAAAGCTTGATAAGTATATGAATGATAAGGACTGGCTTCAAGATATTTTTATTTATTAATAGTTTTAATTCAGTTTAGAGGATGGGACAGCCAAGCTGGAACAATAGGTCTCATTTTATCTCAAAATATTATTTTCTTGGACCCCATATTCATTTTATATGCGCCTTTTGACATGAGAGGTTTGGTATCAGATAAAAACCTTGTTGGTATTGAATATATCAGATATAATGCGGTTGACATTGTAATAGATTCTTTATTTTCACTTACAAAATCTTAGAATTAGTACTTGTATCTGGTGTATGAACAGTGATGTTATTGGTTATTTTTTAGTGTGTGTCTTTGTTAGAAAATTTTTCTCTCTTTTCTTTTGTTTGTATTGTAGGCTATTTTAGGTTATGTTGGGCTAAGGATTCTTTTACAGTAGGTGTTTGTGAGCTGTGTGTGATAAATTAAAAAAATGAACAACATGCACTCCATTTGTTTTCTAAATTATATATACATTCAAAAGAAGTTAAATGTTTGCACAAAAATCTTTCACATTACATATATCATTGTTGTATGTTATATACTACACATTTTTCTTCTTTTTGTCTTAAAGTCCACTGAGGCCAGTTCATTTACTACATAATTCAGTCAACAAGCCAAACTAGTTTTCTCTTAAGCATTATCAGTGTATAATCACTTATTCTTTTTTCTCTCTCCCCCTTTTTTTTTTTTCCCAGCGTTATTTGTGTACAATTCACTTACCCTACCTCTTGAGTTACCACAGTTGTATCTAGTGCTTTCAGTACTTATCTGTTTTTTCATATTTAGTCCTACTTCCAAATAATCATCTGTTCTTATGTCAGAGTCCACATAGCAAGTTCAATTGCTTTATAACATCCTATGATGAGTCATATTATTGTACTGTAATGTCAGAGAACTTTTAATCCCACTTTAACACATCAGTTATTAGGCTATTCACTCCTACAAGTTAAATTTACATTTTCCTATTTTTCTCTGATCAAACTCTCTCGTTTGGCTTTACGTGTGGCTCTTTTCCCACTCTTATCTCTTATGTGGTTGCTGCTATTTATATTTCTCATTGAGGCATTCCAGAAATCTTCATAGCCTCAACATTAATAACTTACAAATGCAACTTTCAATAATTATCTGTTTTTAACTTTCTTATTATGACTAAACACTAATGAAATATTTCCTCACAAAATAAATTAATAATATCTACACTAAACAGTCTTATATCTGACAGTAATCTTGAAAGAAATAACCTGTTAACACATTATTTTCTTTAAAAAGTGTATTACTGTATTTGTTTTTTTTTTTAAATTAATAATTAAATAGTTAAATTTGTTTACAAATACTTGTGTTGGTGTGTATCAACTGCTGAGCAATTCTGATATAGAATTTAATTAACATTAAGTTATTTTAGTAACTTCAGATTTCATCTTTTAGAAGTAAGTTACACCTTGATATATAGTTGTGTGTGTATAAAGTTTAATGTTTTCTAGATAAAACTTTTAAACTGTAATTATGATCTAAAGCAACATTCCATAAATTAACAGTAATGTGTATTTCATTAACTTCAACTTTTGTTATGCTGTGCTGTTTTAATCACACATAGTAAAAAGCTCCTGTAGATATGTTCTTCAAAACAATCTGTGAACAGTTTAATTATTATTTTTAACTTGTATCTTTAACACAGTCAATTTATTTCCCGGAACACAATCCTTCAAATTGATTACTGTTGTCAGTTAAGTCATTTGTATCGTGTGTAATCATACTACAGTGGCATTAGTTTTGTCTTAAACAATTTTGCAAATTCTTTGCAATTTTTATTTAACATGAAGAGATCATTGTGACTAGATTGTATGTTTAATGTTTTTAGTACTATCATTTATTTCAAGTAAGTATACTTTTTTAATATTTTTGCATTTTCAGATTTTGTGTGTGTGTGTAAGAGAGAGAGATGCACAAGTTTTTTTATAGTTTATTAGTTATGGATATTTTTTGTTTGCATAAAACAAATTAATTGAAGTGAAACTAGGGAAGAAATGGCAGTATTAAATATGAAAAGAGTGTTTTTTTCACTCGATGGTTAAATGTCTTTAGATTTATGAATTTTATTACTTTAGTAAAATATTTGTTTATATGTTTTCTTCTTGTAGGGTTTGATATTTGTAGTGGACAGTAATGACAGGGAAAGGATATCTGAAGCACAGGATGAACTACAAAAAATGGTATTGTTTTTATCAAAAAAAAGTAGTCAATTTAATATTTTTATCTGTTTGAACTCCTGGTGCAAAAGTAAATGAAATGTCAAAAAGTTTTGCTGTAAGTTGTATTAGAGATAATGTATTCTGGTCTCTTTCTCTCTAATTTTTGAAGTAGGCTTTCTACATTTTGATCATCCTTGCAACCATCATGAAATTATACACACAATAACTTTCAGTACTGTATTTTCACAATAATTTGATAAGCTTTTAGTAAACATCTCAGATCTTTTGTACATGAAAAAAAGTTTGCTTTAATTAAATATTTTATTGAAGATATATCTATACATGTATGTAGTAAGTTCTAACTCAGACTTGTCTAAAATGTGTGTAAGGTGATTTTTATATTAGATTGAAAATACTTTTTTTTCTATTTCACAGCTTTCAAATTTAATATGCATTACTTCTGGAATATTCTAAATGAATATCAAAAGGTTTTTAATAAAACTTTATATTTTATCATTTTTTTCTATCCTAATGCTGTATAAAGGCTCAGCTTATTTGATCAACTCTAACCACTGCCCCATAGTGATTCCAGTCTGCAGGTTTGTGATGCTAATATTTGAATTTCAACATTTGCTGTGATGAGCAGGCACAGATAACCCATTGCGTAGCTTTGTGCTTAATAACAGTCAATCAAACCTTGTATCCACCACAAAAATGAGTACAAGATAAAGATATATTATCTTTATATATTATATTTTTCTTTCTAGAATGATTGCATATTGTTTACAAATTATTACACACTATTTATTCGTTCAGACAAATTTAAAAAAGTTCAACTCTCTTGTTAAATTTGTAACAGGTGTGCTGGTCATTGGAGCTTGATATTACCATTAGTCACACAAGATTTTATATTGAGTCCAGGTATACAGTTGTAAGTGTAATACACGAGTCATAAACTTGAGGTAGTTTACAGTTAGAATAAAGAATGAACTCTGAGGCTGAGAATCCAAAAACGGCAGTCAAGATTTTACACATTTCTCCATAATCAAAATAAGCTGTGTACCTCATATATTGATTTAGTTCATCCAGCAAATCTATACTTTTGATCAGGCTGCTTATTATACTCAACAAACTTTCAACTGGAACACTAGAAGGATTATATTCAGAAATGCTCAAGTACAAAGTTCCTTTCATCATTATATATTAACTACCTTATTTGATCAAGATAAATATCATTCATTATTTACATCAAGGGTGTGATGGAATTTTGACTTTGTTGCAGGCTTGAGGGCTCTAACAATTTTTCAGGTTTTCAACTTCTCACCGTCAGCACGGTTAGGAGATTTTCTTTGGTCCTGGAGAACTGTTGTTCCAGCTCCAAACATGTGTTTTTAAATAAATTTCTTTAATAATCTTGTGTGTTCAGTTAGCATTTGTATCTACCTGCAAGAAGGATTGACACTTTATTGGACAATTTCTACACTTTCTTGGGTTTTTCCAGGATCCATACCAGAATTGTTTTATAATTGGTTATAGCACAAGTTATTGAATCAGCAGCCTGTTAACTTGTACTGTTCCACAATATTTTGTCAGCAATACTACATCAAAGTACTGACTGCTCTTTTAACATAAACTTTCTTGATAGTATTTGTTCTGCTACAGAAGAGACATAGCAGTCTTGTGACATATCCATCTAGCATTCTCACAGCTTTACTATGTCAATTCATCTAAACTTTTTTTTTCAGCATCCATTGCTATGCCACTTCAGTTCTTTGCCAGTTTTTTATCATTTCCCAACTTCAGCTTGACCATTTTCCAGCATAGGTGTTCTCCCTCATACCCTCTCCTCATGTATATGCATCACATTTGCATGCTTTATAATATGTGAATTATTCTTTGTCTTCTATTTAATTTTTCTGAATCATTTGAATATATGAGTGTTTAATATCCACAAATGCTTCACTTTACTGCTGCTTAAATTAGAGCTAAAGGAATTTATCAGTGTGAAAATAATGCAATGTCAAGTTACCAGCACATTGTAAAATTGTAATATGCTTTTGTGTACCTTTTTAATTTAATTTTTCTTATATAGCCTAACAAGTTTCCACGTTTAACATCCACTTACTTTTACAATGAACAAAGTAATAAATTTAATAGTCATGTAGATTTGTTCAGAAAGTCTTGGTATTTCAAAGAAAAGTAACTCTCCCCTTTTTTTTGTAGGGTATTGTTTATGCTTTATATCTATTTTAAATATGGAATTTGGAACACAAAAAAATCACTTGCAACAAAAAAGCAATCTTCTAAAATTATAGATATATAACTGTCTTTGTAAGTAAGTTGTTTGTGCATTTGAAATAAAATATTTTACTTTTCTGGTTGAAGCAATCTGGGCAGTAGCCAACTGATTAAATTGGTGTAGAATAATGAAAAGTAGCTAACATTGTAAGGAAAGCAGTAAATTAAAACCATATCTTTTGTTTGGTTGTAAATAATCCAGTAGAAAATAGTGGAGAAAATTACTCAATTTTTTAAAGGCAGTGTGTGCTAGGTGGGGTGTGAATTTTTTTGTGACATATAATGCACTACAACTAGTAGAATAGACGATAAATG